>NC_092419.1:64919770-65272479 GCF_040894005.1 Engystomops pustulosus
AAGTACCAGCATGGGAGACTGGCTGAGAATCCCAAGTTCCGTTGACCTTTTTGAACCTGAAAATTGTGTTAGTTTCTCTATGAGATAGTAAAAGAAGGTTCAAATTGAACAGCTGCTGTCAACGGCCATTCTAAACTGAACGTGCTTGCTCTCATCAGATCGCAGCAGCAATGCAGCTTAAGGCTTGGCAAGTACCAGCATGGGAGACTGGCTGGCAATCCCAAGTTCTGTTGACCTTTTTGAACCTGAAAATTGTTAGTTTCTCTGTCAAAGATGGTAAAAGAAGGTTCAAATTGAACAGCTGCTGTCAACGGCCATTCTAAGCTGAATGTGCCTGCTCTCGTCAGATCGCAGCAGCAATGCAGCTTAAGGCTTGGCAAGTACCAGCATGGGAGACTGGCTGTGAATCCTAAGTTCCGTTGACCTTTTTGAACCTGAAAATTGTGTTAGTTTCTCTATGAGATAGTAAAAGAAGGTTCAAACTGAACAGCTGCTGTCAACGGCCATTCTAAGCTGAATGTGCCTGCTCTCGTCAGATCGCAGCAGCAATGCAGCTTAAGGCTTGGCAAGTACCAGCATGGGAGACTGGCTGGGAATCCCAAGTTCTGTTGACTTTTTTGAACCTGAAAATTTTGTTAGTTTCTCTATGAGATAGTAAAAGAAGGTTCAAATTGAACAGCTGCTGTCAACGGCCATTCTAAGCTGAATGTGCCTGCTCTTGTCAGATCGCAGCAGCTTAAGGCTTGGCAAGTACCAGCATGGGAGACTGGCTGGGAATCCCAAGTTCCGTTGACCTTTTTGAACCTGAAAATTGTGTTAGTTTCTCTATGAGATAGTAAAAGAAGGTTCAAATTGAACAGCTGCTGTCAACGGCCATTCTAAGCTGAATGTGCCTGCTCTCATCAGATCGCAGCAGCAATGCAGCTTAAGGCTTGGCAAGTACCAGCATGGGAGACTGGCTGGGAATCCCAACTTCCGTTGACCTTTTTGAACCTGAAAATTGTGTTAGTTTCTCTATGAGATAGTAAAAGAAGGTTCAAACTGAACAGCTGCTGTCAACGGCCATTCTAAGCTGAATGTGCCTGCTCTCGTCAGATCGCAGCAGCAATGCAGCTTAAGGCTTGGCAAGTACCAGCATGGGAGACTGGCTGGGAATCCCAAGTTCCGTTGACCTTTTTGAACCTGAAAATTGTGTTAGTTTCTCTATGAGATAGTAAAAGAAGGTTCAAATTGAACAGCTGCTGTCAACGGCCATTCTAAGCTGAATGTGCCTGCTCTCGTCAGATCGCAGCAGCAATGCAGCTTAAGGCTTGGCAAGTACCAGCATGGGAGACTGGCTGGGAATCCCAAGTTCTGTTGACCTTTTTGAACCTGAAAATTGTGTTAGTTTTTCTATGAGATAGTAAAAGAAGGTTCAAATTGAACAGCTGCTGTCAACGGCCATTCTAAGCTGAATGTGCCTGCTCTCGTCAGATCGCAGCAGCAATGCAGATTAAGGCTTGGCAAGTACCAGCATGGGAGACTGGCTGGGAATCCCAAGTTCTGTTGACCTTTTTGAACCTGAAAATTGTTAGTTTCTCTGTCAAAGATGGTAAAAGAAGGTTCAAATTGAACAGCTGTTGTCAACGGCCATTCTAAGCTGAATGTGCCTGCTCTCGTCAGATCGCAGCAGCAATGCAGCTTAAGGCTTGGCAAGTACCAGCATGGGAGACTGGCTGGGAATCCCAAGTTCCGTTAACCTTTTTGAACCTGAAAATTGTGTTAGTTTCTCTATGAGATAGTAAAAGAAGGTTCAAATTGAACAGCTGCTGTCAACGGCCATTCTAAGCTGAATGTGCCTGCTCTCGTCAGATCGCAGCAGCAATGCAGCTTAAGGCTTGGCAAGTACCAGCATGGGAGACTGGCTGGGAATCCCAAGTTCTGTTGACCTTTTTGAACCTGAAAATTGTGTTAGTTTCTCTATGAGATAGTAAAAGAAGGTTCAAACTGAACAGCTGCTGTCAACGGCCATTCTAAGCTGAATGTGCCTGCTCTCGTCAGATCGCAGCAGCAATGCAGCTTAAGGCTTGGCAAGTACCAGCATGGGAGACTGGCTGAGAATCCCAAGTTCCGTTGACCTTTTTGAACCTGAAAATTGTGTTAGTTTCTCTATGAGATAGTAAAAGAAGGTTCAAATTGAACAGCTGCTGTCAACGGCCATTCTAAGCTGAATGTGCTTGCTCTCGTCAGATCGCAGCAGCAATGCAGCTTAAGGCTTGGCCAGTACCAGCATGGGAGACTGGCTGGGAATCCCAAGTTCTGTTGACCTTTTTGAACCTGAAAATTGTTAGTTTCTCTGTCAAAGATGGTAAAAGAAGGTTCAAATTGAACAGCTGCTGTCAACGGCCATTCTAAGCTGAATGTGCCTGCTCTCGTCAGATCGCAGCAGCAATGCAGCTTAAGGCTTGGCAAGTACCAGCATGGGAGACTGGCTGGGAATCCCAAGTTCTGTTGACCTTTTTGAACCTGAAAATTGTTAGTTTCTCTGTCAAAGATGGTAAAAGAAGGTTCAAATTGAACAGCTGCTGTCAACGGCCATTCTAAGCTGAATGTGCCTGCTCTCGTCAGATCGCAGCAGCAATGCAGCTTAAGGCTTGGCATGTACCAGCATGGGAGACTGGCTGGGAATCCCAAGTTTCGTTGACCTTTTTGAACCTGAAAATTGTGTTAGTTTCTCTATGAGATAGTAAAAGAAGGTTCAAATTGAACAGCTGTTGTCAACGGCCATTCTAAGCTGAATGTGCGTGCTCTTGTCGGATCACAGCAGCGATGCGGCTTAAGGCTTGGCAAGTACCAGCATGGGAGACTGGCTGCGAATCCCAAGTTCCGTTGACCTTTTTGAACCTGAAAATTGTGTTAGTTTCTCTATGAGATAGTAAAAGAAGGTTCAAACTGAACAGCTGCTGTCAACGGCCATTCTAAGCTGAATGTGCCTGCTCTCGTCAGATCGCAGCAGCAATGCAGCTTAAGGCTTGGCAAGTACCAGCATGGGAGACTGGCTGGGAATCCCAAGTTCCGTTGACCTTTTTGAACCTGAAAATTGTGTTAGTTTCTCTATGAGATAGTAAAAGAAGGTTCAAATTGAACAGCTGCTGTCAACGGCCATTCTAAGCTGAATGTGCCTGCTCTCGTCAGATCGCAGCAGCAATGCAGCTTAAGGCTTGGCAAGTACCAGCATGGGAGACTGGCTGGGAATCCCAAGTTCCGTTGACCTTTTTGAACCTGAAAATTGTGTTAGTTTCTCTATGAGATAGTAAAAGAAGGTTCAAATTGAACAGCTGCTGTCAACGGCCATTCTAAGCTGAATGTGCCTGCTCTCGTCAGATCGCAGCAGCAATGCAGCTTAAGGCTTGGCAAGTACCAGCATGGGAGACTGGCTGGGAATCCCAAGTTCCGTTGACCTTTTTGAACCTGAAAATTGTGTTAGTTTCTCTATGAGATAGTAAAAGAAGGTTCAAATTGAACAGCTGCTGTCAACGGCCATTCTAAGCTGAATGTGCCTGCTCTTGTCAGATCGCAGCAGCTTAAGGCTTGGCAAGTACCAGCATGGGAGACTGGCTGGGAATCCCAAGTTCCGTTGACCTTTTTGAACCTGAAAATTGTGTTAGTTTCTCTATGAGATAGTAAAAGAAGGTTCAAATTGAACAGCTGCTGTCAACGGCCATTCTAAGCTGAATGTGCCTGCTCTCATCAGATCGCAGCAGCAATGCAGCTTAAGGCTTGGCAAGTACCAGCATGGGAGACTGGCTGGGAATCCCAAGTTCCGTTGACCTTTTTGAACCTGAAAATTGTGTTAGTTTCTCTATGAGATAGTAAAAGAAGGTTCAAATTGAACAGCTGCTGTCAACGGCCATTCTAAGCTGAATGTGCCTGCTCTCGTCAGATCGCAGCAGCAATGCAGCTTAAGGCTTGGCAAGTACCAGCATGGGAGACTGGCTGGGAATCCCAAGTTCCGTTGACCTTTTTGAACCTGAAAATTGTGTTAGTTTCTCTATGAGATAGTAAAAGAAGGTTCAAACTGAACAGCTGCTGTCAACGGCCATTCTAAGCTGAATGTGCCTGCTCTCGTCAGATCGCAGCAGCAATGCAGCTTAAGGCTTGGCAAGTAACAGCATGGGAGACTGGCTGGGAATCCCAAGTTCCGTTGACCTTTTTGAACCTGAAAATTGTGTTAGTTTCTCTATGAGATAGTAAAAGATGGTTCAAATTGAACAGCTGCTGTCAACGGCCATTCTAAGCTGAATGTGCCTGCTCTCGTCAGATTGCAGCAGCAATGCAGCTTAAGGCTTGGCAAGTACCAGCATGGGAGACTGGCTGGGAATCCCAAGTTCCGTTAACCTTTTTGAACCTGAAAATTGTGTTAGTTTCTCTATGAGATAGTAAAAGAAGGTTCAAATTGAACAGCTGCTGTCAACGGCCATTCTAAGCTGAATGTGCCTGCTCTCGTCAGATCGCAGCAGCAATGCAGCTTAAGGCTTGGCAAGTACCAGCATGGGAGACTGGCTGGTAATCCCAAGTTCTGTTGACCTTTTTGAACCTGAAAATTGTGTTAGTTTCTCTATGAGATAGTAAAAGAAGGTTCAAACTGAACAGCTGCTGTCAACGGCCATTCTAAGCTGAATGTGCCTGCTCTCGTCAGATCGCAGCAGCAATGCAGCTTAAGGCTTGGCAAGTACCAGCATGGGAGACTGGCTGAGAATCCCAAGTTCCGTTGACCTTTTTGAACCTGAAAATTGTGTTAGTTTCTCTATGAGATAGTAAAAGAAGGTTCAAATTGAACAGCTGCTGTCAACGGCCATTCTAAGCTGAATGTGCTTGCTCTCGTCAGATCGCAGCAGCAATGCAGCTTAAGGCTTGGCAAGTACCAGCATGGGAGACTGGCTGGGAATCCCAAGTTCTGTTGACCTTTTTGAACCTGAAAATTGTTAGTTTCTCTGTCAAAGATGGTAAAAGAAGGTTCAAATTGAACAGCTGCTGTCAACGGCCATTCTAAGCTGAATGTGCCTGCTCTCGTCAGATCGCAGCAGCAATGCAGCTTAAGGCTTGGCAAGTACCAGCATGGGAGACTGGCTGGGAATCCCAAGTTCTGTTGACCTTTTTGAACCTGAAAATTGTTAGTTTCTCTGTCAAAGATGGTAAAAGAAGGTTCAAATTGAACAGCTGCTGTCAACGGCCATTCTAAGCTGAATGTGCCTGCTCTCGTCAGATCGCAGCAGCAATGCAGCTTAAGGCTTGGCATGTACCAGCATGGGAGACTGGCTGGGAATCCCAAGTTTCGTTGACCTTTTGAACCTGAAAATTGTGTTAGTTTCTCTATGAGATAGTAAAAGAAGGTTCAAATTGAACAGCTGTTGTCAACGGCCATTCTAAGCTGAATGTGCGTGCTCTTGTCGGATCACAGCAGCGATGCGGCTTAAGGCTTGGCAAGTACCAGCATGGGAGACTGGCTGCGAATCCCAAGTTCCGTTGACCTTTTTGAACCTGAAAATTGTGTTAGTTTCTCTATGAGATAGTAAAAGAAGGTTCAAATTGAACAGCTGCTGTCAACGGCCATTCTAAGCTGAATGTGCCTGCTCTTGTCAGATCGCAGCAGCTTAAGGCTTGGCAAGTACCAGCATGGGAGACTGGCTGGGAATCCCAAGTTCTGTTGACCTTTTTGAACCTGAAAATTGTGTTAGTTTCTCTATGAGATAGTAAAAGAAGGTTCAAATTGAACAGCTGCTGTCAACGGCCATTCTAAGCTGAATGTGCTTGCTCTCGTCAGATCGCAGCAGCAATGCAGCTTAAGGCTTGGCAAGTACCAGCATGGGAGACTGGCTGGGAATCCCAAGTTCTGTTGACCTTTTTGAACCTGAAAATTGTTAGTTTCTCTGTCAAAGATGGTAAAAGAAGGTTCAAATTGAACAGCTGCTGTCAACGGCCATTCTAAGCTGAATGTGCCTGCTCTCGTCAGATCGCAGCAGCAATGCAGCTTAAGGCTTGGCAAGTACCAGCATGGGAGACTGGCTGGGAATCCCAAGTTCCGTTAACCTTTTTGAACCTGAAAATTGTGTTAGTTTCTCTATGAGATAGTAAAAGAAGGTTCAAATTGAACAGCGGCTGTCAACGGCAATTCTAAGCTGAATGTGCCTGCTCTCGTCAGATCGCAGCAGCAATGCAGCTTAAGGCTTGGCAAGTACCAGCATGGGAGACTGGCTGGGAATCCCAAGTTCCGTTGACCTTTTTGAACCTGAAAATTGTGTTAGTTTCTCTATGAGATAGTAAAAGAAGGTTCAAATTGAACAGCTGCTGTCAACGGCCATTCTAAGCTGAATGTGCCTGCTCTCGTCAGATCGCAGCAGCAATGCAGCTTAAGGCTTGGCAAGTACCAGCATGGGAGACTGGCTGGGAATCCCAAGTTCCGTTGAACTTTTTGAACCTGAAAATTGTGTTAGTTTCTCTATGAGATAGTAAAAGAAGGTTCAAATTGAACAGCTGCTGTCAACGGCCATTCTAAGCTGAATGTGCCTGCTCTCGTCAGATCGCAGCAGCAATGCAGCTTAAGGCTTGGCAAGTACCAGCATGGGAGACTGGCTGGGAATCCCAAGTTCTGTTGACCTTTTTGAACCTGAAAATTGTGTTAGTTTCTCTATGAGATAGTAAAAGAAGGTTCAAACTGAACAGCTGCTATCAACGGCCATTCTAAGCTGAATGTGCCTGCTCTCGTCAGATCGCAGCAGCAATGCAGCTTAAGGCTTGGCAAGTACCAGCATGGGAGACTGGCTGGGAATCCCAAGTTCCGTTGACCTTTTTGAACCTGAAAATTGTGTTAGTTTCTCTATGAGATAGTAAAAGAAGGTTCAAATTGAACAGCTGCTGTCAACGGCCATTCTAAGCTGAATGTGCCTGCTCTCGTCAGATCGCAGCAGCAATGCAGCTTAAGGCTTGGCAAGTACCAGCATGGGAGACTGGCTGGGAATCCCAAGTTCTGTTGACCTTTTTGAACCTGAAAATTGTGTTAGTTTTTCTATGAGATAGTAAAAGAAGGTTCAAATTGAACAGCTGCTGTCAACGGCCATTCTAAGCTGAATGTGCCTGCTCTCGTCAGATCGCAGCAGCAATGCAGATTAAGGCTTGGCAAGTACCAGCATGGGAGACTGGCTGGGAATCCCAAGTTCTGTTGACCTTTTTGAACCTGAAAATTGTTAGTTTCTCTGTCAAAGATGGTAAAAGAAGGTTCAAATTGAACAGCTGCTGTCAACGGCCATTCTAAGCTGAATGTGCCTGCTCTCGTCAGATCGCAGCAGCAATGCAGCTTAAGGCTTGGCAAGTACCAGCATGGGAGACTCGCTGGGAATCCCAAGTTCCGTTAACCTTTTTGAACCTGAAAATTGTGTTAGTTTCTCTATGAGATAGTAAAAGAAGGTTCAAATTGAACAGCTGCTGTCAACGGCCATTCTAAGCTGAATGTGCCTGCTCTCGTCACATCGCAGCAGCAATGCAGCTTAAGGTTTGGCAAGTACCAGCATGGGAGACTGGCTGGGAATACCAAGTTCCGTTGACCTTTTTGAACCTGAAAATTGTGTTAGTTTCTCTATGAGATAGTAAAAGAAGGTTCAAACTGAACAGCTGCTGTCAACGGCCATTCTAAGCTGAATGTGCCTGCTCTCGTCAGATCGCAGCAGCAATGCAGCTTAAGGCTTGGCAAGTACCAGCATGGGAGACTGGCTGAGAATCCTAAGTTCCGTTGACCTTTTTGAACCTGAAAATTGTGTTAGTTTCTCTATGAGATAGTAAAAGAAGGTTCAAATTGAACAGCTGCTGTCAACGGCCATTCTAAGCTGAATGTGCTTGCTCTCGTCAGATCGCAGCAGCAATGCAGCTTAAGGCTTGGCAAGTACCAGCATGGGAGACTGGCTGGGAATCCCAAGTTCTGTTGACCTTTTTGAACCTGAAAATTGTTAGTTTCTCTGTCAAAGATGGTAAAAGAAGGTTCAAATTGAACAGCTGCTGTCAAGGGCCATTCTAAGCTGAATGTGCCTGCTCTCGTCAGATTGCAGCAGCAATGCAGCTAAAGGCTTGGCAAGTACCAGCATGGGAGACTGGCTGGGAATCCCAAGTTTCGTTGACCTTTTTGAACCTGAAAATTGTGTTAGTTTCTCTATGAGATAGTAAAAGAAGGTTCAAATTGAACAGCTGCTGTCAACGGCCATTCTAAGCTGAATGTGCGTGCTCTTGTCGGATCACAGCAGCGATGCGGCTTAAGGCTTGGCAAGTACCAGCATGGGAGACTGGCTGCGAATCCCAAGTTCTGTTGACCTTTTTGAACCTGAAAATTGTTAGTTTCTCTGTCAAAGATGGTAAAAGAAGGTTCAAATTGAACAGCTGCTGTCAACGGCCATTCTAAGCTGAATGTGCCTGCTCTCGTCAGATCGCAGCAGCAATGCAGCTTAAGGCTTGGCAAGTACCAGCATGGGAGACTGGCTGGGAATCCCAAGTTCCGTTGACCTTTTTGAACCTGAAAATTGTGTTAGTTTCTCTATGAGATAGTAAAAGAAGGTTCAAATTGAACAGCTGCTGTCAACGGCCATTCTAAGCTGAATGTGCCTGCTCTCGTCAGATCGCAGCAGCAATGCAGCTTAAGGCTTGGCAAGTAACAGCATGGGAGACTGGCTGGGAATCCCAAGTTCCGTTGACCTTTTTGAACCTGAACATTGTGTTAGTTTCTCTATGAGATAGTAAAAGAAGGTTCAAATTGAACAGCTGCTGTCAACGGCCATTCTAAGCTGAATGTGCGTGCTCTCGTCAGATCGCAGCAGCAATGCAGCTTAAGGCTTGGCAAGTACCAGCATGGGAGACTGGCTGGGAATCCCAAGTTCCGTTAACCTTTTTGAACCTGAAAATTGTGTTAGTTTCTCTATGAGATAGTAAAAGAAGGTTCAAATTGAACAGCTGCTGTCAACGGCCATTCTAAGCTGAATGTGCCTGCTCTCGTCAGATCGCAGCAGCAATGCAGCTTAAGGCTTGGCAAGTACCAGCATGGGAGACTGGCTGGGAATACCAAGTTCCGTTGACCTTTTTGAACCTGAAAATTGTGTTAGTTTCTCTATGAGATAGTAAAAGAAGGTTCAAATTGAACAGCTGCTGTCAACGGCCATTCTAAGCTGAATGTGCGTGCTCTTGTCGGATCACAGCAGCGATGCGGCTTAAGGCTTGGCAAGTACCAGCATGGGAGACTGGCTGCGAATCCCAAGTTCTGTTGACCTTTTTGAACCTGAAAATTGTTAGTTTCTCTGTCAAAGATGGTAAAAGAAGGTTCAAATTGAACAGCTGCTGTCAACGGCCATTCTAAGCTGAATGTGCCTGCTCTCGTCAGATCGCAGCAGCAATGCAGCTTAAGGCTTGGCAAGTACCAGCATGGGAGACTGGCTGGGAATCCCAAGTTCCGTTGACCTTTTTGAACCTGAAAATTGTGTTAGTTTCTCTATGAGATAGTAAAAGAAGGTTCAAATTGAACAGCTGCTGTCAACGGCCATTCTAAGCTGAATGTGCCTGCTCTCGTCAGATCGCAGCAGCAATGCAGCTTAAGGCTTGGCAAGTAACAGCATGGGAGACTGGCTGGGAATCCCAAGTTCCGTTGACCTTTTTGAACCTGAACATTGTGTTAGTTTCTCTATGAGATAGTAAAAGAAGGTTCAAATTGAACAGCTGCTGTCAACGGCCATTCTAAGCTGAATGTGCGTGCTCTCGTCAGATCGCAGCAGCAATGCAGCTTAAGGCTTGGCAAGTACCAGCATGGGAGACTGGCTGGGAATCCCAAGTTCCGTTAACCTTTTTGAACCTGAAAATTGTGTTAGTTTCTCTATGAGATAGTAAAAGAAGGTTCAAATTGAACAGCTGCTGTCAACGGCCATTCTAAGCTGAATGTGCCTGCTCTCGTCAGATCGCAGCAGCAATGCAGCTTAAGGCTTGGCAAGTACCAGCATGGGAGACTGGCTGGGAATACCAAGTTCCGTTGACCTTTTTGAACCTGAAAATTGTGTTAGTTTCTCTATGAGATAGTAAAAGAAGGTTCAAACTGAACAGCTGCTGTCAACGGCCATTCTAAGCTGAATGTGCCTGCTCTCGTCAGATCGCAGCAGCAATGCAGCTTAAGGCTTGGCAAGTACCAGCATGGGAGACTGGCTGGGAATCCCAAGTTCTGTTGACCTTTTTGAACCTGAAAATTGTTAGTTTCTCTGTCAAAGATGGTAAAAGAAGGTTCAAATTGAACAACTGCTGTCAACGGCCATTCTAAGCTGAATGTGCCTGCTCTCGTCAGATCGCAGCAGCAATGCAGCTTAAGGCTTGGCATGTACCAGCATGGGAGACTGGCTGGGAATCCCAAGTTTCGTTGACCTTTTGAACCTGAAAATTGTGTTAGTTTCTCTATGAGATAGTAAAAGAAGGTTCAAATTGAACAGCTGTTGTCAACGGCCATTCTAAGCTGAATGTGCGTGCTCTTGTCGGATCACAGCAGTGATGCGGCTTAAGGCTTGGCAAGTACCAGCATGGGAGACTGGCTGCGAATCCCAAGTTCCGTTGACCTTTTTGAACCTGAAAATTGTGTTAGTTTCTCTATGAGATAGTAAAAGAAGGTTCAAACTGAACAGCTGCTGTCAACGGCCATTCTAAGCTGAATGTGCCTGCTCTCGTCAGATCGCAGCAGCAATGCAGCTTAAGGCTTGGCAAGTACCAGCATGGGAGACTGGCTGGGAATCCCAAGTTCCGTTGACCTTTTTGAACCTGAAAATTGTGTTAGTTTCTCTATGAGATAGTAAAAGAAGGTTCAAATTGAACAGCTGCTGTCAATGGCCATTCTAAGCTGAATGTGCCTGCTCTCGTCAGATCGCAGCAGCAATGCAGCTTAAGGCTTGGCAAGTACCAGCATGGGAGACTGGCTGGGAATCCCAAGTTCCGTTGACCTTTTTGAACCTGAAAATTGTGTTAGTTTCTCTATGAGATAGTAAAAGAAGGTTCAAATTGAACAGCTGCTGTCAACGGCCATTCTAAGCTGAATGTGCCTGCTCTCGTCAGATCGCAGCAGCAATGCAGCTTAAGGCTTGGCAAGTACCAGCATGGGAGACTGGCTGGGAATCCCAAGTTCCGTTGACCTTTTTGAACCTGAAAATTGTGTTAGTTTCTCTATGAGATAGTAAAAGAAGGTTCAAATTGAACAGCTGCTGTCAACGGCCATTCTAAGCTGAATGTGCCTGCTCTTGTCAGATCGCAGCAGCTTAAGGCTTGGCAAGTACCAGCATGGGAGACTGGCTGGGAATCCCAAGTTCCGTTTAACTTTTTGAACCTGAAAATTGTGTTAGTTTCTCTATGAGATAGTAAAAGAAGGTTCAAATTGAACAGCTGCTGTCAACGGCCATTCTAAGCTGAATGTGCCTGCTCTCATCAGATCGCAGCAGCAATGCAGCTTAAGGCTTGGCAAGTACCAGCATGGGAGACTGGCTGGGAATCCCAAGTTCCGTTGACCTTTTTGAACCTGAAAATTGTGTTAGTTTCTCTATGAGATAGTAAAAGAAGGTTCAAATTGAACAGCTGCTGTCAACGGCCATTCTAAGCTGAATGTGCCTGCTCTCGTCAGATCGCAGCAGCAATGCAGCTTAAGGCTTGGCAAGTACCAGCATGGGAGACTGGCTGGGAATCCCAAGTTCCGTTGACCTTTTTGAACCTGAAAATTGTGTTAGTTTCTCTATGAGATAGTAAAAGAAGGTTCAAATTGAACAGCTGCTGTCAATGGCCATTCTAAGCTGAATGTGCCTGCTCTCGTCAGATCGCAGCAGCAATGCAGCTTAAGGCTTGGCAAGTACCAGCATGGGAGACTGGCTGGGAATCCCAAGTTCCGTTGACCTTTTTGAACCTGAAAATTGTGTTAGTTTCTCTATGAGATAGTAAAAGAAGGTTCAAATTGAACAGCTGCTGTCAACGGCCATTCTAAGCTGAATGTGCCTGCTCTCGTCAGATCGCAGCAGCAATGCAGCTTAAGGCTTGGCAAGTACCAGCATGGGAGACTGGCTGGGAATCCCAAGTTCCGTTGACCTTTTTGAACCTGAAAATTGTGTTAGTTTCTCTATGAGATAGTAAAAGAAGGTTCAAATTGAACAGCTGCTGTCAACGGCCATTCTAAGCTGAATGTGCCTGCTCTTGTCAGATCGCAGCAGCTTAAGGCTTGGCAAGTACCAGCATGGGAGACTGGCTGGGAATCCCAAGTTCCGTTTAACTTTTTGAACCTGAAAATTGTGTTAGTTTCTCTATGAGATAGTAAAAGAAGGTTCAAATTGAACAGCTGCTGTCAACGGCCATTCTAAGCTGAATGTGCCTGCTCTCATCAGATCGCAGCAGCAATGCAGCTTAAGGCTTGGCAAGTACCAGCATGGGAGACTGGCTGGGAATCCCAAGTTCCGTTGACCTTTTTGAACCTGAAAATTGTGTTAGTTTCTCTATGAGATAGTAAAAGAAGGTTCAAATTGAACAGCTGCTGTCAACGGCCATTCTAAGCTGAATGTGCCTGCTCTCGTCAGATCGCAGCAGCAATGCAGCTTAAGGCTTGGCAAGTACCAGCATGGGAGACTGGCTGGGAATCCCAAGTTCCGTTGACCTTTTTGAACCTGAAAATTGTGTTAGTTTCTCTATGAGATAGTAAAAGAAGGTTCAAACTGAACAGCTGCTGTCAACGGCCATTCTAAGCTGAATGTGCCTGCTCTCGTCAGATCGCAGCAGCAATGCAGCTTAAGGCTTGGCAAGTAACAGCATGGGAGACTGGCTGGGAATCCCAAGTTCCGTTGACCTTTTTGAACCTGAAAATTGTGTTAGTTTCTCTATGAGATAGTAAAAGAAGGTTCAAATTGAACAGCTGCTGTCAACGGCCATTCTAAGCTGAATGTGCCTGCTCTCGTCAGATCGCAGCAGCAATGCAGCTTAAGGCTTGGCAAGTACCAGCATGGGAGACTGGCTGGGAATCCCAAGTTCCGTTAACCTTTTTGAACCTGAAAATTGTGTTAGTTTCTCTATGAGATAGTAAAAGAAGGTTCAAATTGAACAGCTGCTGTCAACGGCCATTCTAAGCTGAATGTGCCTGCTCTCGTCAGATCGCAGCAGCAATGCAGCTTAAGGCTTGGCAAGTACCAGCATGGGAGACTGGCTGGGAATCCCAAGTTCTGTTGACCTTTTTGAACCTGAAAATTGTGTTAGTTTCTCTATGAGATAGTAAAAGAAGGTTCAAATTGAACAGCTGCTGTCAACGGCCATTCTAAGCTGAATGTGCTTGCTCTCGTCAGATCGCAGCAGCAATGCAGCTTAAGGCTTGGCAAGTACCAGCATGGGAGACTGGCTGGGAATCCCAAGTTCTGTTGACCTTTTTGAACCTGAAAATTGTTAGTTTCTCTGTCAAAGATGGTAAAAGAAGGTTCAAATTGAACAGCTGCTGTCAACGGCCATTCTAAGCTGAATGTGCCTGCTCTCGTCAGATCGCAGCAGCAATGCAGCTTAAGGCTTGGCAAGTACCAGCATGGGAGACTGGCTGGGAATCCCAAGTTCCGTTAACCTTTTTGAACCTGAAAATTGTGTTAGTTTCTCTATGAGATAGTAAAAGAAGGTTCAAATTGAACAGCGGCTGTCAACGGCAATTCTAAGCTGAATGTGCCTGCTCTCGTCAGATCGCAGCAGCAATGCAGCTTAAGGCTTGGCAAGTACCAGCATGGGAGACTGGCTGGGAATCCCAAGTTCCGTTGACCTTTTTGAACCTGAAAATTGTGTTAGTTTCTCTATGAGATAGTAAAAGAAGGTTCAAATTGAACAGCTGCTGTCAACGGCCATTCTAAGCTGAATGTGCCTGCTCTCGTCAGATCGCAGCAGCAATGCAGCTTAAGGCTTGGCAAGTACCAGCATGGGAGACTGGCTGGGAATCCCAAGTTCCGTTGAACTTTTTGAACCTGAAAATTGTGTTAGTTTCTCTATGAGATAGTAAAAGAAGGTTCAAATTGAACAGCTGCTGTCAACGGCCATTCTAAGCTGAATGTGCCTGCTCTCGTCAGATCGCAGCAGCAATGCAGCTTAAGGCTTGGCAAGTACCAGCATGGGAGACTGGCTGGGAATCCCAAGTTCTGTTGACCTTTTTGAACCTGAAAATTGTGTTAGTTTCTCTATGAGATAGTAAAAGAAGGTTCAAACTGAACAGCTGCTATCAACGGCCATTCTAAGCTGAATGTGCCTGCTCTCGTCAGATCGCAGCAGCAATGCAGCTTAAGGCTTGGCAAGTACCAGCATGGGAGACTGGCTGGGAATCCCAAGTTCCGTTGACCTTTTTGAACCTGAAAATTGTGTTAGTTTCTCTATGAGATAGTAAAAGAAGGTTCAAATTGAACAGCTGCTGTCAACGGCCATTCTAAGCTGAATGTGCCTGCTCTCGTCAGATCGCAGCAGCAATGCAGCTTAAGGCTTGGCAAGTACCAGCATGGGAGACTGGCTGGGAATCCCAAGTTCTGTTGACCTTTTTGAACCTGAAAATTGTGTTAGTTTTTCTATGAGATAGTAAAAGAAGGTTCAAATTGAACAGCTGCTGTCAACGGCCATTCTAAGCTGAATGTGCCTGCTCTCGTCAGATCGCAGCAGCAATGCAGATTAAGGCTTGGCAAGTACCAGTATGGGAGACTGGCTGGGAATCCCAAGTTCTGTTGACCTTTTTGAACCTGAAAATTGTTAGTTTCTCTGTCAAAGATGGTAAAAGAAGGTTCAAATTGAACAGCTGCTGTCAACGGCCATTCTAAGCTGAATGTGCCTGCTCTCGTCAGATCGCAGCAGCAATGCAGCTTAAGGCTTGGCAAGTACCAGCATGGGAGACTCGCTGGGAATCCCAAGTTCCGTTAACCTTTTTGAACCTGAAAATTGTGTTAGTTTCTCTATGAGATAGTAAAAGAAGGTTCAAATTGAACAGCTGCTGTCAACGGCCATTCTAAGCTGAATGTGCCTGCTCTCGTCACATCGCAGCAGCAATGCAGCTTAAGGTTTGGCAAGTACCAGCATGGGAGACTGGCTGGGAATACCAAGTTCCGTTGACCTTTTTGAACCTGAAAATTGTGTTAGTTTCTCTATGAGATAGTAAAAGAAGGTTCAAACTGAACAGCTGCTGTCAACGGCCATTCTAAGCTGAATGTGCCTGCTCTCGTCAGATCGCAGCAGCAATGCAGCTTAAGGCTTGGCAAGTACCAGCATGGGAGACTGGCTGAGAATCCTAAGTTCCGTTGACCTTTTTGAACCTGAAAATTGTGTTAGTTTCTCTATGAGATAGTAAAAGAAGGTTCAAACTGAACAGCTGCTGTCAACGGCCATTCTAAGCTGAATGTGCCTGCTCTCGTCAGATCGCAGCAGCAATGCAGCTTAAGGCTTGGCAAGTACCAGCATGGGAGACTGGCTGGGAATCCCAAGTTCTGTTGACCTTTTTGAACCTGAAAATTGTGTTAGTTTCTCTATGAGATAGTAAAAGAAGGTTCAAATTGAACAGCTGCTGTCAACGGCCATTCTAAGCTGAATGTGCTTGCTCTCGTCAGATCGCAGCAGCAATGCAGCTTAAGGCTTGGCAAGTACCAGCATGGGAGACTGGCTGGGAATCCCAAGTTCTGTTGACCTTTTTGAACCTGAAAATTGTTAGTTTCTCTGTCAAAGATGGTAAAAGAAGGTTCAAATTGAACAGCTGCTGTCAAGGGCCATTCTAAGCTGAATGTGCCTGCTCTCGTCAGATTGCAGCAGCAATGCAGCTAAAGGCTTGGCAAGTACCAGCATGGGAGACTGGCTGGGAATCCCAAGTTTCGTTGACCTTTTTGAACCTGAAAATTGTGTTAGTTTCTCTATGAGATAGTAAAAGAAGGTTCAAATTGAACAGCTGCTGTCAACGGCCATTCTAAGCTGAATGTGCGTGCTCTTGTCGGATCACAGCAGCGATGCGGCTTAAGGCTTGGCAAGTACCAGCATGGGAGACTGGCTGCGAATCCCAAGTTCTGTTGACCTTTTTGAACCTGAAAATTGTTAGTTTCTCTGTCAAAGATGGTAAAAGAAGGTTCAAATTGAACAGCTGCTGTCAACGGCCATTCTAAGCTGAATGTGCCTGCTCTCGTCAGATCGCAGCAGCAATGCAGCTTAAGGCTTGGCAAGTACCAGCATGGGAGACTGGCTGGGAATCCCAAGTTCCGTTGACCTTTTTGAACCTGAAAATTGTGTTAGTTTCTCTATGAGATAGTAAAAGAAGGTTCAAACTGAACAGCTGCTGTCAACGGCCATTCTAAGCTGAATGTGCCTGCTCTCGTCAGATCGCAGCAGCAATGCAGCTTAAGGCTTGGCAAGTAACAGCATGGGAGACTGGCTGGGAATCCCAAGTTCTGTTGACCTTTTTGAACCTGAACATTGTGTTAGTTTCTCTATGAGATAGTAAAAGAAGGTTCAAATTGAACAGCTGCTGTCAACGGCCATTCTAAGCTGAATGTGCGTGCTCTCGTCAGATCGCAGCAGCAATGCAGCTTAAGGCTTGGCAAGTACCAGCATGGGAGACTGGCTGGGAATCCCAAGTTCCGTTAACCTTTTTGAACCTGAAAATTGTGTTAGTTTCTCTATGAGATAGTAAAAGAAGGTTCAAATTGAACAGCTGCTGTCAACGGCCATTCTAAGCTGAATGTGCCTGCTCTCGTCAGATCGCAGCAGCAATGCAGCTTAAGGCTTGGCAAGTACCAGCATGGGAGACTGGCTGGGAATACCAAGTTCCGTTGACCTTTTTGAACCTGAAAATTGTGTTAGTTTCTCTATGAGATAGTAAAAGAAGGTTCAAACTGAACAGCTGCTGTCAACGGCCATTCTAAGCTGAATGTGCCTGCTCTCGTCAGATCGCAGCAGCAATGCAGCTTAAGGCTTGGCAAGTACCAGCATGGGAGACTGGCTGGGAATCCCAAGTTCCGTTGACCTTTTTGAACCTGAAAATTGTGTTAGTTTCTCTATGAGATAGTAAAAGAAGGTTCAAATTGAACAGCTGCTGTCAACGGCCATTCTAAGCTGAATGTGCTTGCTCTCGTCAGATCGCAGCAGCAATGAAGCTTAAGGCTTGGCAAGTACCAGCATGGGAGACTGGCTGGGAATCCCAAGTTCTGTTGACCTTTTTGAACCTGAAAATTGTTAGTTTCGCTGTCAAAGATGGTAAAAGAAGGTTCAAATTGAACAGCTGCTGTCAACGGCCATTCTAAGCTGAATGTGCCTGCTCTCGTCAGATCGCAGCAGCAATGCAGCTTAAGGCTTGGCAAGTACCAGCATGGGAGACTGGCTGGGAATCCCAAGTTTCGTTGACCTTTTTGAACCTGAAAATTGCGTTAGTTTCTCTATGAGATAGTAAAAGAAGGTTCAAATTGAACAGCTGTTGTCAACGGCCATTCTAAGCTGAATGTGCGTGCTCTTGTCGGATCACAGCAGCGATGCGGCTTAAGGCTTGGCAAGTACCAGCATGGGAGACTGGCTGCGAATCCCAAGTTCCGTTGACCTTTTTGAACCTGAAAATTGTGTTAGTTTCTCTATGAGATAGTAAAAGAAGGTTCAAACTGAACAGCTGCTGTCAACGGCCATTCTAAGCTGAATGTGCCTGCTCTCGTCAGATCGCAGCAGCAATGCAGCTTAAGGCTTGGCAAGTACCAGCATGGGAGACTGGCTGGGAATCCCAAGTTCCGTTGACCTTTTTGAACCTGAAAATTGTGTTAGTTTCTCTATGAGATAGTAAAAGAAGGTTCAAACTGAACAGCTGCTGTCAACGGCCATTCTAAGCTGAATGTGCCTGCTCTCGTCAGATCGCAGCAGCAATGCAGCTTAAGGCTTGGCAAGTACCAGCATGGGAGACTGGCTGGGAATCCCAAGTTTCGTTGACCTTTTTGAACCTGAAAATTGCGTTAGTTTCTCTATGAGATAGTAAAAGAAGGTTCAAATTGAACAGCTGTTGTCAACGGCCATTCTAAGCTGAATGTGCGTGCTCTTGTCGGATCACAGCAGCGATGCGGCTTAAGGCTTGGCAAGTACCAGCATGGGAGACTGGCTGCGAATCCCAAGTTCCGTTGACCTTTTTGAACCTGAAAATTGTGTTAGTTTCTCTATGAGATAGTAAAAGAAGGTTCAAACTGAACAGCTGCTGTCAACGGCCATTCTAAGCTGAATGTGCCTGCTCTCGTCAGATCGCAGAAGCAATGCAGCTTAAGGCTTGGCAAGTACCAGCATGGGAGACTGGCTGGGAATCCCAAGTTCCGTTGACCTTTTTGAACCTGAAAATTGTTAGTTTCTCTGTCAAAGATGGTAAAAGAAGGTTCAAATTGAACAGCTGCTGTCAACGGCCATTCTAAGCTGAATGTGCCTGCTCTTGTCAGATCGCAGCAGCTTAAGGCTTGGCAAGTACCAGCATGGGAGACTGGCTGGGAATCCCAAGTTCCGTTGACCTTTTTGAACCTGAAAATTGTGTTAATTTCTCTATGAGATAGTAAAAGAAGGTTCAAATTGAACAGCTGCTGTCAACGGCCATTCTAAGCTGAATGTGCGTGCTCTTGTCGGATCACAGCAGCGATGCGGCTTAAGGCTTGGCAAGTACCAGCATGGGAGACTGGCTGTGAATCCCAAGTTCCGTTGACCTTTTTGAACCTGAAAATTGTGTTAGTTTCTCTATGAGATAGTAAAAGAAGGTTCAAACTGAACAGCTGCTGTCAACGGCCATTCTAAGCTGAATGTGCCTGCTCTCGTCAGATCGCAGCAGCAATGCAGCTTAAGGCTTGGCAAGTACTAGCATGGGAGACTGGCTGGGAATCCCAAGTTCTGTTGACCTTTTTGAACCTGAAAATTGTGTTAGTTTCTCTATGAGATAGTAAAAGAAGGTTCAAATTGAACAGCTGCTGTCAACGGCCATTCTAAGCTGAATGTGCCTGCTCTTGTCAGATCGCAGCAGCTTAAGGCTTGGCAAGTACCAGCATGGGAGACTGGCTGGGAATCCCAAGTTCCGTTGACCTTTTTGAACCTGAAAATTGTGTTAGTTTCTCTATGAGATAGTAAAAGAAGGTTCAAATTGAACAGCTGCTGTCAACGGCCATTCTAAGCTGAATGTGCCTGCTCTCATTAGATCGCAGCAGCAATGCAGCTTAAGGCTTGGCAAGTACCAGCATGGGAGACTGGCTGGGAATCCCAAGTTCCGTTGACCTTTTTGAACCTGAAAATTGTGTTAGTTTCTCTATGAGATAGTAAAAGAAGGTTCAAATTGAACAGCTGCTGTCAACGGCCATTCTAAGCTGAATGTGCCTGCTCTCGTCAGATCGCAGCAGCAATGCAGCTTAAGGCTTGGCAAGTACCAGCATGGGAGACTGGCTGGGAATCCCAAGTTCCGTTGACCTTTTTGAACCTGAAAATTGTGTTAGTTTCTCTATGAGATAGTAAAAGAAGGTTCAAACTGAACAGCTGCTGTCAACGGCCATTCTAAGCTGAATGTGCCTGCTCTCGTCAGATCGCAGCAGCAATGCAGCTTAAGGCTTGGCAAGTACCAGCATGGGAGACTGGCTGGGAATACCAAGTTCCGTTGACCTTTTTGAACCTGAAAATTGTGTTAGTTTCTCTATGAGATAGTAAAAGAAGGTTCAAACTGAACAGCTGCTGTCAACGGCCATTCTAAGCTGAATGTGCCTGCTCTCGTCAGATCGCAGCAGCAATGCAGCTTAAGGCTTGGCAAGTACCAGCATGGGAGACTGGCTGGGAATCCCAAGTTCCGTTGACCTTTTTGAACCTGAAAATTGTGTTAGTTTCTCTATGAGATAGTAAAAGAAGGTTCAAATTGAACAGCTGCTGTCAACGGCCATTCTAAGCTGAATGTGCCTGCTCTCGTCAGATCGCAGCAGCAATGCAGCTTAAGGCTTGGCAAGTACCAGCATGGGAGACTGGCTGAGAATCCCAAGTTCCGTTGACCTTTTTGAACCTGAAAATTGTGTTAGTTTCTCTATGAGATAGTAAAAGAAGGTTCAAATTGAACAGCTGCTGTCAACGGCCATTCTAAACTGAACGTGCTTGCTCTCATCAGATCGCAGCAGCAATGCAGCTTAAGGCTTGGCAAGTACCAGCATGGGAGACTGGCTGGCAATCCCAAGTTCTGTTGACCTTTTTGAACCTGAAAATTGTTAGTTTCTCTGTCAAAGATGGTAAAAGAAGGTTCAAATTGAACAGCTGCTGTCAACGGCCATTCTAAGCTGAATGTGCCTGCTCTCGTCAGATCGCAGCAGCAATGCAGCTTAAGGCTTGGCAAGTACCAGCATGGGAGACTGGCTGCGAATCCCAAGTTCCGTTGACCTTTTTGAACCTGAAAATTGTGTTAGTTTCTCTATGAGATAGTAAAAGAAGGTTCAAACTGAACAGCTGCTGTCAACGGCCATTCTAAGCTGAATGTGCCTGCTCTCGTCAGATCGCAGCAGCAATGCAGCTTAAGGCTTGGCAAGTACCAGCATGGGAGACTGGCTGGGAATCCCAAGTTCCGTTGACCTTTTTGAACCTGAAAATTGTGTTAGTTTCTCTATGAGATAGTAAAAGAAGGTTCAAACTGAACAGCTGCTGTCAACGGCCATTCTAAGCTGAATGTGCCTGCTCTCGTCAGATCGCAGCAGCAATGCAGCTTAAGGCTTGGCAAGTACCAGCATGGGAGACTGGCTGGGAATCCCAAGTTCTGTTGACCTTTTTGAACCT
The DNA here is from genome assembly GCF_040894005.1 of Engystomops pustulosus. Lineage (NCBI taxonomy): Eukaryota > Metazoa > Chordata > Amphibia > Anura > Leptodactylidae > Engystomops > Engystomops pustulosus. The sequence continues at coordinate 64,940,561 of NC_092419.1, forward strand.
GAAAATTGTTAGTTTCTCTGTCAAAGATGGTAAAAGAAGGTTCAAATTGAACAGCTGCTGTCAAGGGCCATTCTAAGCTGAATGTGCCTGCTCTCGTCAGATTGCAGCAGCAATGCAGCTAAAGGCTTGGCAAGTACCAGCATGGGAGACTGGCTGGGAATCCCAAGTTTCGTTGACCTTTTTGAACCTGAAAATTGTGTTAGTTTCTCTATGAGATAGTAAAAGAAGGTTCAAATTGAACAGCTGCTGTCAACGGCCATTCTAAGCTGAATGTGCGTGCTCTTGTCGGATCACAGCAGCGATGCGGCTTAAGGCTTGGCAAGTACCAGCATGGGAGACTGGCTGCGAATTCCAAGTTCCGTTGACCTTTTTGAACCTGAAAATTGTGTTAGTTTCTCTATGAGATAGTAAAAGAAGGTTCAAACTGAACAGCTGCTGTCAACGGCCATTCTAAGCTGAATGTGCCTGCTCTCGTCAGATCGCAGCAGCAATGCAGCTTAAGGCTTGGCAAGTACCAGCATGGGAGACTGGCTGGGAATCCCAAGTTCTGTTGACCTTTTTGAACCTGAAAATTGTTAGTTTCTCTGTCAAAGATGGTAAAAGAAGGTTCAAATTGAACAGCTGCTGTCAAGGGCCATTCTAAGCTGAATGTGCCGGCTCTCGTCAGATCGCAGCAGCAATGCAGCTAAAGGCTTGGCAAGTACCAGCATGGGAGACTGGCTGGGAATCCCAAGTTCCGTTGACCTTTTTGAACCTGAAAATTGTGTTAGTTTCTCTATGAGATAGTAAAAGAAGGTTCAAATTGAACAGCTGCTGTCAACGGCCATTCTAAGCTGAATGTGCGTGCTCTTGTCGGATCACAGCAGCGATGCGGCTTAAGGCGTGGCAAGTACCAGCATGGGAGACTGGCTGCGAATCCCAAGTTCCGTTGTCCTTTTTGAACCTGAAAATTGTGTTAGTTTCTCTATGAGATAGTAAAAGAAGGTTCAAACTGAACAGCTGCTGTCAACGGCCATTCTAAGCTGAATGTGCCTGCTCTCGTCAGATCGCAGCAGCAATGCAGCTTAAGGCTTGGCAAGTACCAGCATGGGAGACTGGCTGGGAATCCCAAGTTCCGTTGACCTTTTTGAACCTGAAAATTGTGTTAGTTTCTCTATGAGATAGTAAAAGAAGGTTCAAACTGAACAGCTGCTGTCAACGGCCATTCTAAGCTGAATGTGCCTGCTCTCGTCAGATCGCAGCAGCAATGCAGCTTAAGGCTTGGCAAGTACCAGCATGGGAGACTGGCTGGGAATCCCAAGTTCCGTTGACCTTTTTGAACCTGAAAATTGTGTTAGTTTCTCTATGAGATAGTAAAAGAAGGTTCAAATTGAACAGCTGCTGTCAACGGCCATTCTAAGCTGAATGTGCCTGCTCTCGTCAGATCGCAGCAGCAATGCAGCTTAAGGCTTGGCAAGTACCAGCATGGGAGACTGGCTGGGAATCCCAAGTTCTGTTGACCTTTTTGAACCTGAAAATTGTTAGTTTCTCTGTCATAGATGGTAAAAGAAGGTTCAAATTGAACAGCTGCTGTCAACGGCCATTCTAAGCTGAATGTGCCTGCTCTCGTCAGATTGCAGCAGCAATGCAGCTTAAGGCTTGGCAAGTACCAGCATGGGAGACTGGCTGGGAATCCCAAGTTCCGTTGACCTTTTTGAACCTGAAAATTGTGTTAGTTTCTCTATGAGATAGTAAAAGAAGGTTCAAACTGAACAGCTGCTGTCAACTGCCATTCTAAGCTGAATGTGCCTGCTCTCGTCAGATCGCAGCAGCAATGCAGCTTAAGGCTTGGCAAGTACCAGCATGGGAGACTGGCTGGGAATCCCAAGTTCCGTTGACCTTTTTGAACCTGAAAATTGTGTTAGTTTCTCTATGAGATAGTAAAAGAAGGTTCAAATTGAACAGCTGCTGTCAACGGCCATTCTAAGCTGAATGTGCCTGCTCTTGTCAGATCGCAGCAGCACTGCAGCTTAAGGCTTGGCAAGTACCAGCATGGGAGACTGGCTGGGAATCCCAAGTTCTGTTGACCTTTTTGAACCTGAAAATTGTTAGTTTCTCTGTCAAAGATGGTAAAAGAAGGTTCAAATTGAACAGCTGCTGTCAACGGCCATTCTAAGCTGAATGTGCCTGCTCTTGTCAGATCGCAGCAGCTTAAGGCTTGGCAAGTACCAGCATGGGAGACTGGCTGGGAATCCCAAGTTCCGTTGACCTTTTTGAACCTGAAAATTGTGTTAGTTTCTCTATGAGATAGTAAAAGAAGGTTCAAATTGAACAGCTGCTGTCAACGGCTGTTCTAAGCTGAATGTGCGTGCTCTTGTCGGATCACAGCAGCGATGCGGCTAAAGGCTTGGCAAGTACCAGCATGGGAGACTGGCTGTGAATCCCAAGTTCCGTTGACCTTTTTGAACCTGAAAATTGTGTTAGTTTCTCTATGAGATAGTAAAAGAAGGTTCAAACTGAACAGCTGCTGTCAACGGCCATTCTAAGCTGAATGTGCCTGCTCTCGTCAGATCGCAGCAGCAATGCAGCTTAAGGCTTGGCAAGTACCAGCATGGGAGACTGGCTGGGAATCCCAAGTTCTGTTGACCTTTTTGAACCTGAAAATTGTGTTAGTTTCTCTATGAGATAGTAAAAGAAGGTTCAAATTGAACAGCTGCTGTCAACGGCCATTCTAAGCTGAATGTGCCTGCTCTTGTCAGATCGCAGCAGCTTAAGGCTTGGCAAGTACCAGCATGGGAGACTGGCTGGGAATCCCAAGTTCCGTTGACCTTTTTGAACCTGAAAATTGTGTTAGTTTCTCTATGAGATAGTAAAAGAAGGTTCAAATTGAACAGCTGCTGTCAACGGCCATTCTAAGCTGAATGTGCCTGCTCTCATCAGATCGCAGCAGCAATGCAGCTTAAGGCTTGGCAAGTACCAACATGGGAGACTGGCTGGGAATCCCAACTTCCGTTGACCTTTTTGAACCTGAAAATTGTGTTAGTTTCTCTATGAGATAGTAAAAGAAGGTTCAAACTGAACAGCTGCTGTCAACGGCCATTCTAAGCTGAATGTGCCTGCTCTCGTCAGATCGCAGCAGCAATGCAGCTTAAGGCTTGGCAAGTACCAGCATGGGAGACTGGCTGGGAATCCCAAGTTCCGTTGACCTTTTTGAACCTGAAAATTGTGTTAGTTTCGCTGTCAAAGATGGTAAAAGAAGGTTCAAATTGAACAGCTGCTGTCAACGGCCATTCTAAGCTGAATGTGCCTGCTCTCGTCAGATCGCAGCAGCAATGCAGCTTAAGGCTTGGCAAGTACCAGCATGGGAGACTGGCTGGGAATCCCAAGTTTCGTTGACCTTTTTGAACCTGAAAATTGTGTTAGTTTCTCTATGAGATAGTAAAAGAAGGTTCAAATTGAACAGCTGCTGTCAACGGCCATTCTAAGCTGAATGTGCCTGCTCTTGTCAGATCGCAGCAGCTTAAGGCTTGGCAAGTACCAGCATGGGAGACTGGCTGGGAATCCCAAGTTCCGTTGACCTTTTTGAACCTGAAAATTGTGTTAGTTTCTCTATGAGATAGTAAAAGAAGGTTCAAATTGAACAGCTGCTGTCAACGGCCATTCTAAGCTGAATGTGCCTGCTCTCATCAGATCGCAGCAGCAATGCAGCTTAAGGCTTGGCAAGTACCAACATGGGAGACTGGCTGGGAATCCCAAGTTCCGTTGACCTTTTTGAACCTGAAAATTGTGTTAGTTTCTCTATGAGATAGTAAAAGAAGGTTCAAACTGAACAGCTGCTGTCAACGGCCATTCTAAGCTGAATGTGCCTGCTCTCGTCAGATCGCAGCAGCAATGCAGCTTAAGGCTTGGCAAGTACCAGCATGGGAGACTGGCTGGGAATCCCAAGTTCCGTTGACCTTTTTGAACCTGAAAATTGTGTTAGTTTCTCTATGAGATAGTAAAAGAAGGTTCAAATTGAACAGCTGCTGTCAACGGCCATTCTAAGCTGAATGTGCCTGCTCTCGTCAGATCGCAGCAGCAATGCAGCTTAAGGCTTGGCAAGTACCAGCATGGGAGACTGGCTGGGAATCCCAAGTTCTGTTGACCTTTTTGAACCTGAAAATTGTTAGTTTCTCTGTCAAAGATGGTAAAAGAAGGTTCAAATTGAACAGCTGCTGTCAACGGCCATTCTAAGCTGAATGTGCCTGCTCTCGTCAGATCGCAGCAGCAATGCAGCTTAAGGCTTGGCAAGTACCAGCATGGGAGACTGGCTGGGAATCCCAAGTTCCGTTGACCTTTTTGAACCTGAAAATTGTGTTAGTTTCTCTATGAGATAGTAAAAGAAGGTTCAAACTGAACAGCTGCTGTCAACGGCCATTCTAAGCTGAATGTGCCTGCTCTCGTCAGATCGCAGCAGCAATGCAGCTTAAGGCTTGGCAAGTAACAGCATGGGAGACTGGCTGGGAATCCCAAGTTCCGTTGACCTTTTTGAACCTGAACATTGTGTTAGTTTCTCTATGAGATAGTAAAAGAAGGTTCAAATTGAACAGCTGCTGTCAACGGCCATTCTAAGCTGAATGTGCGTGCTCTCGTCAGATCGCAGCAGCAATGCAGCTTAAGGCTTGGCAAGTACCAGCATGGGAGACTGGCTGGGAATCCCAAGTTCCGTTAACCTTTTTGAACCTGAAAATTGTGTTAGTTTCTCTATGAGATAGTAAAAGAAGGTTCAAATTGAACAGCTGCTGTCAACGGCCATTCTAAGCTGAATGTGCCTGCTCTCGTCAGATCGCAGCAGCAATGCAGCTTAAGGCTTGGCAAGTACCAGCATGGGAGACTGGCTGGGAATACCAAGTTCCGTTGACCTTTTTGAACCTGAAAATTGTGTTAGTTTCTCTATGAGATAGTAAAAGAAGGTTCAAACTGAACAGCTGCTGTCAACGGCCATTCTAAGCTGAATGTGCCTGCTCTCGTCAGATCGCAGCAGCAATGCAGCTTAAGGCTTGGCAAGTACCAGCATGGGAGACTGGCTGAGAATCCCAAGTTCCGTTGACCTTTTTGAACCTGAAAATTGTGTTAGTTTCTCTATGAGATAGTAAAAGAAGGTTCAAATTGAACAGCTGCTGTCAACGGCCATTCTAAGCTGAATGTGCTTGCTCTCGTCAGATCGCAGCAGCAATGAAGCTTAAGGCTTGGCAAGTACCAGCATGGGAGACTGGCTGGGAATCCCAAGTTCTGTTGACCTTTTTGAACCTGAAAATTGTTAGTTTCGCTGTCAAAGATGGTAAAAGAAGGTTCAAATTGAACAGCTGCTGTCAACGGCCATTCTAAGCTGAATGTGCCTGCTCTCGTCAGATCGCAGCAGCAATGCAGCTTAAGGCTTGGCAAGTACCAGCATGGGAGACTGGCTGGGAATCCCAAGTTTCGTTGACCTTTTTGAACCTGAAAATTGCGTTAGTTTCTCTATGAGATAGTAAAAGAAGGTTCAAATTGAACAGCTGTTGTCAACGGCCATTCTAAGCTGAATGTGCGTGCTCTTGTCGGATCACAGCAGCGATGCGGCTTAAGGCTTGGCAAGTACCAGCATGGGAGACTGGCTGCGAATCCCAAGTTCCGTTGACCTTTTTGAACCTGAAAATTGTGTTAGTTTCTCTATGAGATAGTAAAAGAAGGTTCAAACTGAACAGCTGCTGTCAACGGCCATTCTAAGCTGAATGTGCCTGCTCTCGTCAGATCGCAGCAGCAATGCAGCTTAAGGCTTGGCAAGTACCAGCATGGGAGACTGGCTGGGAATCCCAAGTTCCGTTGACCTTTTTGAACCTGAAAATTGTGTTAGTTTCTCTATGAGATAGTAAAAGAAGGTTCAAACTGAACAGCTGCTGTCAACGGCCATTCTAAGCTGAATGTGCCTGCTCTCGTCAGATCGCAGCAGCAATGCAGCTTAAGGCTTGGCAAGTACCAGCATGGGAGACTGGCTGGGAATCCCAAGTTCCGTTGACTTTTTTGAACCTGAAAATTGTGTTCGTTTCTCTATGAGATAGTAAAAGAAGGTTCAAACTGAACAGCTACTGTCAACGGCCATTCTAAGCTGAATTTGCCTGCTCTCGTCAGATCGCAGCAGCAATGCAGCTTAAGGCTTGGCAAGTACCAGCATGGGAGACTGGCTGGGAATCCCAAGTTCCGTTGACCTTTTTGAACCTGAAAATTGTGTTAGTTTCTCTATGAGATAGTAAAAGAAGGTTCAAATTGAACAGCTGCTGTCAACGGCCATTCTAAGCTGAATGTGCCTGCTCTCGTCAGATCGCAGCAGCAATGCAGCTTAAGGCTTGGCAAGTACCAGCATGGGAGACTGGCTGGGAATCCCAAGTTCTTTTGACCTATTTGAACCTGAAAATTGTTAGTTTCTCTGTCAAAGATGGTAAAAGAAGGTTCAAATTGAACAGCTGCTGTCAACGGCCATTCTAAGCTGAATGTGCCTGCTCTTGTCAGATCGCAGCAGCTTAAGGCTTGGCAAGTACCAGCATGGGAGACTGGCTGGGAATCCCAAGTTCCGTTGACCTTTTTGAACCTGAAAATTGTGTTAATTTCTCTATGAGATAGTAAAAGAAGGTTCAAATTGAACAGCTGCTGTCAACGGCCATTCTAAGCTGAATGTGCGTGCTCTTGTCGGATCACAGCAGCGATGCGGCTTAAGGCTTGGCAAGTACCAGCATGGGAGACTGGCTGTGAATCCCAAGTTCCGTTGACCTTTTTGAACCTGAAAATTGTGTTAGTTTCTCTATGAGATAGTAAAAGAAGGTTCAAACTGAACAGCTGCTGTCAACGGCCATTCTAAGCTGAATGTGCCTGCTCTCGTCAGATCGCAGCAGCAATGCAGCTTAAGGCTTGGCAAGTACTAGCATGGGAGACTGGCTGGGAATCCCAAGTTCTGTTGACCTTTTTGAACCTGAAAATTGTGTTAGTTTCTCTATGAGATAGTAAAAGAAGGTTCAAATTGAACAGCTGCTGTCAACGGCCATTCTAAGCTGAATGTGCCTGCTCTTGTCAGATCGCAGCAGCTTAAGGCTTGGCAAGTACCAGCATGGGAGACTGGCTGGGAATCCCAAGTTCCGTTGACCTTTTTGAACCTGAAAATTGTGTTAGTTTCTCTATGAGATAGTAAAAGAAGGTTCAAATTGAACAGCTGCTGTCAACGGCCATTCTAAGCTGAATGTGCCTGCTCTCATTAGATCGCAGCAGCAATGCAGCTTAAGGCTTGGCAAGTACCAGCATGGGAGACTGGCTGGGAATCCCAAGTTCCGTTGACCTTTTTGAACCTGAAAATTGTGTTAGTTTCTCTATGAGATAGTAAAAGAAGGTTCAAATTGAACAGCTGCTGTCAACGGCCATTCTAAGCTGAATGTGCCTGCTCTCGTCAGATCGCAGCAGCAATGCAGCTTAAGGCTTGGCAAGTACCAGCATGGGAGACTGGCTGGGAATCCCAAGTTCCGTTGACCTTTTTGAACCTGAAAATTGTGTTAGTTTCTCTATGAGATAGTAAAAGAAGGTTCAAACTGAACAGCTGCTGTCAACGGCCATTCTAAGCTGAATGTGCCTGCTCTCGTCAGATCGCAGCAGCAATGCAGCTTAAGGCTTGGCAAGTACCAGCATGGGAGACTGGCTGGGAATACCAAGTTCCGTTGACCTTTTTGAACCTGAAAATTGTGTTAGTTTCTCTATGAGATAGTAAAAGAAGGTTCAAACTGAACAGCTGCTGTCAACGGCCATTCTAAGCTGAATGTGCCTGCTCTCGTCAGATCGCAGCAGCAATGCAGCTTAAGGCTTGGCAAGTACCAGCATGGGAGACTGGCTGGGAATCCAAAGTTCCGTTGACCTTTTTGAACCTGAAAATTGTGTTAGTTTCTCTATGAGATAGTAAAAGAAGGTTCAAATTGAACAGCTGCTGTCAACGGCCATTCTAAGCTGAATGTGCCTGCTCTCGTCAGATCGCAGCAGCAATGCAGCTTAAGGCTTGGCAAGTACCAGCATGGGAGACTGGCTGAGAATCCCAAGTTCCGTTGACCTTTTTGAACCTGAAAATTGTGTTAGTTTCTCTATGAGATAGTAAAAGAAGGTTCAAATTGAACAGCTGCTGTCAACGGCCATTCTAAACTGAACGTGCTTGCTCTCATCAGATCGCAGCAGCAATGCAGCTTAAGGCTTGGCAAGTACCAGCATGGGAGACTGGCTGGCAATCCCAAGTTCTGTTGACCTTTTTGAACCTGAAAATTGTTAGTTTCTCTGTCAAAGATGGTAAAAGAAGGTTCAAATTGAACAGCTGCTGTCAACGGCCATTCTAAGCTGAATGTGCCTGCTCTCGTCAGATCGCAGCAGCAATGCAGCTTAAGGCTTGGCAAGTACCAGCATGGGAGACTGGCTGCGAATCCCAAGTTCCGTTGACCTTTTTGAACCTGAAAATTGTGTTAGTTTCTCTATGAGATAGTAAAAGAAGGTTCAAACTGAACAGCTGCTGTCAACGGCCATTCTAAGCTGAATGTGCCTGCTCTCGTCAGATCGCAGCAGCAATGCAGCTTAAGGCTTGGCAAGTACCAGCATGGGAGACTGGCTGGGAATCCCAAGTTCCGTTGACCTTTTTGAACCTGAAAATTGTGTTAGTTTCTCTATGAGATAGTAAAAGAAGGTTCAAACTGAACAGCTGCTGTCAACGGCCATTCTAAGCTGAATGTGCCTGCTCTCGTCAGATCGCAGCAGCAATGCAGCTTAAGGCTTGGCAAGTACCAGCATGGGAGACTGGCTGGGAATCCCAAGTTCTGTTGACCTTTTTGAACCTGAAAATTGTTAGTTTCTCTGTCAAAGATGGTAAAAGAAGGTTCAAATTGAACAGCTGCTGTCAAGGGCCATTCTAAGCTGAATGTGCCTGCTCTCGTCAGATTGCAGCAGCAATGCAGCTAAAGGCTTGGCAAGTACCAGCATGGGAGACTGGCTGGGAATCCCAAGTTTCGTTGACCTTTTTGAACCTGAAAATTGTGTTAGTTTCTCTATGAGATAGTAAAAGAAGGTTCAAATTGAACAGCTGCTGTCAACGGCCATTCTAAGCTGAATGTGCGTGCTCTTGTCGGATCACAGCAGCGATGCGGCTTAAGGCTTGGCAAGTACCAGCATGGGAGACTGGCTGCGAATCCCAAGTTCCGTTGACCTTTTTGAACCTGAAAATTGTGTTAGTTTCTCTATGAGATAGTAAAAGAAGGTTCAAACTGAACAGCTGCTGTCAACGGCCATTCTAAGCTGAATGTGCCTGCTCTCGTCAGATCGCAGCAGCAATGCAGCTTAAGGCTTGGCAAGTACCAGCATGGGAGACTGGCTGGGAATCCCAAGTTCTGTTGACCTTTTTGAACCTGAAAATTGTTAGTTTCTCTGTCAAAGATGGTAAAAGAAGGTTCAAATTGAACAGCTGCTGTCAAGGGCCATTCTAAGCTGAATGTGCCGGCTCTCGTCAGATCGCAGCAGCAATGCAGCTAAAGGCTTGGCAAGTACCAGCATGGGAGACTGGCTGGGAATCCCAAGTTTCGTTGACCTTTTTGAACCTGAAAATTGTGTTAGTTTCTCTATGAGATAGTAAAAGAAGGTTCAAATTGAACAGCTGCTGTCAACGGCCATTCTAAGCTGAATGTGCGTGCTCTTGTCGGATCACAGCAGCGATGCGGCTTAAGGCTTGGCAAGTACCAGCATGGGAGACTGGCTGCGAATCCCAAGTTCCGTTGTCCTTTTTGAACCTGAAAATTGTGTTAGTTTCTCTATGAGATAGTAAAAGAAGGTTCAAACTGAACAGCTGCTGTCAACGGCCATTCTAAGCTGAATGTGCCTGCTCTCGTCAGATCGCAGCAGCAATGCAACTTAAGGCTTGGCAAGTACCAGCATGGGAGACTGGCTGGGAATCCCAAGTTCCGTTGACCTTTTTGAACCTGAAAATTGTGTTAGTTTCTCTATGAGATAGTAAAAGAAGGTTCAAACTGAACAGCTGCTGTCAACGGCCATTCTAAGCTGAATGTGCCTGCTCTCGTCAGATCGCAGCAGCAATGCAGCTTAAGGCTTGGCAAGTACCAGCATGGGAGACTGGCTGGGAATCCCAAGTTCCGTTGACCTTTTTGAACCTGAAAATTGTGTTAGTTTCTCTATGAGATAGTAAAAGAAGGTTCAAATTGAACAGCTGCTGTCAACGGCCATTCTAAGCTGAATGTGCCTGCTCTCGTCAGATCGCAGCAGCAATGCAGCTTAAGGCTTGGCAAGTACCAGCATGGGAGACTGGCTGGGAATCCCAAGTTCTGTTGACCTTTTTGAACCTGAAAATTGTTAGTTTCTCTGTCATAGATGGTAAAAGAAGGTTCAAATTGAACAGCTGCTGTCAACGGCCATTCTAAGCTGAATGTGCCTGCTCTCGTCAGATTGCAGCAGCAATGCAGCTTAAGGCTTGGCAAGTACCAGCATGGGAGACTGGCTGGGAATCCCAAGTTCCGTTGACCTTTTTGAACCTGAAAATTGTGTTAGTTTCTCTATGAGATAGTAAAAGAAGGTTCAAACTGAACAGCTGCTGTCAACTGCCATTCTAAGCTGAATGTGCCTGCTCTCGTCAGATCGCAGCAGCAATGCAGCTTAAGGCTTGGCAAGTACCAGCATGGGAGACTGGCTGGGAATCCCAAGTTCCGTTGACCTTTTTGAACCTGAAAATTGTGTTAGTTTCTCTATGAGATAGTAAAAGAAGGTTCAAATTGAACAGCTGCTGTCAACGGCCATTCTAAGCTGAATGTGCCTGCTCTCGTCAGATCGCAGCAGCACTGCAGCTTAAGGCTTGGCAAGTACCAGCATGGGAGACTGGCTGGGAATCCCAAGTTCTGTTGACCTTTTTGAACCTGAAAATTGTTAGTTTCTCTGTCAAAGATGGTAAAAGAAGGTTCAAATTGAACAGCTGCTGTCAACGGCCATTCTAAGCTGAATGTGCCTGCTCTTGTCAGATCGCAGCAGCTTAAGGCTTGGCAAGTACCAGCATGGGAGACTGGCTGGGAATCCCAAGTTCCGTTGACCTTTTTGAACCTGAAAATTGTGTTAGTTTCTCTATGAGATAGTAAAAGAAGGTTCAAATTGAACAGCTGCTGTCAACGGCTGTTCTAAGCTGAATGTGCGTGCTCTTGTCGGATCACAGCAGCGATGCGGCTTAAGGCTTGGCAAGTACCAGCATGGGAGACTGGCTGTGAATCCCAAGTTCCGTTGACCTTTTTGAACCTGAAAATTGTGTTAGTTTCTCTATGAGATAGTAAAAGAAGGTTCAAACTGAACAGCTGCTGTCAACGGCCATTCTAAGCTGAATGTGCCTGCTCTCGTCAGATCGCAGCAGCAATGCAGCTTAAGGCTTGGCAAGTACCAGCATGGGAGACTGGCTGGGAATCCCAAGTTCTGTTGACCTTTTTGAACCTGAAAATTGTGTTAGTTTCTCTATGAGATAGTAAAAGAAGGTTCAAATTGAACAGCTGCTGTCAACGGCCATTCTAAGCTGAATGTGCCTGCTCTTGTCAGATCGCAGCAGCTTAAGGCTTGGCAAGTACCAGCATGGGAGACTGGCTGGGAATCCCAAGTTCCGTTGACCTTTTTGAACCTGAAAATTGTGTTAGTTTCTCTATGAGATAGTAAAAGAAGGTTCAAATTGAACAGCTGCTGTCAACGGCCATTCTAAGCTGAATGTGCCTGCTCTCATCAGATCGCAGCAGCAATGCAGCTTAAGGCTTGGCAAGTACCAACATGGGAGACTGGCTGGGAATCCCAACTTCCGTTGACCTTTTTGAACCTGAAAATTGTGTTAGTTTCTCTATGAGATAGTAAAAGAAGGTTCAAACTGAACAGCTGCTGTCAACGGCCATTCTAAGCTGAATGTGCCTGCTCTCGTCAGATCGCAGCAGCAATGCAGCTTAAGGCTTGGCAAGTACCAGCATGGGAGACTGGCTGGGAATCCCAAGTTCCGTTGACCTTTTTGAACCTGAAAATTGTGTTAGTTTCTCTATGAGATAGTAAAAGAAGGTTCAAATTGAACAGCTGCTGTCAACGGCCATTCTAAGCTGAATGTGCCTGCTCTCGTCAGATCGCAGCAGCAATGCAGCTTAAGGCTTGGCAAGTACCAGCATGGGAGACTGGCTGGGAATCCCAAGTTCTGTTGACCTTTTTGAACCTGAAAATTGTTAGTTTCTCTGTCAAAGATGGTAAAAGAAGGTTCAAATTGAACAGCTGCTGTCAACGGCCATTCTAAGCTGAATGTGCCTGCTCTCGTCAGATCGCAGCAGCAATGCAGCTTAAGGCTTGGCAAGTATCAGCATGGGAGACTGGCTGGGAATCCCATGTTCCGTTGACCTTTTTGAACCTGAAAATTGTGTTAGTTTCTCTATGAGATAGTAAAAGAAGGTTCAAACTGAACAGCTGCTGTCAACGGCCATTCTAAGCTGAATGTGCCTGCTCTCGTCAGATCGCAGCAGCAATGCAGCTTAAGGCTTGGCAAGTAACAGCATGGGAGACTGGCTGGGAATCCCAAGTTCCGTTGACCTTTTTGAACCTGAAAATTGTGTTAGTTTCTCTATGAGATAGTAAAAGAAGGTTCAAATTGAACAGCTGCTGTCAACGGCCATTCTAAGCTGAATGTGCGTGCTCTCGTCAGATCGCAGCAGCAATGCAGCTTAAGGCTTGGCAAGTACCAGCATGGGAGACTGGCTGGGAATCCCAAGTTCCGTTAACCTTTTTGAACCTGAAAATTGTGTTAGTTTCTCTATGAGATAGTAAAAGAAGGTTCAAATTGAACAGCTGCTGTCAACGGCCATTCTAAGCTGAATGTGCCTGCTCTCGTCAGATCGCAGCAGCAATGCAGCTTAAGGCTTGGCAAGTACCAGCATGGGAGACTGGCTGGGAATACCAAGTTCCGTTGACCTTTTTGAACCTGAAAATTGTGTTAGTTTCGCTGTCAAAGATGGTAAAAGAAGGTTCAAATTGAACAGCTGCTGTCAACGGCCATTCTAAGCTGAATGTGCCTGCTCTCGTCAGATTGCAGCAGCAATGCAGCTTAAGGCTTGGCAAGTACCAGCATGGGAGACTGGCTGGGAATCCCAAGTTTCGTTGACCTTTTTGAACCTGAAAATTGTGTTAGTTTCTCTATGAGATAGTAAAAGAAGGTTCAAATTGAACAGCTGCTGTCAACGGCCATTCTAAGCTGAATGTGCCTGCTCTTGTCAGATCGCAGCAGCTTAAGGCTTGGCAAGTACCAGCATGGGAGACTGGCTGGGAATCCCAAGTTCCGTTGACCTTTTTGAACCTGAAAATTGTGTTAGTTTCTCTATGAGATAGTAAAAGAAGGTTCAAACTGAACAGCTGCTGTCAACGGCCATTCTAAGCTGAATGTGCCTGCTCTCGTCAGATCGCAGCAGCAATGCAGCTTAAGGCTTGGCAAGTACCAGCATGGGAGACTGGCTGGGAATCCCAAGTTCCGTTGACCTTTTTGAACCTGAAAATTGTGTTAGTTTCTCTATGAGATAGTAAAAGAAGGTTCAAATTGAACAGCTGCTGTCAACGGCCATTCTAAGCTGAATGTGCCTGCTCTCGTCAGATCGCAGCAGCAATGCAGCTTAAGGCTTGGCAAGTACCAGCATGGGAGACTGGCTGGGAATCCCAAGTTCTGTTGACCTTTTTGAACCTGAAAATTGTTAGTTTCTCTGTCAAAGATGGTAAAAGAAGGTTCAAATTGAACAGCTGCTGTCAACGGCCATTCTAAGCTGAATGTGCCTGCTCTCGTCAGATCGCAGCAGCAATGCAGCTTAAGGCTTGGCAAGTACCAGCATGGGAGACTGGCTGGGAATCCCAAGTTCCGTTGACCTTTTTGAACCTGAAAATTGTGTTAGTTTCTCTATGAGATAGTAAAAGAAGGTTCAAACTGAACAGCTGCTGTCAACGGCCATTCTAAGCTGAATGTGCCTGCTCTCGTCAGATCGCAGCAGCAATGCAGCTTAAGGCTTGGCAAGTAACAGCATGGGAGACTGGCTGGGAATCCCAAGTTCCGTTGACCTTTTTGAACCTGAACATTGTGTTAGTTTCTCTATGAGATAGTAAAAGAAGGTTCAAATTGAACAGCTGCTGTCAACGGCCATTCTAAGCTGAATGTGCGTGCTCTCGTCAGATCGCAGCAGCAATGCAGCTTAAGGCTTGGCAAGTACCAGCATGGGAGACTGGCTGGGAATCCCAAGTTCCGTTAACCTTTTTGAACCTGAAAATTGTGTTAGTTTCTCTATGAGATAGTAAAAGAAGGTTCAAATTGAACAGCTGCTGTCAACGGCCATTCTAAGCTGAATGTGCCTGCTCTCGTCAGATCGCAGCAGCAATGCAGCTTAAGGCTTGGCAAGTACCAGCATGGGAGACTGGCTGGGAATACCAAGTTCCGTTGACCTTTTTGAACCTGAAAATTGTGTTAGTTTCTCTATGAGATAGTAAAAGAAGGTTCAAACTGAACAGCTGCTGTCAACGGCCATTCTAAGCTGAATGTGCCTGCTCTCGTCAGATCGCAGCAGCAATGCAGCTTAAGGCTTGGCAAGTACCAGCATGGGAGACTGGCTGAGAATCCCAAGTTCCGTTGACCTTTTTGAACCTGAAAATTGTGTTAGTTTCTCTATGAGATAGTAAAAGAAGGTTCAAATTGAACAGCTGCTGTCAACGGCCATTCTAAGCTGAATGTGCTTGCTCTCGTCAGATCGCAGCAGCAATGAAGCTTAAGGCTTGGCAAGTACCAGCATGGGAGACTGGCTGGGAATCCCAAGTTCTGTTGACCTTTTTGAACCTGAAAATTGTTAGTTTCGCTGTCAAAGATGGTAAAAGAAGGTTCAAATTGAACAGCTGCTGTCAACGGCCATTCTAAGCTGAATGTGCCTGCTCTCGTCAGATCGCAGCAGCAATGCAGCTTAAGGCTTGGCAAGTACCAGCATGGGAGACTGGCTGGGAATCCCAAGTTTCGTTGACCTTTTTGAACCTGAAAATTGCGTTAGTTTCTCTATGAGATAGTAAAAGAATGTTCAAATTGAACAGCTGTTGTCAACGGCCATTCTAAGCTGAATGTGCGTGCTCTTGTCGGATCACAGCAGCGATGCGGCTTAAGGCTTGGCAAGTACCAGCATGGGAGACTGGCTGCGAATCCCAAGTTCCGTTGACCTTTTTGAACCTGAAAATTGTGTTAGTTTCTCTATGAGATAGTAAAAGAAGGTTCAAACTGAACAGCTGCTGTCAACGGCCATTCTAAGCTGAATGTGCCTGCTCTCGTCAGATCGCAGCAGCAATGCAGCTTAAGGCTTGGCAAGTACCAGCATGGGAGACTGGCTGGGAATCCCAAGTTCCGTTGACCTTTTTGAACCTGAAAATTGTGTTAGTTTCTCTATGAGATAGTAAAAGAAGGTTCAAACTGAACAGCTGCTGTCAACGGCCATTCTAAGCTGAATGTGCCTGCTCTCGTCAGATCGCAGCAGCAATGCAGCTTAAGGCTTGGCAAGTACCAGCATGGGAGACTGGCTGGGAATCCCAAGTTCCGTTGACTTTTTTGAACCTGAAAATTGTGTTAGTTTCTCTATGAGATAGTAAAAGAAGGTTCAAACTGAACAGCTACTGTCAACGGCCATTCTAAGCTGAATTTGCCTGCTCTCGTCAGATCGCAGCAGCAATGCAGCTTAAGGCTTGGCAAGTACCAGCATGGGAGACTGGCTGGGAATCCCAAGTTCCGTTGACCTTTTTGAACCTGAAAATTGTGTTAGTTTCTCTATGAGATAGTAAAAGAAGGTTCAAATTGAACAGCTGCTGTCAACGGCCATTCTAAGCTGAATGTGCCTGCTCTCGTCAGATCGCAGCAGCAATGCAGCTTAAGGCTTGGCAAGTACCAGCATGGGAGACTGGCTGGGAATCCCAAGTTCTGTTGACCTATTTGAACCTGAAAATTGTTAGTTTCTCTGTCAAAGATGGTAAAAGAAGGTTCAAATTGAACAGCTGCTGTCAACGGCCATTCTAAGCTGAATGTGCCTGCTCTTGTCAGATCGCAGCAGCTTAAGGCTTGGCAAGTACCAGCATGGGAGACTGGCTGGGAATCCCAAGTTCCGTTGACCTTTTTGAACCTGAAAATTGTGTTAATTTCTCTATGAGATAGTAAAAGAAGGTTCAAATTGAACAGCTGCTGTCAACGGCCATTCTAAGCTGAATGTGCGTGCTCTTGTCGGATCACAGCAGCGATGCGGCTTAAGGCTTGGCAAGTACCAGCATGGGAGACTGGCTGTGAATCCCAAGTTCCGTTGACCTTTTTGAACCTGAAAATTGTGTTAGTTTCTCTATGAGATAGTAAAAGAAGGTTCAAACTGAACAGCTGCTGTCAACGGCCATTCTAAGCTGAATGTGCCTGCTCTCGTCAGATCGCAGCAGCAATGCAGCTTAAGGCTTGGCAAGTACTAGCATGGGAGACTGGCTGGGAATCCCAAGTTCTGTTGACCTTTTTGAACCTGAAAATTGTGTTAGTTTCTCTATGAGATAGTAAAAGAAGGTTCAAATTGAACAGCTGCTGTCAACGGCCATTCTAAGCTGAATGTGCCTGCTCTTGTCAGATCGCAGCAGCTTAAGGCTTGGCAAGTACCAGCATGGGAGACTGGCTGGGAATCCCAAGTTCCGTTGACCTTTTTGAACCTGAAAATTGTGTTAGTTTCTCTATGAGATAGTAAAAGAAGGTTCAAATTGAACAGCTGCTGTCAACGGCCATTCTAAGCTGAATGTGCCTGCTCTCATTAGATCGCAGCAGCAATGCAGCTTAAGGCTTGGCAAGTACCAGCATGGGAGACTGGCTGGGAATCCCAAGTTCCGTTGACCTTTTTGAACCTGAAAATTGTGTTAGTTTCTCTATGAGATAGTAAAAGAAGGTTCAAATTGAACAGCTGCTGTCAACGGCCATTCTAAGCTGAATGTGCCTGCTCTCGTCAGATCGCAGCAGCAATGCAGCTTAAGGCTTGGCAAGTACCAGCATGGGAGACTGGCTGGGAATCCCAAGTTCCGTTGACCTTTTTGAACCTGAAAATTGTGTTAGTTTCTCTATGAGATAGTAAAAGAAGGTTCAAACTGAACAGCTGCTGTCAACGGCCATTCTAAGCTGAATGTGCCTGCTCTCGTCAGATCGCAGCAGCAATGCAGCTTAAGGCTTGGCAAGTACCAGCATGGGAGACTGGCTGGGAATACCAAGTTCCGTTGACCTTTTTGAACCTGAAAATTGTGTTAGTTTCTCTATGAGATAGTAAAAGAAGGTTCAAACTGAACAGCTGCTGTCAACGGCCATTCTAAGCTGAATGTGCCTGCTCTCGTCAGATCGCAGCAGCAATGCAGCTTAAGGCTTGGCAAGTACCAGCATGGGAGACTGGCTGGGAATCCCAAGTTCCGTTGACCTTTTTGAACCTGAAAATTGTGTTAGTTTCTCTATGAGATAGTAAAAGAAGGTTCAAATTGAACAGCTGCTGTCAACGGCCATTCTAAGCTGAATGTGCCTGCTCTCGTCAGATCGCAGCAGCAATGCAGCTTAAGGCTTGGCAAGTACCAGCATGGGAGACTGGCTGAGAATCCCAAGTTCCGTTGACCTTTTTGAACCTGAAAATTGTGTTAGTTTCTCTATGAGATAGTAAAAGAAGGTTCAAATTGAACAGCTGCTGTCAAAGGCCATTCTAAACTGAACGTGCTTGCTCTCATCAGATCGCAGCAGCAATGCAGCTTAAGGCTTGGCAAGTACCAGCATGGGAGACTGGCTGGCAATCCCAAGTTCTGTTGACCTTTTTGAACCTGAAAATTGTTAGTTTCTCTGTCAAAGATGGTAAAAGAAGGTTCAAATTGAACAGCTGCTGTCAACGGCCATTCTAAGCTGAATGTGCCTGCTCTCGTCAGATCGCAGCAGCAATGCAGCTTAAGGCTTGGCAAGTACCAGCATGGGAGACTGGCTGCGAATCCCAAGTTCCGTTGACATTTTTGAACCTGAAAATTGTGTTAGTTTCTCTATGAGATAGTAAAAGAAGGTTCAAACTGAACAGCTGCTGTCAACGGCCATTCTAAGCTGAATGTGCCTGCTCTCGTCAGATCGCAGCAGCAATGCAGCTTAAGGCTTGGCAAGTACCAGCATGGGAGACTGGCTGGGAATCCCAAGTTCTGTTGACCTTTTTGAACCTGAAAATTGTGTTAGTTTTTCTATGAGATAGTAAAAGAAGGCTCAAATTGAACAGCTGCTGTCAACGGCCATTCTAAGCTGAATGTGCCTGCTCTCGTCAGATCGCAGCAGCAATGCAGCTTAAGGCTTGGCAAGTACCAGCATGGGAGTCTGGCTGGGAATCCCAAGTTCTGTTGACCTTTTTGAACCTGAAAATTGTTAGTTTCTCTGTCAAAGATGGTAAAAGAAGGTTCAAATTGAACAGCTGCTGTCAACGGCCATTCTAAGCTGAATGTGCCTGCTCTCGTCAGATCGCAGCAGCAATGCAGCTTATGGCTTGGCAAGTACCAGCATGGGAGACTGGCTGGGAATCCCAAGTTCCGTTGACCTTTTTGAACCTGAAAATTGTGTTAGTTTCTCTATGAGATAGTAAAAGAAGGTTCAAATTGAACAGCTGCTGTCAACGGCCATTCTAAGCTGAATGTGCCTGCTCTCGTCAGATCGCAGCAGCAATGCAGCTTATGGCTTGGCAAGTACCAGCATGGGAGACTGGCTGGGAATCCCAAGTTCCGTTGACCTTTTTGAACCTGAAAATTGTGTTAGTTTCTCTATGAGATAGTAAAAGAAGGTTCAAATTGAACAGCTGCTGTCAACGGCAATTCTAAGCTGAATGTGCCTGCTCTCGTCAGATCGCAGCAGCAATGCAGCTTAAGGCTTGGCAAGTACCAGCATGGGAGACTGGCTGGAAATCCCAAGTTCCGTTGACCTTTTTGAACCTGAAAATTGTGTTAGTTTCTCTATGAGATAGTAAAAGAAGGTTCAAACTGAACAGCTGCTGTCAACGGCCATTCTAAGCTGAATGTGCCTGCTCTCGTCAGATCGCAGCAGCAATGCAGCTTAAGGCTTGGCAAGTACCAGCATGGGAGACTGGCTGGGAATCCCAATTTCCATTGACCTTTTTGAACCTGAAAATTGTGTTAGTTTCTCTATGAGATAGTAAAAGAAGGTTCAAATTGAACAGCTGCTGTCAACGGCCATTCTAAGCTGAATGTGCCTGCTCTCGTCAGATCGCAGCAGCAATGCAGCTTAAGGCTTGGCAAGTACCAGCATGGGAGACTGGCTGGGAATCCCAAGTTCTGTTGACCTTTTTGAACCTGAAAATTGTGTTAGTTTTTCTATGAGATAGTAAAAGAAGGCTCAAATTGAACAGCTGCTGTCAACGGCCATTCTAAGCTGAATGTGCCTGCTCTCGTCAGATCGCAGCAGCAATGCAGCTTAAGGCTTGGCAAGTACCAGCATGGGAGACTGGCTGGGAATCCCAAGTTCTGTTGACCTTTTTGAACCTGAAAATTGTTAGTTTCTCTGTCAAAGATGGTAAAAGAAGGTTCAAATTGAACAGCTGCTGTCAACGGCCATTCTAAGCTGAATGTGCCTGCTCTCGTCAGATCGCAGCAGCAATGCAGCTTATGGCTTGGCAAGTACCAGCATGGGAGACTGGCTGGGAATCCCAAGTTCCGTTGACCTTTTTGAACCTGAAAATTGTGTTAGTTTCTCTATGAGATAGTAAAAGAAGGTTCAAACTGAACAGCTGCTGTCAACGGCCATTCTAAGCTAAATGTGCCTGCTCTCGTCAGATCGCAGCAGCAATGCAGCTTATGGCTTGGCAAGTACCAGCATGGGAGACTGGCTGGGAATCCCAAGTTCCGTTGACCTTTTTGAACCTGAAAATTGTTTTAGTTTCTCTATGAGATAGTAAAAGAAGGTTCAAATTGAACAGCTGCTGTCAACGGCCATTCTAAGCTGAATGTGCCTGCTCTGGTCAGATCGCAGCAACAATGAAGCTTAAGGCTTGGCAAGTACCAGCATGGGAGACTGGCTGGGAATCCCAAGTTCTGTTGACCTTTTTGAACCTGAAAATTGTGTTAGTTTCTCTATGAGATAGTAAAAGAAGGTTCAAATTGAACAGCTGCTGTCAACGGCCATTCTAAGCTGAATGTGCCTGCTCTCGTCAGATCACAGCAGCAATGCAGCTTAAGGCTTGGCAAGTACCAGCATGGGAGACTGGCTGGGAATCCCAAGTTCCGTTGACCTTTTTGAACCTGAAAATTGTTAGTTTCTCTGTCAAAGATGGTAAAAGAAGTTTCAAAATGAACAGCTGCTGTCAACGGCCATTCTAAGCTGAATGTGCCTGCTCTCGTCAGATCGCAGCAGCAATGCAGCTTAAGGCTTGGCAAGTACCAGCATGGGAGACTGGCTGGGAATCCCAAGTTCTGTTGACCTTTTTGAACCTGAAAATTGTGTTAGTTTCTCTATGAGATAGTAAAAGAAGGTTCAAATTGAACCGCTGCTGTCAACGGCCATTCTAAGCTGAATGTGCCTTCTCTCGTCAGATCGCAGCAGCAATGCAGCTTAAGGCTTGGCAAGTACCAGCATGGGAGACTGGCTGGGAATCCCAAGTTCCGTTTACCTTTCTGAACCTGAAAATTGTGTTAGTTTCTCTATGAGATAGTAAAAGAAGGTTCAAACTGAACAGCTGCTGTCAACGGCCATTCTAAGCTGAATGTGCCTGCTCTTGTCAGATCACAGCAGCTTAAGGCTTGGCAAGTACCAGCATGGGAGACTGGCTGGGAATCCCAAGTTCCGTTGACCTTTTTGAACCTGAAAATTGTGTTAGTTTCTCTATGAGATAGTAAAAGAAGGTTCAAACTGAACAGCTGCTGTCAACGGCCATTCTAAGCTGAATGTGCCTGCTCTCGTCAGATCGCAGCAGCAATGCAGCTTAAGGCTTGGCAAGTACCAGCATGGGAGACTGGCTGGGAATCCCAAGTTCCGTTGACCTTTATGAACCTGAAAATTGTGTTAGTTTCTCTATGAGATAGTAAAAGAAGGTTCAAATTGAACAGCTGCTGTCAACGGCCATTCTAAGCTGAATGTGCCTGCTCTCATCAGATCGCAGCAGCAATGCAGCTTAAGGCTTGGCAAGTACCAGCATGGGAGACTGGCTGGGAATCCCAAGTTCCGTTGAACTTTTTGAACCTGAAAAGTGTGTTAGTTTCTCTATGAGATAGTAAAAGAAGGTTCAAATTGAACAGCTGCTGTCAACGGCCATTCTAAGCTGAATGTGCCTGCTCTCGTCAGATCGCAGCAGCAATGCAGCTTAAGGCTTGGCAAGTACCAGCATGGGAGACTGGCTGGGAATCCCAAGTTCCGTTAACCTTTTTGAACCTGAAAATTGTGTTAGTTTCTCTATGAGATAGTAAAAGAAGGTTCAAATTGAACAGCTGCTGTCAACGGCCATTCTAAGCTGAATGTGCAGGCTCTTGTCGGATCACAGCAGCGATGCGGCTTAAGGCTTGGCAAGTACCAGCATGGGAGACTGGCTGCGAATCCCAAGTTCCGTTGACCTTTTTGAACCTGAAAATTGTGTTAGTTTCTCTATAAGATAGTAAAAGAAGGTTCAAACTGAACAGCTGCTGTCAACGGCCATTCTAAGCTGAATGTGCCTGCTCTCTTCAGATCGCAGCATAAATGCAGCTTAAGGCTTGGCAAGTACCAACATGGGAGACTGGCTGGGAATCCCAAGTTCCGTTGACCTTTTTGAACCTGAAAATTGTGTTAGTTTCTCTATGAGATAGTAAAAGAAGGTTCAAATTGAACAGCTGCTGTCAACGGCCATTCTAAGATGAATGTGCCTGCTCTTGTCAGATCGCAGCAGCAATGCAGCTTAAGGCTTGGCAAGTACCAGCATGGGAGACTGGCTGGGAATCCCAAGTTCCGTTGACCTTTTTGAACCTGAAAATTGTGTTAGTTTCTCTATGAGATAGTAAAAGAAGGTTCAAACTGAACAGCTGCTGTCAACGGCCATTCTAAGCTGAATGTGCCTGCTCTCGTCAGATCGCAGCAGCAATGCAGCTTATGGCTTGGCAAGTACCAGCATGGGAGACTGGCTGGGAATCCCAAGTTCCGTTGACCTTTTTGAACCTGAAAATTGTGTTAGTTTCTCTATGAGATAGTAAAAGAAGGTTCAAATTGAACAGCTGCTGTCAACGGCCATTCTAAGCTGAATGTGCCTGCACTGGTCAGATCGCAGCAACAATGAAGCTTAAGGCTTGGCAAGTACCAGCATGGGAGACTGGCTGGGAATCCCAAGTTCTGTTGACCTTTTTGAACCTGAAAATTGTTAGTTTCTCTTTCAAAGATGGTAAAAGAAGGTTCAAATTGAAAAGCTGCTGTCAACGGCCATTCTAAGCTGAATGTGCCTGCTCTCGTCAGATCGCAGCAGCAATGCAGCTTAAGGCTTGGCAAGTACCAGCATGGGAGACTGGCTGGGAATCCCAAGTTCCGTTTACCTTTCTGAACCTGAAAATTGTGTTAGTTTCTCTATGAGATAGTAAAAGAAGGTTCAAACTGAACAGCTGCTGTCAACGGCCATTCTAAGCTGAATGTGCCTGCTCTTGTCAGATCGCAGCAGCTTAAGGCTTGGCAAGTACCAGCATGGGAGACTGGCTGGGAATCCCAAGTTCCGTTGACCTTTTTGAACCTGAAAATTGTGTTAGTTTCTCTATGAGATAGTAAAAGAAGGTTCAAACTGAACAGCTGCTGTCAACGGCCATTCTAAGCTGAATGTGCCTGCTCTCGTCAGATCGCAGCAGCAATGCAGCTTAAGGCTTGGCAAGTACCAGCATGGGAGACTGGCTGGGAATCCCAAGTTCCGTTGACCTTTTTGAACCTGAAAATTGTGTTAGTTTCTCTATGAGATAGTAAAAGAAGGTTCAAATTGAACAGCTGCTGTCAACGGCCATTCTAAGCTGAATGTGCCTGCTCTCATCAGATCGCAGCAGCAATGCAGCTTAAGGCTTGGCAAGTACCAGCATGGGAGACTGGCTGGGAATCCCAAGTTCCGTTGACCTTTTTGAACCTGAAAATTGTGTTAGTTTCTCTATGAGATAGTAAAAGAAGGTTCAAATTGAACAGCTGCTGTCAACGGCCATTCTAAGCTGAATGTGCCTGCTCTCGTCAGATCGCAGCAGCAATGCAGCTTATGGCTTGGCAAGTACCAGCATGGGAGACTGGCTGGGAATCCCAAGTTCCGTTGACCTTTTTGAACCTGAAAATTGTGTTAGTTTCTCTATGAGATAGTAAAAGAAGGTTCAAATTGAACAGCTGCTGTCAACGGCCATTCTAAGCTGAATGTGCCTGCTCTGGTCAGATCGCAGCAACAATGAAGCTTAAAGCTTGGCAAGTACCAGCATGGGAGACTGGCTGGGAATCCCAAGTTCTGTTGACCTTTTTGAACCTGAAAATTGTTAGTTTCTCTGTCAAAGATGGTAAAAGAAGGTTCAAATTGAAAAGCTGCTGTCAACGGCCATTCTAAGCTGAATGTGCCTGCTCTCGTCAGATCGCAGCAGCAATGCAGCTTAAGGCTTGGCAAGTACCAGCATGGGAGACTGGCTGGGAATCCCAAGTTCCGTTTACCTTTCTGAACCTGAAAATTGTGTTAGTTTCTCTATGAGATAGTAAAAGAAGGTTCAAACTGAACAGCTGCTGTCAACGGCCATTCTAAGCTGAATGTGCCTGCTCTTGTCAGATCGCAGCAGCTTAAGGCTTGGCAAGTACCAGCATGGGAGACTGGCTGGGAATCCCAAGTTCCGTTGACCTTTTTGAACCTGAAAATTGTGTTAGTTTCTCTATGAGATAGTAAAAGAAGGTTCAAACTGAACAGCTGCTGTCAACGGCCATTCTAAGCTGAATGTGCCTGCTCTCGTCAGATCGCAGCAGCAATGCAGCTTAAGGCTTGGCAAGTACCAGCATGGGAGACTGGCTGGGAATCCCAAGTTCCGTTGACCTTTTTGAACCTGAAAATTGTGTTAGTTTCTCTATGAGATAGTAAAAGAAGGTTCAAATTGAACAGCTGCTGTCAACGGCCATTCTAAGCTGAATGTGCCTGCTCTCATCAGATCGCAGCAGCAATGCAGCTTAAGGCTTGGCAAGTACCAGCATGGGAGACTGGCTGGGAATCCAAAGTTCCGTTGACCTTTTTGAACCTGAAAATTGTGTTAGTTTCTCTATGAGATAGTAAAAGAAGGTTCAAATTGAACAGCTGCTGTCAACGGCCATTCTAAGCTGAATGTGCCTGCTCTCGTCAGATCACAGCAGCAATGCAGCTTAAGGCTTGGCAAGTACCAGCATGGGAGACTGGCTGGGAATCCCAAGTTCCGTTGACCTTTTTGAACCTGAAAATTGTTAGTTTCTCTGTCAAAGATGGTAAAAGAAGGTTCAAATTGAACAGCTGCTGTCAACGGCCATTCTAAGCTGAATGTGCCTGCTCTCGTCAGATCGCAGCAGCAATGCAGCTTAAGGCTTGGCAAGTACCAGCATGGGAGACTGGCTGGGAATCCCAAGTTCCGTTGACCTTTTTGAACCTGAAAATTGTGTTAGTTTCTCTATGAGATAGTAAAAGAAGGTTCAAACTGAACAGCTGCTGTCAACGGCCATTCTAAGCTGAATGTGCCTGCTCTCGTCAGATCGCAGCAGCAATGCAGCTTATGGCTTGGCAAGTACCAGCATGGGAGACTGGCTGGGAATCCCAAGTTCCGTTGACCTTTTTGAACCTGAAAATTGTGTTAGTTTCTCTATGAGATAGTAAAAGAAGGTTCAAATTGAACAGCTGCTGTCAACGGCCATTCTAAGCTGAATGTGCCTGCTCTGGTCAGATCGCAGCAACAATGAAGCTTAAAGCTTGGCAAGTACCAGCATGGGAGACTGGCTGGGAATCCCAAGTTCTGTTGACCTTTTTGAACCTGAAAATTGTTAGTTTCTCTGTCAAAGATGGTAAAAGAAGGTTCAAATTGAAAAGCTGCTGTCAACGGCCATTCTAAGCTGAATGTGCCTGCTCTCGTCAGATCGCAGCAGCAATGCAGCTTAAGGCTTGGCAAGTACCAGCATGGGAGACTGGCTGGGAATCCCAAGTTCCGTTTACCTTTCTGAACCTGAAAATTGTGTTAGTTTCTCTATGAGATAGTAAAAGAAGGTTCAAACTGAACAGCTGCTGTCAACGGCCATTCTAAGCTGAATGTGCCTGCTCTTGTCAGATCGCAGCAGCTTAAGGCTTGGCAAGTACCAGCATGGGAGACTGGCTGGGAATCCCAAGTTCCGTTGACCTTTTTGAACCTGAAAATTGTGTTAGTTTCTCTATGAGATAGTAAAAGAAGGTTCAAACTGAACAGCTGCTGTCAACGGCCATTCTAAGCTGAATGTGCCTGCTCTCGTCAGATCGCAGCAGCAATGCAGCTTAAGGCTTGGCAAGTACCAGCATGGGAGACTGGCTGGGAATCCCAAGTTCCGTTGACCTTTTTGAACCTGAAAATTGTGTTAGTTTCTCTATGAGATAGTAAAAGAAGGTTCAAATTGAACAGCTGCTGTCAACGGCCATTCTAAGCTGAATGTGCCTGCTCTCATCAGATCGCAGCAGCAATGCAGCTTAAGGCTTGGCAAGTACCAGCATGGGAGACTGGCTGGGAATCCAAAGTTCCGTTGACCTTTTTGAACCTGAAAATTGTGTTAGTTTCTCTATGAGATAGTAAAAGAAGGTTCAAATTGAACAGCTGCTGTCAACGGCCATTCTAAGCTGAATGTGCCTGCTCTCGTCAGATCACAGCAGCAATGCAGCTTAAGGCTTGGCAAGTACCAGCATGGGAGACTGGCTGGGAATCCCAAGTTCCGTTGACCTTTTTGAACCTGAAAATTGTTAGTTTCTCTGTCAAAGATGGTAAAAGAAGGTTCAAATTGAACAGCTGCTGTCAACGGCCATTCTAAGCTGAATGTGCCTGCTCTCGTCAGATCGCAGCAGCAATGCAGCTTATGGCTTGGCAAGTACCAGCATGGGAGACTGGCTGGGAATCCCAAGTTCCGTTGACCTTTTTGAACCTGAAAATTGTGTTAGTTTCTCTATGAGATAGTAAAAGAAGGTTCAAACTGAACAGCTGCTGTCAACGGCCATTCTAAGCTGAATGTGCCTGCTCTCGTCAGATCGCAGCAGCAATGCAGCTTATGGCTTGGCAAGTACCAGCATGGGAGACTGGCTGGGAATCCCAAGTTCCGTTGACCTTTTTGAACCTGAAAATTGTGTTAGTTTCTCTATGAGATAGTAAAAGAAGGTTCAAATTGAACAGCTGCTGTCAACGGCCATTCTAAGCTGAATGTGCCTGCTCTCGTCAGATCGCAGCAACAATGAAGCTTAAGGCTTGGCAAGTACCAGCATGGGAGACTGGCTGGGAATCCCAAGTTCTGTTGACCTTTTTGAACCTGAAAATTGTTAGTTTCTCTGTCAAAGATGGTAAAAGAAGGTTCAAATTGAACCGCTGCTGTCAACGGCCATTCTAAGCTGAATGTGCCTTCTCTCGTCAGATCGCAGAAGCAATGCAGCTTAAGGCTTGGCAAGTACCAGCATGGGAGACTGGCTGGGAATCCCAAGTTCCGTTTACCTTTCTGAACCTGAAAATTGTGTTAGTTTCTCTATGAGATAGTAAAAGAAGGTTCAAACTGAACAGCTGCTGTCAACGGCCATTCTAAGCTGAATGTGCCTGCTCTTGTCAGATCGCAGCAGCTTAAGGCTTGGCAAGTACCAGCATGGGAGACTGGCTGGGAATCCCAAGTTCCGTTGACCTTTTTGAACCTGAAAATTGTGTTAGTTTCTCTATGAGATAGTAAAAGAAGGTTCAAACTGAACAGCTGCTGTCAACGGCCATTCTAAGCTGAATGTGCCTGCTCTCGTCAGATCGCAGCAGCAATGCAGCTTAAGGCTTGGCAAGTACCAGCATGGGAGACTGGCTGGGAATCCCAAGTTCCGTTGACCTTTTTGAACCTGAAAATTGTGTTAGTTTCTCTATGAGATAGTAAAAGAAGGTTCAAATTGAACAGCTGCTGTCAACGGCCATTCTAAGCTGAATGTGCCTGCTCTCATCAGATCGCAGCAGCAATGCAGCTTAAGGCTTGGCAAGTACCAGCATGGGAGACTGGCTGGGAATCCCAAGTTCCGTTGACCTTTTTGAACCTGAAAAGTGTGTTAGTTTCTCTATGAGATAGTAAAAGAAGGTTCAAATTGAACAGCTGCTGTCAACGGCCATTCTAAGCTGAATGTGCCTGCTCTCGTCAGATCGCAGCAGCAATGCAGCTTAAGGCTTGGCAAGTACCAGCATGGGAGACTGGCTGGGAATCCCAAGTTCCGTTGACCTTTTTGAACCTGAAAATTGTTAGTTTCTCTGTCAAAGATGGTAAAAGAAGGTTCAAATTGAACAGCTGCTGTCAACGGCCATTCTAAGCTGAATGTGCCTGCTCTCGTCAGATCGCAGCAGCAATGCAGCTTAAGGCTTGGCAAGTACCAGCATGGGAGACTGGCTGGGAATCCCAAGTTCCGTTGACCTTTTTGAACCTGAAAATTGTGTTAGTTTCTCTATGAGATAGTAAAAGAAGGTTCAAACTGAAGAGCTGCTGTCAACGGCCATTCTAAGCTGAATGTGCCTGCTCTCGTCAGATCGCAGCAGCAATGCAGCTTAAGGCTTGGCAAGTACCAGCATGGGAGACTGGCTGGGAATCCCAAGTTCCGTTGACCTTTTTGAACCTGAAAATTGTGTTAGTTTCTCTATGAGATAGTAAAAGAAGGTTCAAATTGAACAGCTGCTGTCAACGGCCATTCTAAGCTGAATGTGCCTGCTCTCGTCAGATCGCAGCAGCAATGCAGCTTAAGGCTTGGCAAGTACCAGCATGGGAGACTGGCTGGGAATCCCAAGATCCGTTGACCTTTTTGAACCTGAAAAGTGTGTTAGTTTCTCTATGAGATAGTAAAAGAAGGTTCAAATTGAACAGCTGCTGTCAACGGCCATTCTAAGCTGAATGTGCCTGCTCTCGTCAGATCGCAGCAGCAATGCAGCTTAAGGCTTGGCAAGTACCAGCATGGGAGACTGGCTGGGAATCCCAAGTTCCATTTACCTTTCTGAACCTGAAAATTGTGTTAGTTTCTCTATGAGATAGTAAAAGAAGGTTCAAACTGAACAGCTGCTGTCAACGGCCATTCTAAGCTGAATGTGCCTGCTCTTGTCAGATCGCAGCAGCTTAAGGCTTGGCAAGTACCAGCATGGGAGACTGGCTGGGAATCCCAAGTTCCGTTGACCTTTTTGAACCTGAAAATTGTGTTAGTTTCTCTATGAGATAGTAAAAGAAGGTTCAAATTGAACAGCTGCTGTCAACGGCCATTCTAAGCTGAATGTGCCTGCTCTCATCAGATCGCAGCAGCAATGCAGCTTAAGGCTTGGCAAGTACCAGCATGGGAGACTGGCTGGGAATCCCAAGTTCCGTTGACCTTTTTGAACCTGAAAATTGTGTTAGTTTCTCTATGAGATAGTAAAAGAAGGTTCAAATTGAACAGCTGCTGTCAACGGCCATTCTAAGCTGAATGTGCCTGCTCTCGTCAGATCGCAGCAGCAATGCAGCTTAAGGCTTGGCAAGTACCAGCATGGGAGACTGGCTGGGAATCCCAAGTTCCGTTGACCTTTTTGAACCTGAAAATTGTGTTAGTTTCTCTATGAGATAGTAAAAGAAGGTTCAAACTGAACAGCTGCTGTCAACGGCCATTCTAAGCTGAATGTGCCTGTTCTCGTCAGATCGCAGCAGCAATGCAGCTTAAGGCTTGGCAAGTACCAGCATGGGAGACTGGCTGGGAATCCCAAGTTCCGTTGACCTTTTTGAACCTGAAAATTGTGTTAGTTTCTCTATGAGATAGTAAAAGAAGGTTCAAATTGAACAGCTGCTGTCAACGGCCATTCTAAGCTGAATGTGCCTGCTCTCGTCAGATCGCAGCAGCAATGCAGATTAAGGCTTGGCAAGTACCAGCATGGGAGACTGGCTGGGAATCCCAAGTTCTGTTGACCTTTTTGAACCTGAAAATTGTGTTAGTTTTTCTATGAGATAGTAAAAGAAGGTTCAAATTGAACAGCTGCTGTCAACGGCCATTCTAAGCTGAATGTGCCTGCTCTCGTCAGATCGCAGCAGCAATGCAGATTAAGGCTTGGCAAGTACCAGCATGGGAGACTGGCTGGGAATCCCAAGTTCTGTTGACCTTTTTGAACCTGAAAATTGTTAGTTTCTCTGTCAAAGATGGTAAAAGAAGGTTCAAATTGAACAGCTGCTGTCAACGGCCATTCTAAGCTGAATGTGCCTGCTCTCGTCAGATCGCAGCAGCAATGCAGCTTAAGGCTTGGCAAGTACCAGCATGGGAGACTGGCTGGGAATCCCAAGTTCCGTTGACCTTTTTGAACCTGAAAATTGTGTTAGTTTCTCTATGAGATAGTAAAAGAAGGTTCAAACTGAACAGCTGCTGTCAACGGCCATTCTAAGCTGAATGTGCCTGCTCTCGTCAGATCGCAGCAGCAATGCAGCTTAAGGCTTGGCAAGTAACAGCATGGGAGACTGGCTTGGAATCCCAAGTTCCGTTGACCTTTTTGAACCTGAAAATTGTGTTAGTTTCTCTATGAGATAGTAAAAGAAGGTTCAAATTGAACAGCTGCCGTCAACGGCCATTCTAAGCTGAATGTGCGTGCTCTCGTCAGATCGCAGCAGCAATGCAGCTTAAGGCTTGGCAAGTACCAGCATGGGAGACTGGCTGGGAATCCCAAGTTCCGTTAACCTTTTTGAACCTGAAAATTGTGTTAGTTTCTCTATGAGATAGTAAAAGAAGGTTCAAATTGAACAGCTGCTGTCAACGGCCATTCTAAGCTGAATGTGCGTGCTCTTGTCGGATCACAGCAGCGATGCGGCTTAAGGCTTGGCAAGTACCAGCATGGGAGACTGGCTGCGAATCCCAAGTTCCGTTGACCTTTTTGAACCTGAAAATTGTGTTAGTTTCTCTATAAGATAGTAAAAGAAGGTTCAAACTGAACAGCTGCTGTCAACGACCATTCTAAGCTGAATGTGCCTGCTCTTGTCAGATCGCAGCATCAATGCAGCTTAAGGCTTGGCAAGTACCAGCATGGGAGACTGGCTGGGAATCCCAAGTTCCGTTGACCTTTTTGAACCTGAAAATTGTGTTAGTTTCTCTATGAGATAGTAAAAGAAGGTTCAAATTGAACAGCTGCTGTCAACGGCCATTCTAAGATGAATGTGCCTGCTCTCGTCAGATCGCAGCAGCAATGCAGCTTAAGGCTTGGCAAGTACCAGCATGGGAGACTGGCTGGGAATCCCAAGTTCCGTTGACCTTTTTGAACCTGAAAATTGTGTTAGTTTCTCTATGAGATAGTAAAAGAAAGTAGAAATTAGGCAGCTGCTGTCAACGGCCATTCTAAGCTGAATGTGCCTGCTCTTGTCAGATCGCAGCAGCAATGCAGCTTAAGGCTTGGCAAGTACCAGCATGGGAGACTGGCTGGGAATCCCAAGTTCCGTTGACCTTTTTGAACCTGAAAATTGTGTTAGTTTCTCTATGAGATAGTAAAAGAAGGTTCAAATTGAACAGCGGCTGTCAACGGCAATTCTAAGCTGAATGTGCCTGCTCTCGTCAGATCGCAGCAGCAATGCAGCTTAAGGCTTGGCAAGTACCAGCATGGGAGACTGGCTGGGAATCCCAAGTTCCGTTGACCTTTTTGAACCTGAAAATTGTGTTAGTTTCTCTATGAGATAGTAAAAGAAGGTTCAAATTGAATAGCTGCTGTCAACGGCCATTCTAAGCTGAATGTGCGTGCTCTCGTCAGATCGCAGCAGCAATGCAGCTTAAGGCTTGGCAAGTACCAGCATGGGAGACTGGCTGGGAATCCCAAGTTCCGTTGACCTTTTTGAACCTGAAAATTGTGTTAGTTTCTCTATGAGATAGTAAAAGAAGGTTCAAACTGAACAGCTGCTGTCAACGGCCATTCTAAGCTGAATGTGCCTGCTCTCGTCAGATCGCAGCAGCAATGCAGCTTAAGGCTTGGCAATTACCAGCATGGGAGACTGGCTGGGAATCCCAAGTTCCGTTGACCTTTTTGAACCTGAAAATTGTGTTAGTTTCTCTATGAGATAGTAAAAGAAGGTTCAAATTGAACAGCTGCTGTCAACGGCCATTCTAAGCTCAATGTGCCTGCTCTTGTCAGATCGCAGCAGCAATGCAGCTTAAGGCTTGGCAAGTACCAGCATAGGAGACTGGCTGGGAATCCCAAGTTCCGTTGACCTTTTTGAACCTGAAAATTGTTAGTTTCTCTGTCAAAGATGGTAAAAGAAGGTTCAAATTGAACAGCTGCTGTCAACGGCCATTCTAAGCTGAATGTGCCTGCTCTCGTCAGATCGCAGCAGCAATGCAGCTTAAGGCTTGGCAAGTACCAGCATGGGAGACTGGCTGGGAATCCCAAGTTCCGTTGACCTTTTTGAACCTGAAAATTGTGTTAGTTTCTCTATGAGATAGTAAAAGAAGGTTCAAACTGAACAGCTGCTGTCAACGGCCATTCTAAGCTGAATGTGCCTGCTCTCGTCAGATCGCAGCAGCAATGCAGCTTAAGGCTTGGCAAGTACCAGCATGGGAGACTGGCTGGGAATCCCAAGTTCCGTTGACCATTTTGAACCTGAAAATTGTGTTAGTTTCTCTATGAGATAGTAAAAGAAGGTTCAAACTGAACAGCTGCTGTCAACGGCCATTCTAAGCTGAATGTGCCTGCTCTCGTCAGATCGCAGCATCAATGCAGCTTAAGGCTTGGCAAGTACCAGCATGGGAGACTGGCTGGGAATCCCAAGTTCCGTTGACCTTTTTGAACCTGAAAATTGTGTTAGTTTCTCTATGAGATAGTAAAAGAAGGTTCAAATTGAACAGCTGCTGTCAACGGCCATTCTAACCTGAATGTGCCTGCTCTCGTCAGATCGCAGCAGCAATGCAGCTTAAGGCTTGGCAAGTACCAGCATGGGAGACTGGCTGGGAATCCCAAGTTCTGTTGACCTTTTTGAACCTGAAAATTGTGTTAGTTTCTCTATGAGATAGTAAAAGAAGGTTCAAATTGAACAGCTGCTGTCAACGGCCATTCTAAGCTGAATGTGCCTGCTCTCGTCAGATCGCAGCAGCTTAAGGCTTGGCAAGTACCAGCATGGGAGACTGGCTGGGAATCCCAAGTTCCGTTGACCTTTTTGAACCTGAAAATTGTGTTAGTTTCTCTATGAGATAGTAAAAGAAGGTTCAAATTGAACAGCTGCTGTCAACGGCCATTCTAAGCTGAATGTGCCTGCTCTCGTCAGATCGCAGCAGCAATGCAGCTTAAGGCTTGGCAAGTACCAGCATGGGAGACTGGCTGGGAATCCCAAGTTCCGTTGACCTTTTTGAACCTGAAAATTGTTAGTTTCTCTGTCAAAGATGGTAAAAGAAGGTTCAAATTGAACAGCTGCTGTCAACGGCCATTCTAAGCTGAATGTGCCTGCTCTCGTCAGATCGCAGCAGCAATGCAGCTTAAGGCTTGGCAAGTACCAGCATGGGAGACTGGCTGGGAATCCCAAGTTCCGTTGACCTTTTTGAACCTGAAAATTGTGTTAGTTTCTCTATGAGATAGTAAAAGAAGGTTCAAACTGAACAGCTGCTGTCAACGGCCATTCTAAGCTGAATGTGCCTGCTCTCGTCAGATCGCAGCAGCAATGCAGCTTAAGGCTTGGCAAGTACCAGCATGGGAGACTGGCTGGGAATCCCAAGTTCCGTTGACCTTTTTGAACCTGAAAATTGTGTTAGTTTCTCTATGAGATAGTAAAAGAAGGTTCAAATTGAACAGCTGCTGTCAACGGCCATTCTAAGCTGAATGTGCCTGCTCTCGTCAGATCGCAGCAACAATGAAGCTTAAGGCTTGGCAAGTACCAGCATGGGAGACTGGCTGGGAATCCCAAGTTCCGTTGACCTTTTTGAACCTGAAAATTGTGTTAGTTTCTCTATGAGATAGTAAAAGAAGGTTCAAATTGAACAGCTGCTGTCAACGGCCATTCTAAGCTGAATGTGCCTGTTCTCGTCAGATCGCAGCAACAATGAAGCTTAAGGCTTGGCAAGTACCAGCATGGGAGACTGGCTGGGAATCCCAAGTTCTGTTGACCTTTTTGAACCTGAAAATTGTTAGTTTCTCTGTCAAAGATGGTAAAAGAAGGTTCAAATTGAACAGCTGCTGTCAACGGCCATTCTAAGCTGAATGTGCCTGCTCTCGTCAGATCGCAGCAGCAATGCAGCTTAAGGCTTGGCAAGTACCAGCATGGAAGACTGGCTGGGAATCCCAAGTTCCGTTTACCTTTCTGAACCTGAAAATTGTGTTAGTTTCTCTATGAGATAGTAAAAGAAGGTTCAAACTGAACAGCTGCTGTCAATGGCCATTCTAAGCTGAATGTGCCTGCTCTTGTCAGATCGCAGCAGCTTAAGGCTTGGCAAGTACCAGCATGGGAGACTGGCTGGGAATCCCAAGTTCTGTTGACCTTTTTTTTTTTTTTTTTTTTTTTTTTTCATTTTAACTTTTTTATTGAGAAAAGACAGAATTACAAGTTATGCAGTAACAAGAGCTCGACGCACGCAGGCATCTACTCTGCTGAATGACTAATTACAATAGAAACTTATCATTCTTTTGTAAGAAAAATGCAGAATAGTCACAAATTTAGGCTAATACTAATAAGCCTATTTCTCAAGACTACTTCAATAACTTACTTGGGGTAACATTAAGGTGAAGGATAAGGAAAGGGTAGGGAAAGAAAAACATCACTTAACAGGTACTGGATTGACTACAGTTATTACACATTTTATAGCTTATATATTCTTTGGTTCTGAGTGGATGGCATTATAGATATCGTTATCAGGAAATACATTGTCTGCTAATATCTCAATGGTTCTTGGTACTATTACACTTTATTACTGGTTTGACCATTAGGTTCTTGCATAGCTGTTTATTAGGAAACGGTTTGCATGTGCTTTCCTCTGTATGCAAACCAGGGGGACCACCATTTGATAAAGGTATCATGTTTTCTATCTGACCAACTCGTAAGTTCTTCTAGTCTGCACATTTGATCTACTTTATTGATCCATTCAGGAATTGTTGGGGCTGTTTTGCTCAACCAATGTATGGGGATAAGTAGTTTTGCTGATTGTATCAGTGTCGTAGAAAGACTCTTCTTTGCAGGAGTCCATGTTTTGCTGGGTAGCCAAAGTAGAACACTAGCTGGGGAGAGAAGCAAAGCCTGTGACGTGATCTGATTTGTAATTTTAGCCACATCCTTCCAAAATTTCTGAATTTCTGGACATGACCAAAAAATGTGCAAGTGTGTACCATTTGGTGCGTCACATCTCCAACATTTGTCATGTGGGGTTAGGCCCATTTGGTTGAGTACTTTAGGAGTTCTGTACCATCTGGTCATTAATTTGTAAGAATTTTCCTGGACTTTCACACATCTAGAGAATCCATGCGAGTTTTTATGTATTCTAGATATCTCAACCTCACTAAAGTTAAGACCTAAATCTTTTTCCCACTTGCCTATATAGTCCGGCTTGCTTCTTCCCAGCGAATCTTCCACTAGCTTATTATAAATTTTTGAGATAATGCCTTTTGGCCTGTTTGCCTTCATCATTATTTCCTCAAACCAGGTGGGGTCACTCGCCTTTTGGATAGTTGATGTCAGCTGTTTTGTGAGAGTATGAACTTCAATTTTATGTAAAAAGTGTATGCTAGGGAGCAGGGTATCTAAATATGTGCTTAGTGATTCTGGGTGGTCTAGCCTTTTGGTTATTTCTGCCGTTGGAATCGATTCCAATTTGCTCCATATGCCTGAAATGTGTTTACCTGTTGGCTTAATGTAGTAGGGGAGGAGCCTCGCAGGCATCGTAGGGGATGGGGATGAAAATAAGGAATTATAATGTCTCGCCACCTCCAGAGTTCCTCTGGTTATTGAATTTTCGGGTAGTCCCTTTTGCGACTGTGTCAATCCCCAAGCCCAGGCTAGGTGCTCATCTGATATATTTGCCAGCTCTAAATCAATGCTTAATTGTCTACCTACTGGAGAGTTCATGTATATCCACCTTTTTAGGTGTGTTGCTTTATAGTATAGTATTGGGTCTGGGAGTCCCATCCCTCTTTTCTTTTTGTGTTGGGTAAGACGCAAGTAGTTTATTCTTGACCTCTTTCCTTGCCATAAGAACCTGCGGAAGGAGGCCTGGACTTGCTGGAAGAAACTTTTAGGGACTTTCAAAGGAAGCATTTGTAGTAAGTATAGAAGCTTAGGCATTATGTAAGTTTTTAATATATTTTTCCTTCCCATCCAGGAGACAAAGGGGATTTTAAGTGAATTCAGGAACTGATCTATTGATCTCAGTAGCATCTTATAATTTGCATTGAATAAATTTGCTGGGTCGCTAGTTATCTGTATCCCTAGGTATTTTATCTGGTGTGGTTGCCAGGCGAATGGATATTTGTTTTGCAGCTCTCTGACTATAGAATTACTAGCAGAGACATTTAGAGCCTCTGATTTGGCGAAATTTATTTTAAAGTTTGAAAGAGAGCCAAACTCATCTATGATTGTCATTACAGTTGGGAAAGCCACTTTTGGGTTTGTGATTAATATCAGGAGATCATCTGCAAATGCGGCATTGAGATGCTCTACCCCATTAACCTCTAAGCCTTTTATTTCTGTGCTCTCTCTCAACCCTTGAAGAAACATCTCCATGATGAGGACGAATAAGGATGGTGAAAGGGGGCAACCCTGTCTCGTGCCGTTTTTAATTAAAAAGGGCTGAGAGAGGTGATTATTTACTTTTACTCTTGCACTCGGGCGTGAGTATAGGGTCATTATTGAGTCTATTAGTGTACGAGGAAAACCAAATTTCTCTAATGCGCAAGTCATAAAATCCCAATTTATTCTGTCAAAAGCCTTCTCGGCATCCGTGCCGAGAAGGACTAGTGGGATGTGATGTTTCTTCGCATGAATAATGGCATGTATTATCCTTGTTGAGTTTTGGTTTCCTTCCCTACCAGGGACGAATCCCGTCTGCTCGTGATTCAACAGTAGAGGTAGGACCTTGTTAAGGCGCCTGGCTAAAATTTTTGCCCAGATTTTTGCATCCACATTTATGAGGGATATTGGACGATAGCTGCTACACAGCTCCGGGTTTTTCCCTTCTTTGGGTATTACTGTGATAGTTGCTTCAAGGGACTGTGGAGGGAGGGTATGTCCATTTTTTAATGCTTCACACCATGTTGTTAAGTGTGGCAAGAGTATAGGGGCTAATTTTCGGTAGTAACCTATCGGTAAGCCATCTGGACCTGGCGCTTTATGTAAGGGGAAAGTTTTAAGGGTCTCCTCAACTTCTCTTTGTGTGATTGGCTTAGATAACTCCTCTATGTCCGATTGGCCTAGAGAAGGTAATTTTAATTTTTCAAGGAATGCCTTAATAGCTTTAATAGTTTGCGGTTCTCCCGTGGGGTAGTGTGGTGTCAGGTTGTATAGTTGCTCATAGTACTTTCTGAACTCCTCCGCTATTTCGTGTGTTTTTTCCGTTTTTTGTGATGTTGATTGCGCAATACTCTGGATAACTGAGGATTCTTTATGCTTTTTTATTAAAAGTGACATTAATTTGCTTCCCTTGTCCCCATGTGAGTAGTGTTGGAATTTTGCATAGAGGTAATTTTTAGCAGCTTTAGCATTTAGGAGATCTTTTAATTTTTCCCTCTCTTTGCCCAGCTCCTGAGATGTGGCTATTAATTTGGATTTTTTGAAAGCTGATTCTAATTTGTATATATTTCCTAATATTTCATCTAGAGCTTTCATTTGTTTTTTTTTTAAATAGGCTCCTAATGACATGAACTCCCCACTTATAAATATCTTATGAGCTTGCCAATTTATTGGGATGGAAGTGTCAGATAAAAGATTTCTGGAAAAGTATGAGGTTAGTTTATTGTTTATTATTTTGATTTTTTCCTCTGAGTCAATGAGGGACTCATTTAATCTCCATGTACCTGAAGGGGGTGGTATAGCTTGGAAGCAGATGGATACCGAAACAGGTGCATGATCAGATACTGTTATGGAACCTATATCTGCTTTTTTAACTGCATCTAGTAAGTTCTTAGAAACAAATATATAATCCAGACGCTGGAAGGAGTGGTGTACTGGTGAGTAGAAAGAGTAGTCCTTTGTTTGGGGGTGTAACGCCCTCCATGAATCTATTAATGTATGTTCATTTAATGCTTTTGCAAGACTTGCTAGTGTCCTTTGGGAGTTGACAGATTTTGCTGTAGATGAGTCCACTAATGGATTGAGTGTTATGTTTATGTCTCCTCCTACTATCCACATTCCCTCGGCAAACGAGCTAAGTAGTTCCAATGTCTCCTTAACCCATTTTATCTGGTTTTTATTTGGCGCATAGAGGTTGGCTAGGGTGATTTTTGACTCCCCAATTTTTCCGTGTATGAATAAAAATCTACCTTCCGGGTCTTGGTAAGAGGAAATGTGCTTAAAAGGCACTTTTTTACTTATGGCTATTGTGACTCCTCTATTGGCTTGTGTAAAGCAACTGTGATACCATTGATTATAATGATTTGTGGATAACGTAGGGGCTTTCCCTACCTTAAAGTGTGTTTCTTGCATGAAACAAATGTCAATATTCATTTTCCTGATCAATGTGATGATTTGTGATCTTTTTTGCGGTATGTTTAGACCTTTTACGTTAAATGTAGAGATTTTATACATTGCCATTACTCATATACAATCGGTTACTTTAATTGCTAATTTCGTGTAGCGGTTATTAGTCAGACCGATGTGACCTGTTAAGGAAGAAGGGTTAATAACATAACAAGTTGAACTTGTATAATAAAACCTTGAACTATTCAAATGATAGTAACTTACTGACTTTCTCATGACAGCTTTTTGATATAGTGAATGCAGATTCTTTACCGG
Source organism: Engystomops pustulosus (assembly GCF_040894005.1). Classification (NCBI taxonomy): domain Eukaryota; kingdom Metazoa; phylum Chordata; class Amphibia; order Anura; family Leptodactylidae; genus Engystomops; species Engystomops pustulosus. The sequence continues at coordinate 64,978,698 of NC_092419.1, forward strand.
TCTGCATATATGCATGGTGGAATAGCAAATTAGTGTACCATTCATCCCTATCTGAAAACCCAGATTAAGGGAGAATGTATTGGGGGGAAGTGATGACACTTGACCTGATCGGAGTGAAGTTCACGTGATCTAGCTAAGTGGTTAGGGAAAGCTGTTGGGAAATTACAACTTTAGTAGCGTCAATGGGCTCTCAGACCTAGATCAATACTGACCATTAACTCTTCACATTATAACTATTCTCCATTGAGTGATTGGATAATGTTAATGAGGCATATGATCCAATGACTCAATTGTTTAAACAATTCTTAAAACAGGAGACATATTGTATTATACTTATCGTCCTTTGGTATTACAGGTAAACTCTTCTGGAAAGCCTCCAGGGTGGCCTCATTTAGCAGGCTAATAAAGCTTTAAGTCACTTCCTCACTCTTGGAGATTTTGTGGGAATAACTTCTGACCAGGGTTGATTTTGCGGAAGACTAGGTAAGTCTAGTAGATGCTCTGGGACCGCTTGCCAGGACTGGATTTCTAGTGGATTGATGTCGAGAATGTCCCACGCTTGCAGAAGATCTTCGGGTGTTCTGATTGTGCTCCTTTTTCCTCTGAATTGGAACGTGAGGCCGAATGGATATAGCCAACGGAACAAAATTTTTTTGCCCCTGAGATAGTCCGTTAGAGGTTTAAGATGTCTTCTTTTATTAAGGGTTGAGGTGGACAGGTCTTGAAATAGACTAATCTTGTCCTTTTTAAACACGTATTCTCCCTTTTCACGCGCTGCTCTTAAAATGGCGGCTGTATCCACATAGCTCAGCAAGCCACATATCACATCACGTGGCGGGTCATCTTGCTTAGGGATTGGTCTTAGGGCTCTGTGGATGCGCTCTATGCATATTTGACTCGCCCTTTCAGGGGTTAATAGATCAGAGAACATATCTACTGCATATTTCTGTAAGTCCTCATAAGTTATTGTTTCAGGTATCCCTTTTATTCTGACGTTTTTTCGCCTGCTGCGATTCTCTTGGTCTTCCAGCATGGTAAACGCAGAGTTAATAGCTCTCAGCTGCGCCTTATAACCTTCTTCCAGGGCCGCACTGTGGTTAATAATGGCGTCCTGTGTTTCCTCCAGCGCCTCAACCCTCCTCCCAATCTGCTTGATTTCCGACTTTAGCTCTGAGAGCTCTTTGGCTACTGGGGTGAGTGCCTGAAATAAGGTTTTCTTTAGAAAGGATCTAGAGAGAGGTACCTCTGTGGATGCTGCTGCTTCTGAGGTATCAGCCAGGCTTTCTAAATCAGACTCGTCTGGTGCTTCCGAGTCATGCGGCTCTTCCGGCGCCATCTTGCGTCCCGGGGCCGGGGGTGTCGCGAGCTTCTTTTTCAGAAATTTGTCGAGATCTCCTTGATGTTTTCTCGATCTTGGAGTCTCTGTTCTCTCCACCACTCTCTCCCTCGCTTTACCCATCTCCGGTGCTGTTTTACTGCTGCTATCTTGTAGATCACGGATCTCCACAGCGGGAGCTCACACAAGTGCGGCCGTTTCGCTCAGCGGTCAGGCTCCGCCCCCCTCCGTTGACCTTTTTGAACCTGAAAATTGTGTTAGTTTCTCTATGAGATAGTAAAAGAAGGTTCAAATTGAACAGCTGCTGTCAACGGCCATTCTAAGCTGAATGTGCCTGCTCTCATCAGATCGCAGCAGCAATGCAGCTTAAGGCTTGGCAAGTACCAGCATGGGAGACTGGCTGGGAATCCCAAGTTCCGTTGACCTTTTTGAACCTGAAAATTGTGTTAGTTTCTCTATGAGATAGTAAAAGAAGGTTCAAATTGAACAGCTGCTGTCAACGGCCATTCTAAGCTGAATGTGCCTGCTCTCGTCAGATCGCAGCAGCAATGCAGCTTAAGGCTTGGCAAGTACCAGCATGGGAGACTGGCTGGGAATCCCAAGTTCCGTTGACCTTTTTGAACCTGAAAATTGTGTTAGTTTCTCTATGAGATAGTAAAAGAAGGTTCAAACTGAACAGCTGCTGTCAACGGCCATTCTAAGCTGAATGTGCCTGCTCTCGTCATATCGCAGCAGCAATGCAGCTTAAGGCTTGGCAAGTACCAGCATGGGAGACTGGCTGGGAATCCCAAGTTCCGTTGACCTTTTTGAACCTGAAAATTGTGTTAGTTTCTCTATGAGATAGTAAAAGAAGGTTCAAATTGAACAGCTGCTGTCAACGGCCATTCTAAGCTGAATGTGCCTGCTCTCGTCAGATCGCAGCAGCAATGCAGCTTAAGGCTTGGCAAGTACCAGCATGGGAGACTGGCTGGGAATCCCAAGTTCTGTTGACCTTTTTGAACCTGAAAATTGTGTTAGTTTTTCTATGAGATAGTAAAAGAAGGTTCAAATTGAACAGCTGCTGTCAACGGCCATTCTAAGCTGAATGTGCCTGCTCTCGTCAGATCGCAGCAGCAATGCAGATTAAGGCTTGGCAAGTACCAGCATGGGAGACTGGCTGGGAATCCCAAGTTCTGTTGACCTTTTTGAACCTGAAAATTGTTAGTTTCTCTGTCAAAGATGGTAAAAGAAGGTTCAAATTGAACAGCTGCTGTCAACGGCCATTCTAAGCTGAATGTGCCTGCTCTCGTCAGATCGCAGCAGCAATGCAGCTTAAGGCTTGGCAAGTACCAGCATGGGAGACTGGCTGGGAATCCCAAGTTCCGTTGACCTTTTTGAACCTGAAAATTGTGTTAGTTTCTCTATGAGATAGTAAAAGAAGGTTCAAATTAAACAGCTGCTGTCAACGGCCATTCTAAGCTGAATGTGCCTGCTCTCATCAGATCGCAGCAGCAATGCAGCTTAAGGCTTGGCAAGTACCAGCATGGGAGACTGGCTGGGAATCCCAAGTTCCGTTGACCTTTTTGAACCTGAAAATTGTGTTAGTTTCTCTATGAGATAGTAAAAGAAGGTTCAAATTGAACAGCTGCTGTCAACGGCCATTCTAAGCTGAATGTGCCTGCTCTCGTCAGATCGCAGCAGCAATGCAGCTTAAGGCTTGGCAAGTACCAGCATGGGAGACTGGCTGGGAATCCCAAGTTCCGTTGACCTTTTTGAACCTGAAAATTGTGTTAGTTTCTCTATGAGATAGTAAAAGAAGGTTCAAACTGAACAGCTGCTGTCAACGGCCATTCTAAGCTGAATGTGCCTGCTCTCGTCAGATCGCAGCAGCAATGCAGCTTAAGGCTTGGCAAGTACCAGCATGGGAGACTGGCTGGGAATCCCAAGTTCCGTTGACCTTTTTGAACCTGAAAATTGTGTTAGTTTCTCTATGAGATAGTAAAAGAAGGTTCAAATTGAACAGCTGCTGTCAACGGCCATTCTAAGCTGAATGTGCCTGCTCTCGTCAGATCGCAGCAGCAATGCAGCTTAAGGCTTGGCAAGTACCAGCATGGGAGACTGGCTGGGAATCCCAAGTTCTGTTGACCTTTTTGAACCTGAAAATTGTGTTAGTTTTTCTATGAGATAGTAAAAGAAGGTTCAAATTGAACAGCTGCTGTCAACGGCCATTCTAAGCTGAATGTGCCTGCTCTCGTCAGATCGCAGCAGCAATGCAGATTAAGGCTTGGCAAGTACCAGCATGGGAGACTGGCTGGGAATCCCAAGTTCTGTTGACCTTTTTGAACCTGAAAATTGTTAGTTTCTCTGTCAAAGATGGTAAAAGAAGGTTCAAATTGAACAGCTGCTGTCAACGGCCATTCTAAGCTGAATGTGCCTGCTCTCGTCAGATCGCAGCAGCAATGCAGCTTAAGGCTTGGCAAGTACCAGCATGGGAGACTGGCTGGGAATCCCAAGTTCCGTTAACCTTTTTGAACCTGAAAATTGTGTTAGTTTCTCTATGAGATAGTAAAAGAAGGTTCAAATTGAACAGCTGCTGTCAACGGCCATTCTAAGCTGAATGTGCGTGCTCTTGTCGGATCACAGCAGCGATGCGGCTTAAGGCTTGGCAAGTACCAGCATGGGAGACTGGCTGCGAATCCCAAGTTCCGTTGACCTTTTTGAACCTGAAAATTGTGTTAGTTTCTCTATGAGATAGTAAAAGAAGGTTCAAATTGAACAGCTGCTGTCATCGGCCATTCTAAGCTGAATGTGCGTGCTCTTGTCAGATCGCAGCAGTGATGCAGCTAAAGGCTTGGCAAGTACCAGCATGGGAGACTGGCTGGGAATCCCAAGTTCTGGTGACCTTTTTTAACCTGAAAATTGTGTTAGTTTCTCTATAAGATAGTAGAAGAAGGTTCAAATTGAACAACTGCTGTCAACGGCCATTCTAAGCTGAATGTGCCTGCTCTCGTCAGATCGCAGCAGCAATGCAGCTTAAGGCTTGGCAAGTACCAGCATGGGAGACTGGCTGGGAATCCCAAGTTCCGTTGACCTTTTTGAACCTGAAAATTGTGTTAGTTTCTCTATGAGATAGTAAAAGAAGGTTCAAACTGAACAGCTGCTGTCAACGGCCATTCTAAGCTGAATGTGCCTGCTCTCGTCAGATCGCAGCATCAATGCAGCTTAAGGCTTGGCAAGTACCAGCATGGGAGACTGGCTGGGAATCCCAAGTTCCGTTGACCTTTTTGAACCTGAAAATTGTGTTAGTTTCTCTATGAGATAGTAAAAGAAGGTTCAAATTGAACAGCTGCTGTCAACAGCCATTCTAAGCTGAATGTGCCTTCTCTCGTCAGATCGCAGCAGCAATGCAGCTTAAGGCTTGGCAAGTACCAGCATGGGAGACTGGCTGGGAATCCCAAGTTCTGTTGACCTTTTTGAACCTGAAAATTGTGTTAGTTTCTCTATGAGATAGTAAAAGAAGGTGCAAATTGAACAGCTGCTGTCAACGGCCATTCTAAGCTGAATGTGCCTGCTCTCGTCAGATCGCAGCAGCTTAAGGCTTGGCAAGTACCAGCATGGGAGACTGGCTGGGAATCCCAAGTTCCGTTGACCTTTTTGAACCTGAAAATTGTGTTAGTTTCTCTATGAGATAGTAAAAGAAGGTTCAAATTGAACAGCTGCTGTCAACGGCCATTCTAAGCTGAATGTGCCTGCTCTCGTCAGATCGCAGCAGCAATGCAGCTTAAGGCTTGGCATGTACCAGCATGGGAGACTGGCTGGGAATCCCAAGTTCCGTTAACCTTTTTGAACCTGAAAATTGTGTTAGTTTCTCTATGAGATAGTAAAAGAAGGTTCAAATTGAACAGCTGCTGTCAACGGCCATTCTAAGCTGAATGTGCGTGATTTGTCGGATCACAGCAGCGATGCGGTTTAAGGCTTGGCAAGTACCAGCATGGGAGACTGGCTGCGAATCCCAAGTTCCGTTGACCTTTTTGAACCTGAAAATTGTGTTACTTTCTCTATAAGATAGTAAAAGAAGGTTCAAACTGAACAGCTGCTGTCAACGGCCATTCTAAGCTGAATGTGCCTGCTCTCGTCAGGTCGCAGCATCAATGCAGCTTAAGGCTTGGCAAGTACCAGCATGGGAGACTGGCTGGGAATCCCAAGTTCCGTTGACCTTTTTGAACCTGAAAATTGTGTTAGTTTCTCTATGAGATAGTAAAAGAAGGTTCAAATTGAACAGCTGCTGTCAACGGCCATTCTAAGCTGAATGTGTGTGCTCTTGTCAGATCGCAGCAGCGATGCAGCTAAAGGCTTGGCAAGTACCAGCATGGGAGACTGGCTGGGAATCCCAAGTTCTGGTGACCTTTTTGAACCTGAAAATTGTGTTAGTTTCTCTATAAGATAGTAGAAGAAGGTTCAAATTGAACAACTGCTGTCAACGGCCATTCTAAGCTGAATGTGCCTGCTCTCGTCAGAGCGCAGCAGCAATGCAGCTTAAGGCTTGGCAAGTACCAGCATGGGAGACTGGCTGGGAATCCCAAGTTCCGTTACCCTTTTTGAACCTGAAAATTGTGTTAGTTTCTCTATGAGATAGTAAAAGAAGGTTCAAATTGAACAGCTGCTGTCAACGGCAATTCTAAGCTGAATGTGCCTGCTCTCGTCAGATCGCAGCAGCAATGCAGCTTAAGGCTTGGCAAGTACCAGCATGGGAGACTGGCTGGGAATCCCAAGTTCCGTTGACCTTTTTGAACCTGAAAATTGTGTTAGTTTCTCTATGAGATAGTAAAAGAAGGTTCAAATTGAACAGCTGCTGTCAACGGCCATTCTAAGCTGAATGTGCGTGCTCTCGTCAGATCGCAGCAGCAATGCAGCTTAAGGCTTGGCAAGTACCAGCATGGGAGACTGGCTGGGAATCCCAAGTTCCGTTGACCTTTTTGAACCTGAAAATTGTGTTAGTTTCTCTATGAGATAGTAAAAGAAGGTTCAAACTGAACAGCTGCTGTCAACGGCCATTCTAAGCTGAATGTGCCTGCTCTCGTCAGATCGCAGCAGCAATGCAGCTTAAGTCTTGGCAAGTACCAGCATGGGAGACTGGCTGGGAATCCCAAGTTCCGTTGACCTTTTTGAACCTGAAAATTGTGTTAGTTTCTCTATGAGATAGTAAAAGAAGGTTCAAATTGAACAGCTGCTGTCAACGGCCATTCTAAGCTCAATGTGCCTGCTCTCGTCAGATCGCAGCAGCAATGCAGCTTAAGGCTTGGCAAGTACCAGCATGGGAGACTGGCTGGGAATCCCAAGTTCCGTTGACCTTTTTGAACCTGAAAATTGTTAGTTTCTCTGTCAAAGATGGTAAAAGAAGGTTCAAATTGAACAGCTGCTGTCAACGGCCATTCTAAGCTGAATGTGCCTGCTCTCGTCAGATCGCAGCAGCAATGCAGCTTAAGGCTTGGCAAGTACCAGCATGTGAGACTGGCTGGGAATCCCAAGTTCCGTTGACCTTTTTGAACCTGAAAATTGTGTTAGTTTCTCTATGAGATAGTAAAAGAAGGTTCAAATTGAACAGCTGCTGTCAACAGCCATTCTAAGCTGAATGTGCCTGCTCTCGTCAGATCGCAGCAGCAATGCAGCTTAAGGCTTGGCAAGTACCAGCATGGGAGACTGGCTGGGAATCCCAAGTTCCGTTGACCTTTTTGATCCTGAAAATTGTGTTAGTTTCTCTATGAGATAGTAAAAGAAGGTTCAAACTGAACAGCTGCTGTCAACGGCCATTCTAAGCTGAATGTGCCTGCTCTCGTCAGATCGCAGCAGCAATGCAGCTTAAGGCTTGGCAAGTACCAGCATGGGAGACTGGCTGGGAATCCCAGGTTCTGTTGACCTTTTTGAACCTGAAAATTGTGTTAGTTTCTCTATGAGATAGTAAAAGAAGGTTCAAACTGAACAGCTGCTGTCAACGGCCATTCTAAGCTGAATGTGCCTGCTCTCGTCAGATCGCAGCATCAATGCAGCTTAAGGCTTGGCAAGTACCAGCATGGGAGACTGGCTGGGAATCCCAAGTTCCGTTGACCTTTTTGAACCTGAAAATTGTGTTAGTTTCTCTATGAGATAGTAAAAGAAGGTTCAAATTGAACAGCTTCTGTCAACAGCCATTCTAAGCTGAATGTGCCTGCTCTCGTCAGATCGCAGCAGCAATGCAGCTTAAGGCTTGGCAAGTACCAGCATGGGAGACTGGCTGGGAATCCCAAGTTCTGTTGAACTTTTTGAACCTGAAAATTGTGTTAGTTTCTCTATGAGATAGTAAAAGAAGGTTCAAATTGAACAGCTGCTGTCAACGGCCATTCTAAGCTGAATGTGCCTGCTCTCGTCAGATCGCAGCAGCAATGCAGCTTAAGGCTTGGCAAGTACCAGCATGGGAGACTGGCTGGGAATCCCAAGTTCCATTGACCTTTTTGAACCTGAAAATTGTGTTAGTTTCTCTATGAGATAGTAAAAGAAGGTTCAAATTGAACAGCTGCTGTCAACAGCCATTCTAAGCTGAATGTGCCTGCTCTCGTCAGATCGCAGCAGCAATGCAGCTTAAGGCTTGGCAAGTACCAGCATGGGAGACTGGCTGGGAATCCCAAGTTCCGTTGACCTTTTTGAACCTGAAAATTGTGTTAGTTTCTCTATGAGATAGTAAAAGAAGGTTCAAACTGAACAGCTGCTGTCAACGGCCATTCTAAGCTGAATGTGCCTGCTCTCGTCAGATCGCAGCAGCAATGCAGCTTAAGGCTTGGCAAGTACCAGCATGGGAGACTGGCTGGGAATCCCAGGTTCTGTTGACCTTTTTGAACCTGAAAATTGTGTTAGTTTCTCTATGAGATAGTAAAAGAAGGTTCAAACTGAACAGCTGCTGTCAACGGCCATTCTAAGCTGAATGTGCCTGCTCTCGTCAGATCGCAGCATCAATGCAGCTTAAGGCTTGGCAAGTACCAGCATGGGAGACTGGCTGGGAATCCCAAGTTCCGTTGACCTTTTTGAACCTGAAAATTGTGTTAGTTTCTCTATGAGATAGTAAAAGAAGGTTCAAATTGAACAGCTTCTGTCAACAGCCATTCTAAGCTGAATGTGCCTGCTCTCGTCAGATCGCAGCAGCAATGCAGCTTAAGGCTTGGCAAGTACCAGCATGGGAGACTGGCTGGGAATCCCAATTTCTGTTGAACTTTTTGAACCTGAAATTTGTGTTAGTTTCTCTATGAGATAGTAAAAGAAGGTTCAAATTGAACAGCTGCTGTCAACGGCCATTCTAAGCTGAATGTGCCTGCTCTCGTCAGATCGCAGCAGCAATGCAGCTTAAGGCTTGGCAAGTACCAGCATGGGAGACTGGCTGGGAATCCCAAGTTCCGTTGACCTTTTTGAACCTGAAAATTGTGTTAGTTTCTCTATGAGATAGTAAAAGAAGGTTCAAACTGAACAGCTGCTGTCAACGGCCATTCTAAGCTGAATGTGCCTGCTCTCGTCAGATCGCAGCATCAATGCAGCTTAAGGCTTGGCAAGTACCAGCATGGGAGACTGGCTGGGAATCCCAAGTTCCGTTGACCTTTTTGAACCTGAAAATTGTGTTAGTTTCTTTATGAGATAGTAAAAGAAGGTTCAAATTGAACAGCTGCTGTCAACAGCCATTCTAAGCTGAATGTGCCTGCTCTCGTCAGATCGCAGCAGCAATGCAGCTTAAGGCTTGGCAAGTACCAGCATGGGAGACTGGCTGGGAATCCCAAGTTCTGTTGACCTTTTTGAACCTGAAAATTGTGTTAGTTTCTCTATGAGATAGTAAAAGAAGGTTCAAATTGAACAGCTGCTGTCAACGGCCATTCTAAGCTGAATGTGCCTGCTCTCGTCAGATCGCAGCAGCTTAAGGCTTGGCAAGTACCAGCATGGGAGACTGGCTGGGAATCCCAAGTTCCGTTGACCTTTTTGAACCTGAAAATTGTGTTAGTTTCTCTATGAGATAGTAAAAGAAGGTTCAAATTGAACAGCTGCTGTCAACGGCCATTCTAAGCTGAATGTGCCTGCTCTCGTCAGATCGCAGCAGCAATGCAGCTTAAGGCTTGGCAAGTACCAGCATGGGAGACTGGCTGGGAATCCCAAGTTCCGTTAACCTTTTTGAACCTGAAAATTGTGTTAGTTTCTCTATGAGATAGTAAAAGAAGGTTCAAATTGAACAGCTGCTGTCAACGACCATTCTAAGCTGAATGTGCGTGCTCTTGTCGGATCACAGCAGCGATGCGGCTTAAGGCTTGGCAAGTACCAGCATGGGAGACTGGCTGCGAATCCCAAGTTCCGTTGACCTTTTTGAACCTGAAAATTGTGTTAGTTTCTCTATAAGATAGTAAAAGAAGGTTCAAACTGAACAGCTGCTGTCAACGGCCATTCTAAGCTGAATGTGCCTGCTCTCGTCAGATCGCAGCAGCAATGCAGCTTAAGGCTTGGCAAGTACCAGCATGGGAGACTGGCTGGGAATCCCAAGTTCCGTTGACCTTTTTGAACCTGAAAATTGTGTTAGTTTCTCTATGAGATAGTAAAAGAAGGTTCAAATTGAACAGCTGCTGTCAACGGCCATTCTAAGCTGAATGTGCGTGCTCTTGTCAGATCGCAGCAGCGATGCAGCTAAAGGCTTGGCAAGTACCAGCATGGGAGACTGGCTGGGAATCCCAAGTTCTGGTGACCTTTTTGAACCTGAAAATTGTTTTAGTTTCTCTATAAGATAGTAGAAGAAGGTTCAAATTGAACAACTGCTGTCAACGGCCATTCTAAGCTGAATGTGCCTGCTCTCGTCAGATCGCAGCAGCAATGCAGCTTAAGGCTTGGCAAGTACCAGCATGGGAGACTGGCTGGGAATCCCAAGTTCCGTTGACCTTTTTGAACCTGAAAATTGTGTTAGTTTCTCTATGAGATAGTAAAAGAAGGTTCAAATTGAACAGCTGCTGTCAACGGCCATTCTAAGCTCAATGTGCCTGCTCTCGTCAGATCGCAGCAGCAATGCAGCTTAAGGCTTGGCAAGTACCAGCATGGGAGACTGGCTGGGAATCCCAAGTTCCGTTGACCTTTTTGAACCTGAAAATTGTTAGTTTCTCTGTCAAAGATGGTAAAAGAAGGTTCAAATTGAACAGCTGCTGTCAACGGCCATTCTAAGCTGAATGTGCCTGCTCTCGTCAGATCGCAGCAGCAATGCAGCTTAAGGCCTGGCAAGTACCAGCATGGGAGACTGGCTGGGAATCCCAAGTTCCGTTGACCTTTTTGAACCTGAAAATTGTGTTAGTTTCTCTATGAGATAGTAGAAGAAGGTTCAAATTGAACAACTGCTGTCAACGGCCATTCTAAGCTGAATGTGCCTGCTCTCGTCAGATCGCAGCAGCAATGCAGCTTAAGGCTTGGCAAGTACCAGCATGGGAGACTGGCTGGGAATCCCAAGTTCCGTTGACCTTTTTGAACCTGAAAATTGTGTTAGTTTCTCTATGAGATAGTAAAAGAAGGTTCAAATTGAACAGCTGCTGTCAACGGCCATTCTAAGCTCAATGTGCCTGCTCTCGTCAGATCGCAGCAGCAATGCAGCTTAAGGCTTGGCAAGTACCAGCATGGGAGACTGGCTGGGAATCCCAAGTTCCGTTGACCTTTTTGAACCTGAAAATTGTTAGTTTCTCTGTCAAAGATGGTAAAAGAAGGTTCAAATTGAACAGCTGCTGTCAACGGCCATTCTAAGCTGAATGTGCCTGCTCTCGTCAGATCGCAGCAGCAATGCAGCTTAAGGCTTGGCAAGTACCAGCATGGGAGACTGGCTGGGAATCCCAAGTTCCGTTGACCTTTTTGAACCTGAAAATTGTTTTAGTTTCTCTATGAGATAGTAAAAGAAGGTTCAAACTGAACAGCTGCTGTCAACGGCCATTCTAAGCTGAATGTGCCTGCTCTCGTCAGATCGCAGCAGCAATGCAGCTTAAGGCTTGGCAAGTACCAGCATGGGAGACTGGCTGGGAATCCCAAGTTCCGTTGACCTTTTTGAACCTGAAAATTGTGTTAGTTTCTCTATGAGATAGTAAAAGAAGGTTCAAACTGAACAGCTGCTGTCAACGGCCATTCTAAGCTGAATGTGCCTGCTCTCGTCAGATCGCAGCATCAATGCAGCTTAAGGCTTGGCAAGTACCAGCATGGGAGACTGGCTGGGAATCCCAAGTTCCGTTGACCTTTTTGAACCTGAAAATTGTGTTAGTTTCTCTATGAGATAGTAAAAGAAGGTTCAAATTGAACAGCTGCTGTCAACAGCCATTCTAAGCTGAATGTGCCTGCTCTCGTCAGATCGCAGCAGCAATGCAGCTTAAGGCTTGGCAAGTACCAGCATGGGAGACTGGCTGGGAATCCCAAGTTCCGTTGACCTTTTTGAACCTGAAAATTGTGTTAGTTTCTCTATGAGATAGTAAAAGAAGGTTCAAATTGAACAGCTGCTGTCAACGGCCATTCTAAGCTGAATGTGCCTGCTCTCGTCAGATCGCAGCAGCAATGCAGCTTAAGGCTTGGCAAGTACCAGCATGGGAGACTGGCTGGGAATCCCAAGTTCCGTTGACCTTTTTGAACCTGAAAATTGTTAGTTTCTCTGTCAAAGATGGTAAAAGAAGGTTCAAATTGAACAGCTGCTGTCAACGGCCATTCTAAGCTGAATGTGCCTGCTCTCGTCAGATCGCAGCAGCAATGCAGCTTAAGGCTTGGCAAGTACCAGCATGGGAGACTGGCTGGGAATCCCAAGTTCCGTTGACCTTTTTGAACCTGAAAATTGTGTTAGTTTCTCTATGAGATAGTAAAAGAAGGTTCAAACTGAACAGCTGCTGTCAACGGCCATTCTAAGCTGAATGTGCCTGCTCTCGTCAGATCGCAGCAGCAATGCAGCTTAAGGCTTGGCAAGTACCAGCATGGGAGACTGGCTGGGAATCCCAAGTTCCGTTGACCTTTTTGAACCTGAAAATTGTGTTAGTTTCTCTATGAGATAGTAAAAGAAGGTTCAAACTGAACAGCTGCTGTCAACGGCCATTCTAAGCTGAATGTGCCTGCTCTCGTCAGATCGCAGCATCAATGCAGCTTAAGGCTTGGCAAGTACCAGCATGGGAGACTGGCTGGGAATCCCAAGTTCCGTTGACCTTTTTGAACCTGAAAATTGTGTTAGTTTCTCTATGAGATAGTAAAAGAAGGTTCAAATTGAACAGCTTCTGTCAACAGCCATTCTAAGCTGAATGTGCCTGCTCTCGTCAGATCGCAGCAGCAATGCAGCTAAAGGCTTGGCAAGTACCAGCATGGGAGACTGGCTGGGAATCCCAAGTTCTGTTGACCTTTTTGAACCTGAAAATTGTGTTAGTTTCTCTATGAGATAGTAAAAGAAGGTTCAAATTGAACAGCTGCTGTCAACGGCCATTCTAAGCTGAATGTGCCTGCTCTCGTCAGATCGCAGCAGCAATGCAGCTTAAGGCTTGGCAAGTACCAGCATGGGAGACTGGCTGGGAATCCCAAGTTCCGTTGACCTTTTTGAACCTGAAAATTGTGTTAGTTTCTCTATGAGATAGTAAAAGAAGGTTCAAACTGAACAGCTGCTGTCAACGGCCATTCTAAGCTGAATGTGCCTGCTCTCGTCAGATCGCAGCATCAATGCAGCTTAAGGCTTGGCAAGTACCAGCATGGGAGACTGGCTGGGAATCCCAAGTTCCGTTGACCTTTTTGAACCTGAAAATTGTGTTAGTTTCTCTATGAGATAGTAAAAGAAGGTTCAAATTGAACAGCTGCTGTCAACAGCCATTCTAAGCTGAATGTGCCTGCTCTCGTCAGATCGCAGCAGCAATGCAGCTTAAGGCTTGGCAAGTACCAGCATGGGAGACTGGCTGGGAATCCCAAGTTCTGTTGACCTTTTTGAACCTGAAAATTGTGTTAGTTTCTCTATGAGATAGTAAAAGAAGGTTCAAACTGAACAGCTGCTGTCAACGGCCATTCTAAGCTGAATGTGCCTGCTCTTATCAGATCGCAGCAGCTTAAGGCTTGGCAAGTACCAGCATGGGAGACTGGCTGGGAATCCCAAGTTCTGTTGACCTTTTTGAACCTGAAAATTGTGTTAGTTTCTCTATGAGATAGTAAAAGAAGGTTCAAATTGAACAGCTGCTGTCAACGGCCATTCTAAGCTGAATGTGCCTGCTCTCGTCAGATCGCAGCAGCTTAAGGCTTGGCAAGTACCAGCATGGGAGACTGGCTGGGAATCCCAAGTTCCGTTGACCTTTTTGAACCTGAAAATTGTGTTAGTTTCTCTATGAGATAGTAAAAGAAGGTTCAAACTGAACAGCTGCTGTCAACGGCCATTCTAAGCTGAATGTGCCTGCTCTCGTCAGATCGCAGCAGCAATGCAGCTTAAGGCTTGGCAAGTACCAGCATGGGAGACTGGCTGGGAATCCCAAGTTCCGTTGACCTTTTTGAACCTGAAAATTGTGTTAGTTTCTCTATGAGATAGTAAAAGAAGGTTCAAACTGAACCGCTGCTGTCAACGGCCATTCTAAGCTGAATGTGCCTGCTCTCGTCAGATCGCAGCATCAATGCAGCTTAAGGCTTGGCAAGTACCAGCATGGGAGACTGGCTGGGAATCCCAAGTTCTGTTGACCTTTTTGAACCTGAAAATTGTGTTAGTTTCTCTATGAGATAGTAAAAGAAGGTTCAAATTGAACAGCTGCTGTCAACAGCCATTCTAAGCTGAATGTGCCTGCTCTCGTCAGATCGCAGCAGCAATGCAGCTTAAGGCTTGGCAAGTACCAGCATGGGAGACTGGCTGGGAATCCCAAGTTCTGTTGACCTTTTTGAACCTGAAAATTGTGTTAGTTTCTCTATGAGATAGTAAAAGAAGGTTCAAATTGAACAGCTGCTGTCAACGGCCATTCTAAGCTGAATGTGCCTGCTCTCGTCAGATCGCAGCAGCTTAAGGCTTGGCAAGTACCAGCATGAGAGACTGGCTGGGAATCCCAAGTTCCGTTGACCTTTTTGAACCTGAAAATTGTGTTAGTTTCTCTATGAGATAGTAAAAGAAGGTTCAAATTGAACAGCTGCTGTCAACGGCCATTCTAAGCTGAATGTGCCTGCTCTCGTCAGATCGCAGCAGCAATGCAGCTTAAGGCTTGGCAAGTACCAGCATGGGAGACTGGCTGGGAATCCCAAGTTCCGTTGACCTTTTTGAACCTGAAAATTGTGTTAGTTTCTCTATGAGATAGTAAAAGAAGGTTCAAATTGAACAGCTGCTGTCAACGGCCATTCTAAGCTGAATGTGCCTGCTCTCGTCAGATCGCAGCAGCAATGCAGCTTAAGGCTTGGCAAGTACCAGCATGGGAGACTGGCTGGGAATCCCAAGTTCCGTTGACCTTTTTGAACCTGAAAATTGTTAGTTTCTCTGTCAAAGATGGTAAAAGAAGGTTCAAATTGAACAGCTGCTGTCAACGGCCATTCTAAGCTGAATGTGCCTGCTCTCGTCAGATCGCAGCAGCAATGCAGCTTAAGGCTTGGCAAGTACCAGCATGGGAGACTGGCTGGGAATCCCAAGTTCCGTTGACCTTTTTGAACCTGAAAATTGTGTTAGTTTCTCTATGAGATAGTAAAAGAAGGTTCAAACTGAACAGCTGCTGTCAACGGCCATTCTAAGCTGAATGTGCCTGCTCTCGTCAGATCGCAGCAGCAATGCAGCTTAAGGCTTGGCAAGTACCAGCATGGGAGTCTGGCTGGGAATCCTAAGTTCCGTTGACCTTTTTGAACCTGAAAATTGTGTTAGTTTCTCTATGAGATAGTTAAAGAAGGTTCAAATTGAACAGCTGCTGTCAACGGCCATTCTAAGCTGAATGTGCCTGCTCTCGTCAGATCGCAGCAGCAATGCAGCTTAAGGCTCGGCAAGTACCAGCATGGGAGACTGGCTGGGAATCCCAAGTTCTGTTGACCTTTTTGAACCTGAAAATTGTGTTAGTTTTTCTATGAGATAGTAAAAGAAAGTTCAAATTGAACAGCTGCTGTCAACGGCCATTCTAAGCTGAATGTGCCTGCTCTCGTCAGATCGCAGCAGCAATGCAGCTTAAGGCTTTGCAAGTACCAGCATGGGAGACTGGCTGGGAATCCCAAGTTCTGTTGACCTTTTTGAACCTGAAAATTGTGTTAGTTTCTCTATGAGATAGTAAAAGAAGGTTCAAATTGAACAGCTGCTGTCAACGGCCATTCTAAGCTGAATGTGCCTGCTCTCGTCAGATCGCAGCAGCAATGCAGCTTAAGGCTTGGCAAGTACCAGCATGGGAGACGGGCTGGGAATCCCAAGTTCCGTTGACCTTTTTGAACCTGAAAATTGTGTTAGTTTCTCTATGAGATAGTAAAAGAAGGTTCAAACTGAACAGCTGCTGTCAACGGCCATTCTAAGCTGAATGTGCCTGCTCTCGTCAGATCGCAGCAGCAATGCAGCTTAAGGCTTGGCAAGTACCAGCATGGGAGACTGGCTGGGAATCCCAAGTTCCGTTGACCTTTTTGAACCTGAAAATTGTGTTAGTTTCTCTATGAGATAGTAAAAGAAGGTTCAAACTGAACAGCTGCTGTCAACGGCCATTCTAAGCTGAATGTGCCTGCTCTCGTCAGATCGCAGCATCAATGCAGCTTAAGGCTTGGCAAGTACCAGCATGGGAGACTGGCTGGGAATCCCAAGTTCCGTTGACCTTTTTGAACCTGAAAATTGTGTTAGTTTCTCTATGAGATAGTAAAAGAAGGTTCAAATTGAACAGCTTCTGTCAACAGCCATTCTAAGCTGAATGTGCCTGCTCTCGTCAGATCGCAGCAGCAATGCAGCTAAAGGCTTGGCAAGTACCAGCATGGGAGACTGGCTGGGAATCCCAAGTTCTGTTGACCTTTTTGAACCTGAAAATTGTGTTAGTTTCTCTATGAGATAGTAAAAGAAGGTTCAAATTGAACAGCTGCTGTCAACGGCCATTCTAAGCTGAATGTGCCTGCTCTCGTCAGATCGCAGCAGCAATGCAGCTTAAGGCTTGGCAAGTACCAGCATGGGAGACTGGCTGGGAATCCCAAGTTCCGTTGACCTTTTTGAACCTGAAAATTGTGTTAGTTTCTCTATGAGATAGTAAAAGAAGGTTCAAACTGAACAGCTGCTGTCAACGGCCATTCTAAGCTGAATGTGCCTGCTCTCGTCAGATCGCAGCATCAATGCAGCTTAAGGCTTGGCAAGTACCAGCATGGGAGACTGGCTGGGAATCCCAAGTTCCGTTGACCTTTTTGAACCTGAAAATTGTGTTAGTTTCTCTATGAGATAGTAAAAGAAGGTTCAAATTGAACAGCTGCTGTCAACAGCCATTCTAAGCTGAATGTGCCTGCTCTCGTCAGATCGCAGCAGCAATGCAGCTTAAGGCTTGGCAAGTACCAGCATGGGAGACTGGCTGGGAATCCCAAGTTCTGTTGACCTTTTTGAACCTGAAAATTGTGTTAGTTTCTCTATGAGATAGTAAAAGGAGGTTCAAATTGAACAGCTGCTGTCAACGGCCATTCTAAGCTGAATGTGCCTGCTCTTATCAGATCGCAGCAGCTTAAGGCTTGGCAAGTACCAGCATGGGAGACTGGCTGGGAATCCCAAGTTCTGTTGACCTTTTTGAACCTGAAAATTGTGTTAGTTTCTCTATGAGATAGTAAAAGAAGGTTCAAACTGAACAGCTGCTGTCAACGGCCATTCTAAGCTGAATGTGCGTGCTCTTGTTAGATCGCAGCAGCGATGCAGCTTAAGGCTTGGCAAGTACCAGCATGGGAGACTGGCTGGGAATCCCAAGTTCCGTTGACCTTTTTGAACCTGAAAATTGTGTTAGTTTCTCTATGAGATAGTAAAAGAAGGTTCAAATTGAACAGCTGCTGTCAACGGCCATTCTAAGCTGAATGTGCGTGCTCTTGTTAGATCGCAGCAGCGATGCAGCTAAAGGCTTGGCAAGTACCAGCATGGGAGACTGGCTGGGAATCCCAAGTTCTGGTGACCTTTTTGATCCTGAAAATTGTGTTAGTTTCTCTATAAGATAGTAGAAGAAGGTTCAAATTGAACAACTGCTGTCAACGGCCATTCTAAGCTGAATGTGCCTGCTCTCGTCAGATCGCAGCAGCAATGCAGCTTAAGGCTTGGCAAGTACCAGCATGGGAGACTGGCTGGGAATCCCAAGTTCCGTTGACCTTTTTGAACCTGAAAATTGTTAGTTTCTCTGTCAAAGATGGTAAAAGAAGGTTCAAATTGAACAGCTGCTGTCAACGGCCATTCTAAGCTGAATGTGCCTGCTCTCGTCAGATCGCAGCAGCAATGCAGCTTAAGGCTTGGCAAGTACCAGCATGGGAGACTGGCTGGGAATCCCAAGTTCCGTTGACCTTTTTGAACCTGAAAATTGTGTTAGTTTCTCTATGAGATAGTAAAAGAAGGTTCAAATTGAACAGCTGCTGTCAACGGCCATTCTAAGCTGAATGTGCGTGCTCTCGTCAGATCGCAGCAGCAATGCAGCTTAAGGCTTGGCAAGTACCAGCATGGGAGACTGGCTGGGAATCCCAAGTTCCGTTGACCTTTTTGAACCTGAAAATTGTGTTAGTTTCTCTATGAGATAGTAGAAGAAGGTTCAAATTGAACAACTGCTGTCAACGGCCATTCTAAGCTGAATGTGCCTGCTCTCGTCAGATCGCAGCAGCAATGCAGCTTAAGGCTTGGCAAGTACCAGCATGGGAGACTGGCTGGGAATCCCAAGTTCCGTTTACCTTTTTGAACCTGAAAATTGTGTTAGTTTCTCTATGAGATAGTAAAAGAAGGTTCAAATTGAACAGCTGCTGTCAACGGCCATTCTAAGCTCAATGTGCCTGCTCTCGTCAGATCGCAGCAGCAATGCAGCTTAAGGCTTGGCAAGTACCAGCATGGGAGACTGGCTGGGAATCCCAAGTTCCGTTGACCTTTTTGAACCTGAAAATTGTTAGTTTCTCTGTCAAAGATGGTAAAAGAAGGTTCAAATTGAACAGCTGCTGTCAACGGCCATTCTAAGCTGAATGTGCCTGCTCTCGTCAGATCGCAGCAGCAATGCAGCTTAAGGCTTGGCAAGTACCAGCATGGGAGACTGGCTGGGAATCCCAAGTTCCGTTGACCTTTTTGAACCTGAAAATTGTTTTAGTTTCTCTATGAGATAGTAAAAGAAGGTTCAAACTGAACAGCTGCTGTCAACGGCCATTCTAAGCTGAATGTGCCTGCTCTCGTCAGATCGCAGCAGCAATGCAGCTTAAGGCTTGGCAAGTACCAGCATGGGAGACTGGCTGGGAATCCCAAGTTCCGTTGACCTTTTTGAACCTGAAAATTGTGTTAGTTTCTCTATGAGATAGTAAAAGAAGGTTCAAACTGAACAGCTGCTGTCAACGGCCATTCTAAGCTGAATGTGCCTGCTCTCGTCAGATCGCAGCATCAATGCAGCTTAAGGCTTGGCAAGTACCAGCATGGGAGACTGGCTGGGAATCCCAAGTTCCGTTGACCTTTTTGAACCTGAAAATTGTGTTAGTTTCTCTATGAGATAGTAAAAGAAGGTTCAAATTGAACAGCTGCTGTCAACAGCCATTCTAAGCTGAATGTGCCTGCTCTCGTCAGATCGCAGCAGCAATGCAGCTTAAGGCTTGGCAAGTACCAGCATGGGAGACTGGCTGGGAATCCCAAGTTCTGTTGACCTTTTTGAACCTGAAAATTGTGTTAGTTTCTCTATGAGATAGTAAAAGAAGGTTCAAATTGAACAGCTGCTGTCAACGGCCATTCTAAGCTGAATGTGCCTGCTCTTATCAGATCGCAGCAGCTTAAGGCTTGGCAAGTACCAGCATGGGAGACTGGCTGGGAATCCCAAGTTCTGTTGACCTTTTTGAACCTGAAAATTGTGTTAGTTTCTCTATGAGATAGTAAAAGAAGGTTCAAATTGAACAGCTGCTGTCAACGGCCATTCTAAGCTGAATGTGCCTGCTCTCGTCAGATCGCAGCAGCTTAAGGCTTGGCAAGTACCAGCATGGGAGACTGGCTGGGAATCCCAAGTTCCGTTGACCTTTTTGAACCTGAAAATTGTGTTAGTTTCTCTATGAGATAGTAAAAGAAGGTTCAAACTGAACAGCTGCTGTCAACGGCCAT
The DNA here is from genome assembly GCF_040894005.1 of Engystomops pustulosus. Classification (NCBI taxonomy): domain Eukaryota; kingdom Metazoa; phylum Chordata; class Amphibia; order Anura; family Leptodactylidae; genus Engystomops; species Engystomops pustulosus. The sequence goes on from NC_092419.1 coordinate 64,998,242, forward strand.
TCTAAGCTGAATGTGCCTGCTCTCGTCAGATCGCAGCAGCAATGCAGCTTAAGGCTTGGCAAGTACCAGCATGGGAGACTGGCTGGGAATCCTAAGTTCCGTTGACCTTTTTGAACCTGAAAATTGTGTTAGTTTCTCTATGAGATAGTAAAAGAAGGTTCAAACTGAACAGCTGCTGTCAACGGCCATTCTAAGCTGAATGTGCCTGCTCTCGTCAGATCGCAGCATCAATGCAGCTTAAGGCTTGGCAAGTACCAGCATGGGAGACTGGCTGGGAATCCCAAGTTCCGTTGACCTTTTTGAACCTGAAAATTGTGTTAGTTTCTCTATGAGATAGTAAAAGAAGGTTCAAATTGAACAGCTGCTGTCAACAGCCATTCTAAGCTGAATGTGCCTGCTCTCGTCAGATCGCAGCAGCAATGCAGCTTAAGGCTTGGCAAGTACCAGCATGGGAGACTGGCTGGGAATCCCAAGTTCTGTTGACCTTTTTGAACCTGAAAATTGTGTTAGTTTCTCTATGAGATAGTAAAAGAAGGTTCAAATTGAACAGCTGCTGTCAACGGCCATTCTAAGCTGAATGTGCCTGCTCTCGTCAGATCGCAGCAGCTTAAGGCTTGGCAAGTACCAGCATGGGAGACTGGCTGGGAATCCCAAGTTCCGTTGACCTTTTTGAACCTGAAAATTGTGTTAGTTTCTCTATGAGATAGTAAAAGAAGGTTCAAACTGAACAGCTGCTGTCAACGGCCATTCTAAGCTGAATGTGCCTGCTCTCGTCAGATCGCAGCAGCAATGCAGCTTAAGGCTTGGCAAGTACCAGCATGGGAGACTGGCTGGGAATCCCAAGTTCCGTTGACCTTTTTGAACCTGAAAATTGTTTTAGTTTCTCTATGAGATAGTAAAAGAAGGTTCAAACTGAACAGCTGCTGTCAACGGCCATTCTAAGCTGAATGTGCCTGCTCTCGTCAGATCGCAGCAGCAATGCAGCTTAAGGCTTGGCAAGTACCAGCATGGGAGACTGGCTGGGAATCCCAAGTTCCGTTGACCTTTTTGAACCTGAAAATTGTGTTAGTTTCTCTATGAGATAGTAAAAGAAGGTTCAAACTGAACAGCTGCTGTCAACGGCCATTCTAAGCTGAATGTGCCTGCTCTCGTCAGATCGCAGCATCAATGCAGCTTAAGGCTTGGCAAGTACCAGCATGGGAGACTGGCTGGGAATCCCAAGTTCCGTTGACCTTTTTGAACCTGAAAATTGTGTTAGTTTCTCTATGAGATAGTAAAAGAAGGTTCAAATTGAACAGCTGCTGTCAACAGCCATTCTAAGCTGAATGTGCCTGCTCTCGTCAGATCGCAGCAGCAATGCAGCTTAAGGCTTGGCAAGTACCAGCATGGGAGACTGGCTGGGAATCCCAAGTTCCGTTGACCTTTTTGAACCTGAAAATTGTGTTAGTTTCTCTATGAGATAGTAAAAGAAGGTTCAAATTGAACAGCTGCTGTCAACGGCCATTCTAAGCTGAATGTGCCTGCTCTCGTCAGATCGCAGCAGCAATGCAGCTTAAGGCTTGGCAAGTACCAGCATGGGAGACTGGCTGGGAATCCCAAGTTCCGTTGACCTTTTTGAACCTGAAAATTGTTAGTTTCTCTGTCAAAGATGGTAAAAGAAGGTTCAAATTGAACAGCTGCTGTCAACGGCCATTCTAAGCTGAATGTGCCTGCTCTCGTCAGATCGCAGCAGCAATGCAGCTTAAGGCTTGGCAAGTACCAGCATGGGAGACTGGCTGGGAATCCCAAGTTCCGTTGACCTTTTTGAACCTGAAAATTGTGTTAGTTTCTCTATGAGATAGTAAAAGAAGGTTCAAACTGAACAGCTGCTGTCAACGGCCATTCTAAGCTGAATGTGCCTGCTCTCGTCAGATCGCAGCAGCAATGCAGCTTAAGGCTTGGCAAGTACCAGCATGGGAGACTGGCTGGGAATCCCAAGTTCCGTTGACCTTTTTGAACCTGAAAATTGTGTTAGTTTCTCTATGAGATAGTAAAAGAAGGTTCAAACTGAACAGCTGCTGTCAACGGCCATTCTAAGCTGAATGTGCCTGCTCTCGTCAGATCGCAGCATCAATGCAGCTTAAGGCTTGGCAAGTACCAGCATGGGAGACTGGCTGGGAATCCCAAGTTCCGTTGACCTTTTTGAACCTGAAAATTGTGTTAGTTTCTCTATGAGATAGTAAAAGAAGGTTCAAATTGAACAGCTTCTGTCAACAGCCATTCTAAGCTGAATGTGCCTGCTCTCGTCAGATCGCAGCAGCAATGCAGCTAAAGGCTTGGCAAGTACCAGCATGGGAGACTGGCTGGGAATCCCAAGTTCTGTTGACCTTTTTGAACCTGAAAATTGTGTTAGTTTCTCTATGAGATAGTAAAAGAAGGTTCAAATTGAACAGCTGCTGTCAACGGCCATTCTAAGCTGAATGTGCCTGCTCTCGTCAGATCGCAGCAGCAATGCAGCTTAAGGCTTGGCAAGTACCAGCATGGGAGACTGGCTGGGAATCCCAAGTTCCGTTGACCTTTTTGAACCTGAAAATTGTGTTAGTTTCTCTATGAGATAGTAAAAGAAGGTTCAAACTGAACAGCTGCTGTCAACGGCCATTCTAAGCTGAATGTGCCTGCTCTCGTCAGATCGCAGCATCAATGCAGCTTAAGGCTTGGCAAGTACCAGCATGGGAGACTGGCTGGGAATCCCAAGTTCCGTTGACCTTTTTGAACCTGAAAATTGTGTTAGTTTCTCTATGAGATAGTAAAAGAAGGTTCAAATTGAACAGCTGCTGTCAACAGCCATTCTAAGCTGAATGTGCCTGCTCTCGTCAGATCGCAGCAGCAATGCAGCTTAAGGCTTGGCAAGTACCAGCATGGGAGACTGGCTGGGAATCCCAAGTTCTGTTGACCTTTTTGAACCTGAAAATTGTGTTAGTTTCTCTATGAGATAGTAAAAGAAGGTTCAAACTGAACAGCTGCTGTCAACGGCCATTCTAAGCTGAATGTGCCTGCTCTTATCAGATCGCAGCAGCTTAAGGCTTGGCAAGTACCAGCATGGGAGACTGGCTGGGAATCCCAAGTTCTGTTGACCTTTTTGAACCTGAAAATTGTGTTAGTTTCTCTATGAGATAGTAAAAGAAGGTTCAAATTGAACAGCTGCTGTCAACGGCCATTCTAAGCTGAATGTGCCTGCTCTCGTCAGATCGCAGCAGCTTAAGGCTTGGCAAGTACCAGCATGGGAGACTGGCTGGGAATCCCAAGTTCCGTTGACCTTTTTGAACCTGAAAATTGTGTTAGTTTCTCTATGAGATAGTAAAAGAAGGTTCAAACTGAACAGCTGCTGTCAACGGCCATTCTAAGCTGAATGTGCCTGCTCTCGTCAGATCGCAGCAGCAATGCAGCTTAAGGCTTGGCAAGTACCAGCATGGGAGACTGGCTGGGAATCCCAAGTTCCGTTGACCTTTTTGAACCTGAAAATTGTGTTAGTTTCTCTATGAGATAGTAAAAGAAGGTTCAAACTGAACCGCTGCTGTCAACGGCCATTCTAAGCTGAATGTGCCTGCTCTCGTCAGATCGCAGCATCAATGCAGCTTAAGGCTTGGCAAGTACCAGCATGGGAGACTGGCTGGGAATCCCAAGTTCTGTTGACCTTTTTGAACCTGAAAATTGTGTTAGTTTCTCTATGAGATAGTAAAAGAAGGTTCAAATTGAACAGCTGCTGTCAACAGCCATTCTAAGCTGAATGTGCCTGCTCTCGTCAGATCGCAGCAGCAATGCAGCTTAAGGCTTGGCAAGTACCAGCATGGGAGACTGGCTGGGAATCCCAAGTTCTGTTGACCTTTTTGAACCTGAAAATTGTGTTAGTTTCTCTATGAGATAGTAAAAGAAGGTTCAAATTGAACAGCTGCTGTCAACGGCCATTCTAAGCTGAATGTGCCTGCTCTCGTCAGATCGCAGCAGCTTAAGGCTTGGCAAGTACCAGCATGAGAGACTGGCTGGGAATCCCAAGTTCCGTTGACCTTTTTGAACCTGAAAATTGTGTTAGTTTCTCTATGAGATAGTAAAAGAAGGTTCAAATTGAACAGCTGCTGTCAACGGCCATTCTAAGCTGAATGTGCCTGCTCTCGTCAGATCGCAGCAGCAATGCAGCTTAAGGCTTGGCAAGTACCAGCATGGGAGACTGGCTGGGAATCCCAAGTTCCGTTGACCTTTTTGAACCTGAAAATTGTGTTAGTTTCTCTATGAGATAGTAAAAGAAGGTTCAAATTGAACAGCTGCTGTCAACGGCCATTCTAAGCTGAATGTGCCTGCTCTCGTCAGATCGCAGCAGCAATGCAGCTTAAGGCTTGGCAAGTACCAGCATGGGAGACTGGCTGGGAATCCCAAGTTCCGTTGACCTTTTTGAACCTGAAAATTGTTAGTTTCTCTGTCAAAGATGGTAAAAGAAGGTTCAAATTGAACAGCTGCTGTCAACGGCCATTCTAAGCTGAATGTGCCTGCTCTCGTCAGATCGCAGCAGCAATGCAGCTTAAGGCTTGGCAAGTACCAGCATGGGAGACTGGCTGGGAATCCCAAGTTCCGTTGACCTTTTTGAACCTGAAAATTGTGTTAGTTTCTCTATGAGATAGTAAAAGAAGGTTCAAACTGAACAGCTGCTGTCAACGGCCATTCTAAGCTGAATGTGCCTGCTCTCGTCAGATCGCAGCAGCAATGCAGCTTAAGGCTTGGCAAGTACCAGCATGGGAGTCTGGCTGGGAATCCTAAGTTCCGTTGACCTTTTTGAACCTGAAAATTGTGTTAGTTTCTCTATGAGATAGTTAAAGAAGGTTCAAATTGAACAGCTGCTGTCAACGGCCATTCTAAGCTGAATGTGCCTGCTCTCGTCAGATCGCAGCAGCAATGCAGCTTAAGGCTCGGCAAGTACCAGCATGGGAGACTGGCTGGGAATCCCAAGTTCTGTTGACCTTTTTGAACCTGAAAATTGTGTTAGTTTTTCTATGAGATAGTAAAAGAAAGTTCAAATTGAACAGCTGCTGTCAACGGCCATTCTAAGCTGAATGTGCCTGCTCTCGTCAGATCGCAGCAGCAATGCAGCTTAAGGCTTTGCAAGTACCAGCATGGGAGACTGGCTGGGAATCCCAAGTTCTGTTGACCTTTTTGAACCTGAAAATTGTGTTAGTTTCTCTATGAGATAGTAAAAGAAGGTTCAAATTGAACAGCTGCTGTCAACGGCCATTCTAAGCTGAATGTGCCTGCTCTCGTCAGATCGCAGCAGCAATGCAGCTTAAGGCTTGGCAAGTACCAGCATGGGAGACGGGCTGGGAATCCCAAGTTCCGTTGACCTTTTTGAACCTGAAAATTGTGTTAGTTTCTCTATGAGATAGTAAAAGAAGGTTCAAACTGAACAGCTGCTGTCAACGGCCATTCTAAGCTGAATGTGCCTGCTCTCGTCAGATCGCAGCAGCAATGCAGCTTAAGGCTTGGCAAGTACCAGCATGGGAGACTGGCTGGGAATCCCAAGTTCCGTTGACCTTTTTGAACCTGAAAATTGTGTTAGTTTCTCTATGAGATAGTAAAAGAAGGTTCAAACTGAACAGCTGCTGTCAACGGCCATTCTAAGCTGAATGTGCCTGCTCTCGTCAGATCGCAGCATCAATGCAGCTTAAGGCTTGGCAAGTACCAGCATGGGAGACTGGCTGGGAATCCCAAGTTCCGTTGACCTTTTTGAACCTGAAAATTGTGTTAGTTTCTCTATGAGATAGTAAAAGAAGGTTCAAATTGAACAGCTTCTGTCAACAGCCATTCTAAGCTGAATGTGCCTGCTCTCGTCAGATCGCAGCAGCAATGCAGCTAAAGGCTTGGCAAGTACCAGCATGGGAGACTGGCTGGGAATCCCAAGTTCTGTTGACCTTTTTGAACCTGAAAATTGTGTTAGTTTCTCTATGAGATAGTAAAAGAAGGTTCAAATTGAACAGCTGCTGTCAACGGCCATTCTAAGCTGAATGTGCCTGCTCTCGTCAGATCGCAGCAGCAATGCAGCTTAAGGCTTGGCAAGTACCAGCATGGGAGACTGGCTGGGAATCCCAAGTTCCGTTGACCTTTTTGAACCTGAAAATTGTGTTAGTTTCTCTATGAGATAGTAAAAGAAGGTTCAAACTGAACAGCTGCTGTCAACGGCCATTCTAAGCTGAATGTGCCTGCTCTCGTCAGATCGCAGCATCAATGCAGCTTAAGGCTTGGCAAGTACCAGCATGGGAGACTGGCTGGGAATCCCAAGTTCCGTTGACCTTTTTGAACCTGAAAATTGTGTTAGTTTCTCTATGAGATAGTAAAAGAAGGTTCAAATTGAACAGCTGCTGTCAACAGCCATTCTAAGCTGAATGTGCCTGCTCTCGTCAGATCGCAGCAGCAATGCAGCTTAAGGCTTGGCAAGTACCAGCATGGGAGACTGGCTGGGAATCCCAAGTTCTGTTGACCTTTTTGAACCTGAAAATTGTGTTAGTTTCTCTATGAGATAGTAAAAGGAGGTTCAAATTGAACAGCTGCTGTCAACGGCCATTCTAAGCTGAATGTGCCTGCTCTTATCAGATCGCAGCAGCTTAAGGCTTGGCAAGTACCAGCATGGGAGACTGGCTGGGAATCCCAAGTTCTGTTGACCTTTTTGAACCTGAAAATTGTGTTAGTTTCTCTATGAGATAGTAAAAGAAGGTTCAAACTGAACAGCTGCTGTCAACGGCCATTCTAAGCTGAATGTGCGTGCTCTTGTTAGATCGCAGCAGCGATGCAGCTTAAGGCTTGGCAAGTACCAGCATGGGAGACTGGCTGGGAATCCCAAGTTCCGTTGACCTTTTTGAACCTGAAAATTGTGTTAGTTTCTCTATGAGATAGTAAAAGAAGGTTCAAATTGAACAGCTGCTGTCAACGGCCATTCTAAGCTGAATGTGCGTGCTCTTGTTAGATCGCAGCAGCGATGCAGCTAAAGGCTTGGCAAGTACCAGCATGGGAGACTGGCTGGGAATCCCAAGTTCTGGTGACCTTTTTGATCCTGAAAATTGTGTTAGTTTCTCTATAAGATAGTAGAAGAAGGTTCAAATTGAACAACTGCTGTCAACGGCCATTCTAAGCTGAATGTGCCTGCTCTCGTCAGATCGCAGCAGCAATGCAGCTTAAGGCTTGGCAAGTACCAGCATGGGAGACTGGCTGGGAATCCCAAGTTCCGTTGACCTTTTTGAACCTGAAAATTGTTAGTTTCTCTGTCAAAGATGGTAAAAGAAGGTTCAAATTGAACAGCTGCTGTCAACGGCCATTCTAAGCTGAATGTGCCTGCTCTCGTCAGATCGCAGCAGCAATGCAGCTTAAGGCTTGGCAAGTACCAGCATGGGAGACTGGCTGGGAATCCCAAGTTCCGTTGACCTTTTTGAACCTGAAAATTGTTTTAGTTTCTCTATGAGATAGTAAAAGAAGGTTCAAACTGAACAGCTGCTGTCAACGGCCATTCTAAGCTGAATGTGCCTGCTCTCGTCAGATCGCAGCAGCAATGCAGCTTAAGGCTTGGCAAGTACCAGCATGGGAGACTGGCTGGGAATCCCAAGTTCCGTTGACCTTTTTGAACCTGAAAATTGTGTTAGTTTCTCTATGAGATAGTAAAAGAAGGTTCAAACTGAACAGCTGCTGTCAACGGCCATTCTAAGCTGAATGTGCCTGCTCTCGTCAGATCGCAGCATCAATGCAGCTTAAGGCTTGGCAAGTACCAGCATGGGAGACTGGCTGGGAATCCCAAGTTCCGTTGACCTTTTTGAACCTGAAAATTGTGTTAGTTTCTCTATGAGATAGTAAAAGAAGGTTCAAATTGAACAGCTGCTGTCAACAGCCATTCTAAGCTGAATGTGCCTGCTCTCGTCAGATCGCAGCAGCAATGCAGCTTAAGGCTTGGCAAGTACCAGCATGGGAGACTGGCTGGGAATCCCAAGTTCTGTTGACCTTTTTGAACCTGAAAATTGTGTTAGTTTCTCTATGAGATAGTAAAAGAAGGTTCAAATTGAACAGCTGCTGTCAACGGCCATTCTAAGCTGAATGTGCCTGCTCTTATCAGATCGCAGCAGCTTAAGGCTTGGCAAGTACCAGCATGGGAGACTGGCTGGGAATCCCAAGTTCTGTTGACCTTTTTGAACCTGAAAATTGTGTTAGTTTCTCTATGAGATAGTAAAAGAAGGTTCAAATTGAACAGCTGCTGTCAACGGCCATTCTAAGCTGAATGTGCCTGCTCTCGTCAGATCGCAGCAGCTTAAGGCTTGGCAAGTACCAGCATGGGAGACTGGCTGGGAATCCCAAGTTCCGTTGACCTTTTTGAACCTGAAAATTGTGTTAGTTTCTCTATGAGATAGTAAAAGAAGGTTCAAACTGAACAGCTGCTGTCAACGGCCATTCTAAGCTGAATGTGCCTGCTCTCGTCAGATCGCAGCAGCAATGCAGCTTAAGGCTTGGCAAGTACCAGCATGGGAGACTGGCTGGGAATCCTAAGTTCCGTTGACCTTTTTGAACCTGAAAATTGTGTTAGTTTCTCTATGAGATAGTAAAAGAAGGTTCAAACTGAACAGCTGCTGTCAACGGCCATTCTAAGCTGAATGTGCCTGCTCTCGTCAGATCGCAGCATCAATGCAGCTTAAGGCTTGGCAAGTACCAGCATGGGAGACTGGCTGGGAATCCCAAGTTCCGTTGACCTTTTTGAACCTGAAAATTGTGTTAGTTTCTCTATGAGATAGTAAAAGAAGGTTCAAATTGAACAGCTGCTGTCAACAGCCATTCTAAGCTGAATGTGCCTGCTCTCGTCAGATCGCAGCAGCAATGCAGCTTAAGGCTTGGCAAGTACCAGCATGGGAGACTGGCTGGGAATCCCAAGTTCTGTTGACCTTTTTGAACCTGAAAATTGTGTTAGTTTCTCTATGAGATAGTAAAAGAAGGTTCAAATTGAACAGCTGCTGTCAACGGCCATTCTAAGCTGAATGTGCCTGCTCTCGTCAGATCGCAGCAGCTTAAGGCTTGGCAAGTACCAGCATGGGAGACTGGCTGGGAATCCCAAGTTCCGTTGACCTTTTTGAACCTGAAAATTGTGTTAGTTTCTCTATGAGATAGTAAAAGAAGGTTCAAACTGAACAGCTGCTGTCAACGGCCATTCTAAGCTGAATGTGCCTGCTCTCGTCAGATCGCAGCAGCAATGCAGCTTAAGGCTTGGCAAGTACCAGCATGGGAGACTGGCTGGGAATCCTAAGTTCCGTTGACCTTTTTGAACCTGAAAATTGTGTTAGTTTCTCTATGAGATAGTAAAAGAAGGTTCAAACTGAACAGCTGCTGTCAACGGCCATTCTAAGCTGAATGTGCCTGCTCTCGTCAGATCGCAGCATCAATGCAGCTTAAGGCTTGGCAAGTACCAGCATGGGAGACTGGCTGGGAATCCCAAGTTCCGTTGACCTTTTTGAACCTGAAAATTGTGTTAGTTTCTCTATGAGATAGTAAAAGAAGGTTCAAATTGAACAGCTGCTGTCAACAGCCATTCTAAGCTGAATGTGCCTGCTCTCGTCAGATCGCAGCAGCAATGCAGCTTAAGGCTTGGCAAGTACCAGCATGGGAGACTGGCTGGGAATCCCAAGTTCTGTTGACCTTTTTGAACCTGAAAATTGTGTTAGTTTCTCTATGAGATAGTAAAAGAAGGTTCAAATTGAACAGCTGCTGTCAACGGCCATTCTAAGCTGAATGTGCCTGCTCTCGTCAGATCGCAGCAGCTTAAGGCTTGGCAAGTACCAGCATGGGAGACTGGCTGGGAATCCCAAGTTCCGTTGACCTTTTTGAACCTGAAAATTGTGTTAGTTTCTCTATGAGATAGTAAAAGAAGGTTCAAACTGAACAGCTGCTGTCAACGGCCATTCTAAGCTGAATGTGCCTGCTCTCGTCAGATCGCAGCAGCAATGCAGCTTAAGGCTTGGCAAGTACCAGCATGGGAGACTGGCTGGGAATCCCAAGTTCCGTTGACCTTTTTGAACCTGAAAATTGTGTTAGTTTCTCTATGAGATAGTAAAAGAAGGTTCAAACTGAACAGCTGCTGTCAACGGCCATTCTAAGCTGAATGTGCCTGCTCTCGTCAGATCGCAGCATCAATGCAGCTTAAGGCTTGGCAAGTACCAGCATGGGAGACTGGCTGGGAATCCCAAGTTCCGTTGACCTTTTTGAACCTGAAAATTGTGTTAGTTTCTCTATGAGATAGTAAAAGAAGGTTCAAACTGAACAGCTGCTGTCAACGGCCATTCTAAGCTGAATGTGCCTGCTCTCGTCAGATCGCAGCATCAATGCAGCTTAAGGCTTGGCAAGTACCAGCATGGGAGACTGGCTGGGAATCCCAAGTTCCGTTGACCTTTTTGAACCTGAAAATTGTGTTAGTTTCTCTATGAGATAGTAAAAGAAGGTTCAAATTGAACAGCTGCTGTCAACAGCCATTCTAAGCTGAATGTGCCTGCTCTCGTCAGATCGCAGCAGCAATGCAGCTTAAGGCTTGGCAAGTACCAGCATGGGAGACTGGCTGGGAATCCCAAGTTCTGTTGACCTTTTTGAACCTGAAAATTGTGTTAGTTTCTCTATGAGATAGTAAAAGAAGGTTCAAATTGAACAGCTGCTGTCAACGGCCATTCTAAGCTGAATGTGCCTGCTCTCGTCAGATCGCAGCAGCTTAAGGCTTGGCAAGTACCAGCATGGGAGACTGGCTGGGAATCCCAAGTTCCGTTGACCTTTTTGAACCTGAAAATTGTGTTAGTTTCTCTATGAGATAGTAAAAGAAGGTTCAAATTGAACAGCTGCTGTCAACGGCCATTCTAAGCTGAATGTGCCTGCTCTCGTCAGATCGCAGCAGCAATGCAGCTTAAGGCTTGGCAAGTACCAGCATGGGAGACTGGCTGGGAATCCCAAGTTCCGTTCACCTTTTTGAACCTGAAAATTGTGTTAGTTTCTCTATGAGATAGTAAAAGAAGGTTCAAATTGAACAGCTGCTGTCAACGACCATTCTAAGCTGAATGTGCGTGCTCTTGTCGGATCACAGCAGCGATGCGGCTTAAGGCTTGGCAAGTACCAGCATGGGAGACTGGCTGCGAATCCCAAGTTCCGTTGACCTTTTTGAACCTGAAAATTGTGTTAGTTTCTCTATAAGATAGTAAAAGAAGGTTCAAACTGAACAGCTGCTGTCAACGGCCATTCTAAGCTGAATGTGCCTGCTCTCGTCAGATCGCAGCAGCAATGCAGCTTAAGGCTTGGCAAGTACCAGCATGGGAGACTGGCTGGGAATCCCAAGTTCCGTTGACCTTTTTGAACCTGAAAATTGTGTTAGTTTCTCTATGAGATAGTAAAAGAAGGTTCAAATTGAACAGCTGCTGTCAACGGCCATTCTAAGCTGAATGTGCGTGCTCTTGTCAGATCGCAGCAGCGATGCAGCTAAAGGCTTGGCAAGTACCAGCATGGGAGACTGGCTGGGAATCCCAAGTTCTGGTGACCTTTTTGATCCTGAAAATTGTGTTAGTTTCTCTATAAGATAGTAGAAGAAGGTTCAAATTGAACAACTGCTGTCAACGGCCATTCTAAGCTGAATGTGCCTGCTCTCGTCAGATCGCAGCAGCAATGCAGCTTAAGGCTTGGCAAGTACCAGCATGGGAGACTGGCTGGGAATCCCAAGTTCCGTTGACCTTTTTGAACCTGAAAATTGTGTTAGTTTCTCTATGAGATAGTAAAAGAAGGTTCAAATTGAACAGCTGCTGTCAACGGCCATTCTAAGCTCAATGTGCCTGCTCTCGTCAGATCGCAGCAGCAATGCAGCTTAAGGCTTGGCAAGTACCAGCATGGGAGACTGGCTGGGAATCCCAAGTTCCGTTGACCTTTTTGAACCTGAAAATTGTTAGTTTCTCTGTCAAAGATGGTAAAAGAAGGTTCAAATTGAACAGCTGCTGTCAACGGCCATTCTAAGCTGAATGTGCCTGCTCTCGTCAGATCGCAGCAGCAATGCAGCTTAAGGCTTGGCAAGTACCAGCATGGGAGACTGGCTGGGAATCCCAAGTTCTGTTGACCTTTTTGAACCTGAAAATTGTGTTAGTTTCTCTATGAGATAGTAAAAGAAGGTTCAAATTGAACAGCTGCTGTCAACGGCCATTCTAAGCTGAATGTGCGTGCTCTCGTCAGATCGCAGCAGCAATGCAGCTTAAGGCTTGGCAAGTACCAGCATGGGAGACTGGCTGGGAATCCCAAGTTCCGTTGACCTTTTTGAACCTGAAAATTGTTAGTTTCTCTGTCAAAGATGGTAAAAGAAGGTTCAAATTGAACAGCTGCTGTCAACGGCCATTCTAAGCTGAATGTGCCTGCTCTCGTCAGATCGCAGCAGCAATGCAGCTTAAGGCTTGGCAAGTACCAGCATGGGAGACTGGCTGGGAATCCCAAGTTCCGTTGACCTTTTTGAACCTGAAAATTGTTTTAGTTTCTCTATGAGATAGTAAAAGAAGGTTCAAACTGAACAGCTGCTGTCAACGGCCATTCTAAGCTGAATGTGCCTGCTCTCGTCAGATCGCAGCAGCAATGCAGCTTAAGGCTTGGCAAGTACCAGCATGGGAGACTGGCTGGGAATCCCAAGTTCCGTTGACCTTTTTGAACCTGAAAATTGTGTTAGTTTCTCTATGAGATAGTAAAAGAAGGTTCAAACTGAACAGCTGCTGTCAACGGCCATTCTAAGCTGAATGTGCCTGCTCTCGTCAGATCGCAGCATCAATGCAGCTTAAGGCTTGGCAAGTACCAGCATGGGAGACTGGCTGGGAATCCCAAGTTCCGTTGACCTTTTTGAACCTGAAAATTGTGTTAGTTTCTCTATGAGATAGTAAAAGAAGGTTCAAATTGAACAGCTGCTGTCAACAGCCATTCTAAGCTGAATGTGCCTGCTCTCGTCAGATCGCAGCAGCAATGCAGCTTAAGCCTTGGCAAGTACCAGCATGGGAGACTGGCTGGGAATCCCAAGTTCCGTTGACCTTTTTGAACCTGAAAATTGTGTTAGTTTCTCTATGAGATAGTAAAAGAAGGTTCAAATTGAACAGCTGCTGTCAACGGCCATTCTAAGCTGAATGTGCCTGCTCTCGTCAGATCGCAGCAGCAATGCAGCTTAAGGCTTGGCAAGTACCAGCATGGGAGACTGGCTGGGAATCCCAAGTTCCGTTGACCTTTTTGAACCTGAAAATTGTTAGTTTCTCTGTCAAAGATGGTAAAAGAAGGTTCAAATTGAACAGCTGCTGTCAACGGCCATTCTAAGCTGAATGTGCCTGCTCTCGTCAGATTGCAGCAGCAATGCAGCTTAAGGCTTGGCAAGTACCAGCATGGGAGACTGGCTGGGAATCCCAAGTTCCGTTGACCTTTTTGAACCTGAAAATTGTGTTAGTTTCTCTATGAGATAGTAAAAGAAGGTTCAAACTGAACAGCTGCTGTCAACGGCCATTCTAAGCTGAATGTGCCTGCTCTCGTCAGATCGCAGCAGCAATGCAGCTTAAGGCTTGGCAAGTACCAGCATGGGAGACTGGCTGGGAATCCCAAGTTCCGTTGACCTTTTTGAACCTGAAAATTGTGTTAGTTTCTCTATGAGATAGTAAAAGAAGGTTCAAACTGAACAGCTGCTGTCAACGGCCATTCTAAGCTGAATGTGCCTGCTCTCGTCAGATCACAGCATCAATGCAGCTTAAGGCTTGGCAAGTACCAGCATGGGAGACTGGCTGGGAATCCCAAGTTCCGTTGACCTTTTTGAACCTGAAAATTGTGTTAGTTTCTCTATGAGATAGTAAAAGAAGGTTCAAATTGAACATCTTCTGTCAACAGCCATTCTAAGCTGAATGTGCCTGCTCTCGTCAGATCGCAGCAGCAATGCAGCTAAAGGCTTGGCAAGTACCAGCATGGGAGACTGGCTGGGAATCCCAAGTTCTGTTGACCTTTTTGAACCTGAAAATTGTGTTAGTTTCTCTATGAGATAGTAAAAGAAGGTTCAAATTGAACAGCTGCTGTCAACGGCCATTCTAAGCTGAATGTGCCTGCTCTCGTCAGATCGCAGCAGCAATGCAGCTTAAGGCTTGGCAAGTACCAGCATGGGAGACTGGCTGGGAATCCCAAGTTCCGTTGACCTTTTTGAACCTGAAAATTGTGTTAGTTTCTCTATGAGATAGTAAAAGAAGGTTCAAACTGAACAGCTGCTGTCAACGGCCATTCTAAGCTGAATGTGCCTGCTCTCGTCAGATCGCAGCAGCAATGCAGCTTAAGGCTTGGCAAGTACCAGCATGGGAGACTGGCTGGGAATCCCAAGTTCCGTTGACCTTTTTGAACCTGAAAATTGTGTTAGTTTCTCTATGAGATAGTAAAAGAAGGTTCAAATTGAACAGCTTCTGTCAACAGCCATTCTAAGCTGAATGTGCCTGCTCTCGTCAGATCGCAGCAGCAATGCAGCTTAAGGCTTGGCAAGTACCAGCATGGGAGACTGGCTGGGAATCCCAAGTTCTGTTGACCTTTTTGAACCTGAAAATTGTGTTAGTTTCTCTATGAGATAGTAAAAGAAGGTTCAAATTGAACAGCTGCTGTCAACGGCCATTCTAAGCTGAATGTGCCTGCTCTCGTCAGATCGCAGCAGCTTAAGGCTTGGCAAGTACCAGCATGGGAGACTGGCTGGGAATCCCAAGTTCCGTTGACCTTTTTGAACCTGAAAATTGTGTTAGTTTCTCTATGAGATAGTAAAAGAAGGTTCAAATTGAACAGCTGCTGTCAACGGCCATTCTAAGCTGAATGTGCCTGCTCTCGTCAGATCGCAGCAGCAATGCAGCTTAAGGCTTGGCAAGTACCAGCATGGGAGACTGGCTGGGAATCCCAAGTTCCGTTAACCTTTTTGAACCTGAAAATTGTGTTAGTTTCTCTATGAGATAGTAAAAGAAGGTTCAAATTGAACAGCTGCTGTCAACGACCATTCTAAGCTGAATGTGCGTGCTCTTGTCGGATCACAGCAGCGATGCGGCTTAAGGCTTGGCAAGTACCAGCATGGGAGACTGGCTGCGAATCCCAAGTTCCGTTGACCTTTTTGAACCTGAAAATTGTGTTAGTTTCTCTATAAGATAGTAAAAGAAGGTTCAAACTGAACAGCTGCTGTCAACGGCCATTCTAAGCTGAATGTGCCTGCTCTCGTCAGATCGCAGCAGCAATGCAGCTTAAGGCTTGGCAAGTACCAGCATGGGAGACTGGCTGGGAATCCCAAGTTCCGTTGACCTTTTTGAACCTGAAAATTGTGTTAGTTTCTCTATGAGATAGTAAAAGAAGGTTCAAATTGAACAGCTGCTGTCAACGGCCATTCTAAGCTGAATGTGCGTGCTCTTGTCAGATCGCAGCAGCGATGCAGCTAAAGGCTTGGCAAGTACCAGCATGGGAGACTGGCTGGGAATCCCAAGTTCTGGTGACCTTTTTGAACCTGAAAATTGTGTTAGTTTCTCTATAAGATAGTAGAAGAAGGTTCAAATTGAACAACTGCTGTCAACGGCCATTCTAAGCTGAATGTGCCTGCTCTCGTCAGATCGCAGCAGCAATGCAGCTTAAGGCTTGGCAAGTACCAGCATGGGAGACTGGCTGGGAATCCCAAGTTCCGTTGACCTTTTTGAACCTGAAAATTGTGTTAGTTTCTCTATGAGATAGTAAAAGAAGGTTCAAATTGAACAGCTGCTGTCAACGGCCATTCTAAGCTCAATGTGCCTGCTCTCGTCAGATCGCAGCAGCAATGCAGCTTAAGGCTTGGCAAGTACCAGCATGGGAGACTGGCTGGGAATCCCAAGTTCCGTTGACCTTTTTGAACCTGAAAATTGTTAGTTTCTCTGTCAAAGATGGTAAAAGAAGGTTCAAATTGAACAGCTGCTGTCAACGGCCATTCTAAGCTGAATGTGCCTGCTCTCGTCAGATCGCAGCAGCAATGCAGCTTAAGGCTTGGCAAGTACCAGCATGGGAGACTGGCTGGGAATCCCAAGTTCCGTTGACCTTTTTGAACCTGAAAATTGTGTTAGTTTCTCTATGAGATAGTAAAAGAAGGTTCAAATTGAACAGCTGCTGTCAACGGCCATTCTAAGCTGAATGTGCGTGCTCTCGTCAGATCGCAGCAGCAATGCAGCTTAAGGCCTGGCAAGTACCAGCATGGGAGACTGGCTGGGAATCCCAAGTTCCGTTGACCTTTTTGAACCTGAAAATTGTGTTAGTTTCTCTATGAGATAGTAGAAGAAGGTTCAAATTGAACAACTGCTGTCAACGGCCATTCTAAGCTGAATGTGCCTGCTCTCGTCAGATCGCAGCAGCAATGCAGCTTAAGGCTTGGCAAGTACCAGCATGGGAGACTGGCTGGGAATCCCAAGTTCCGTTGACCTTTTTGAACCTGAAAATTGTGTTAGTTTCTCTATGAGATAGTAAAAGAAGGTTCAAATTGAACAGCTGCTGTCAACGGCCATTCTAAGCTCAATGTGCCTGCTCTCGTCAGATCGCAGCAGCAATGCAGCTTAAGGCTTGGCAAGTACCAGCATGGGAGACTGGCTGGGAATCCCAAGTTCCGTTGACCTTTTTGAACCTGAAAATTGTTAGTTTCTCTGTCAAAGATGGTAAAAGAAGGTTCAAATTGAACAGCTGCTGTCAACGGCCATTCTAAGCTGAATGTGCCTGCTCTCGTCAGATCGCAGCAGCAATGCAGCTTAAGGCTTGGCAAGTACCAGCATGGGAGACTGGCTGGGAATCCCAAGTTCCGTTGACCTTTTTGAACCTGAAAATTGTTTTAGTTTCTCTATGAGATAGTAAAAGAAGGTTCAAACTGAACAGCTGCTGTCAACGGCCATTCTAAGCTGAATGTGCCTGCTCTCGTCAGATCGCAGCAGCAATGCAGCTTAAGGCTTGGCAAGTACCAGCATGGGAGACTGGCTGGGAATCCCAAGTTCCGTTGACCTTTTTGAACCTGAAAATTGTGTTAGTTTCTCTATGAGATAGTAAAAGAAGGTTCAAACTGAACAGCTGCTGTCAACGGCCATTCTAAGCTGAATGTGCCTGCTCTCGTCAGATCGCAGCATCAATGCAGCTTAAGGCTTGGCAAGTACCAGCATGGGAGACTGGCTGGGAATCCCAAGTTCCGTTGACCTTTTTGAACCTGAAAATTGTGTTAGTTTCTCTATGAGATAGTAAAAGAAGGTTCAAATTGAACAGCTGCTGTCAACAGCCATTCTAAGCTGAATGTGCCTGCTCTCGTCAGATCGCAGCAGCAATGCAGCTTAAGGCTTGGCAAGTACCAGCATGGGAGACTGGCTGGGAATCCCAAGTTCCGTTGACCTTTTTGAACCTGAAAATTGTGTTAGTTTCTCTATGAGATAGTAAAAGAAGGTTCAAATTGAACAGCTGCTGTCAACGGCCATTCTAAGCTGAATGTGCCTGCTCTCGTCAGATCGCAGCAGCAATGCAGCTTAAGGCTTGGCAAGTACCAGCATGGGAGACTGGCTGGGAATCCCAAGTTCCGTTGACCTTTTTGAACCTGAAAATTGTTAGTTTCTCTGTCAAAGATGGTAAAAGAAGGTTCAAATTGAACAGCTGCTGTCAACGGCCATTCTAAGCTGAATGTGCCTGCTCTCGTCAGATCGCAGCAGCAATGCAGCTTAAGGCTTGGCAAGTACCAGCATGGGAGACTGGCTGGGAATCCCAAGTTCCGTTGACCTTTTTGAACCTGAAAATTGTGTTAGTTTCTCTATGAGATAGTAAAAAAAGGTTCAAACTGAACAGCTGCTGTCAACGGCCATTCTAAGCTGAATGTGCCTGCTCTCGTCAGATCGCAGCAGCAATGCAGCTTAAGGCTTGGCAAGTACCAGCATGGGAGACTGGCTGGGAATCCCAAGTTCTGTTGACCTTTTTGAACCTGAAAATTGTGTTAGTTTCTCTATGAGATAGTAAAAGAAGGTTCAAACTGAACAGCTGCTGTCAACGGCCATTCTAAGCTGAATGTGCCTGCTCTCGTCAGATCGCAGCATCAATGCAGCTTAAGGCTTGGCAAGTACCAGCATGGGAGACTGGCTGGGAATCCCAAGTTCCGTTGACCTTTTTGAACCTGAAAATTGTGTTAGTTTCTCTATGAGATAGTAAAAGAAGGTTCAAATTGAACAGCTTCTGTCAACAGCCATTCTAAGCTGAATGTGCCTGCTCTCGTCAGATCGCAGCAGCAATGCAGCTAAAGGCTTGGCAAGTACCAGCATGGGAGACTGGCTGGGAATCCCAAGTTCTGTTGACCTTTTTGAACCTGAAAATTTTGTTAGTTTCTCTATGAGATAGTAAAAGAAGGTTCAAATTGAACAGCTGCTGTCAACGGCCATTCTAAGCTGAATGTGCCTGCTCTCGTCAGATCGCAGCAGCAATGCAGCTTAAGGCTTGGCAAGTACCAGCATGGGAGACTGGCTGGGAATCCCAAGTTCCGTTGACCTTTTTGAACCTGAAAATTGTGTTAGTTTCTCTATGAGATAGTAAAAGAAGGTTCAAACTGAACAGCTGCTGTCAACGGCCATTCTAAGCTGAATGTGCCTGCTCTCGTCAGATCGCAGCATCAATGCAGCTTAAGGCTTGGCAAGTACCAGCATGGGAGACTGGCTGGGAATCCCAAGTTCCGTTGACCTTTTTGAACCTGAAAATTGTGTTAGTTTCTCTATGAGATAGTAAAAGAAGGTTCAAATTGAACAGCTGCTGTCAACAGCCATTCTAAGCTGAATGTGCCTGCTCTCGTCAGATCGCAGCAGCAATGCAGCTTAAGGCTTGGCAAGTACCAGCATGGGAGACTGGCTGGGAATCCCAAGTTCTGTTGACCTTTTTGAACCTGAAAATTGTGTTAGTTTCTCTATGAGATAGTAAAAGAAGGTTCAAATTGAACAGCTGCTGTCAACGGCCATTCTAAGCTGAATGTGCCTGCTCTTATCAGATCGCAGCAGCTTAAGGCTTGGCAAGTACCAGCATGGGAGACTGGCTGGGAATCCCAAGTTCTGTTGACCTTTTTGAACCTGAAAATTGTGTTAGTTTCTCTATGAGATAGTAAAAGAAGGTTCAAATTGAACAGCTGCTGTCAACGGCCATTCTAAGCTGAATGTGCCTGCTCTCGTCAGATCGCAGCAGCTTAAGGCTTGGCAAGTACCAGCATGGGAGACTGGCTGGGAATCCCAAGTTCCGTTGACCTTTTTGAACCTGAAAAATGTGTTAGTTTCTCTATGAGATAGTAAAAGAAGGTTCAAACTGAACAGCTGCTGTCAACGGCCATTCTAAGCTGAATGTGCCTGCTCTCGTCAGATCGCAGCAGCAATGCAGCTTAAGGCTTGGCAAGTACCAGCATGGGAGACTGGCTGGGAATCCCAAGTTCCGTTGACCTTTTTGAACCTGAAAATTGTGTTAGTTTCTCTATGAGATAGTAAAAGAAGGTTCAAACTGAACAGCTGCTGTCAACGGCCATTCTAAGCTGAATGTGCCTGCTCTCGTCAGATCGCAGCATCAATGCAGCTTAAGGCTTGGCAAGTACCAGCATGGGAGACTGGCTGGGAATCCCAAGTTCCGTTGACCTTTTTGAACCTGAAAATTGTGTTAGTTTCTCTATGAGATAGTAAAAGAAGGTTCAAATTGAACAGCTGCTGTCAACAGCCATTCTAAGCTGAATGTGCCTGCTCTCGTCAGATCGCAGCAGCAATGCAGCTTAAGGCTTGGCAAGTACCAGCATGGGAGACTGGCTGGGAATCCCAAGTTCTGTTGACCTTTTTGAACCTGAAAATTGTGTTAGTTTCTCTATGAGATAGTAAAAGAAGGTTCAAATTGAACAGCTGCTGTCAACGGCCATTCTAAGCTGAATGTGCCTGCTCTCGTCAGATCGCAGCAGCTTAAGGCTTGGCAAGTACCAGCATGAGAGACTGGCTGGGAATCCCAAGTTCCGTTGACCTTTTTGAACCTGAAAATTGTGTTAGTTTCTCTATGAGATAGTAAAAGAAGGTTCAAATTGAACAGCTGCTGTCAACGGCCATTCTAAGCTGAATGTGCCTGCTCTCGTCAGATCGCAGCAGCAATGCAGCTTAAGGCTTGGCAAGTACCAGCATGGGAGACTGGCTGGGAATCCCAAGTTCCGTTGACCTTTTTGAACCTGAAAATTGTTAGTTTCTCTGTCAAAGATGGTAAAAGAAGGTTCAAATTGAACAGCTGCTGTCAACGGCCATTCTAAGCTGAATGTGCCTGCTCTCGTCAGATCGCAGCAGCAATGCAGCTTAAGGCTTGGCAAGTACCAGCATGGGAGACTGGCTGGGAATCCCAAGTTCCGTTGACCTTTTTGAACCTGAAAATTGTTTTAGTTTCTCTATGAGATAGTAAAAGAAGGTTCAAACTGAACAGCTGCTGTCAACGGCCATTCTAAGCTGAATGTGCCTGCTCTCGTCAGATCGCAGCAGCAATGCAGCTTAAGGCTTGGCAAGTACCAGCATGGGAGACTGGCTGGGAATCCCAAGTTCCGTTGACCTTTTTGAACCTGAAAATTGTGTTAGTTTCTCTATGAGATAGTAAAAGAAGGTTCAAACTGAACAGCTGCTGTCAACGGCCATTCTAAGCTGAATGTGCCTGCTCTCGTCAGATCGCAGCATCAATGCAGCTTAAGGCTTGGCAAGTACCAGCATGGGAGACTGGCTGGGAATCCCAAGTTCCGTTGACCTTTTTGAACCTGAAAATTGTGTTAGTTTCTCTATGAGATAGTAAAAGAAGGTTCAAATTGAACAGCTGCTGTCAACAGCCATTCTAAGCTGAATGTGCCTGCTCTCGTCAGATCGCAGCAGCAATGCAGCTTAAGGCTTGGCAAGTACCAGCATGGGAGACTGGCTGGGAATCCCAAGTTCTGTTGACCTTTTTGAACCTGAAAATTGTGTTAGTTTCTCTATGAGATAGTAAAAGAAGGTTCAAATTGAACAGCTGCTGTCAACGGCCATTCTAAGCTGAATGTGCCTGCTCTTATCAGATCGCAGCAGCTTAAGGCTTGGCAAGTACCAGCATGGGAGACTGGCTGGGAATCCCAAGTTCTGTTGACCTTTTTGAACCTGAAAATTGTGTTAGTTTCTCTATGAGATAGTAAAAGAAGGTTCAAATTGAACAGCTGCTGTCAACGGCCATTCTAAGCTGAATGTGCCTGCTCTCGTCAGATCGCAGCAGCTTAAGGCTTGGCAAGTACCAGCATGAGAGACTGGCTGGGAATCCCAAGTTCCGTTGACCTTTTTGAACCTGAAAATTGTGTTAGTTTCTCTATGAGATAGTAAAAGAAGGTTCAAATTGAACAGCTGCTGTCAACGGCCATTCTAAGCTGAATGTGCCTGCTCTCGTCAGATCGCAGCAGCAATGCAGCTTAAGGCTTGGCAAGTACCAGCATGGGAGACTGGCTGGGAATCCCAAGTTCCGTTGACCTTTTTGAACCTGAAAATTGTGTTAGTTTCTCTATGAGATAGTAAAAGAAGGTTCAAATTGAACAGCTGCTGTCAACGGCCATTCTAAGCTGAATGTGCCTGCTCTCGTCAGATCGCAGCAGCAATGCAGCTTAAGGCTTGGCAAGTACCAGCATGGGAGACTGGCTGGGAATCCCAAGTTCCGTTGACCTTTTTGAACCTGAAAATTGTTAGTTTCTCTGTCAAAGATGGTAAAAGAAGGTTCAAATTGAACAGCTGCTGTCAACGGCCATTCTAAGCTGAATGTGCCTGCTCTCGTCAGATCGCAGCAGCAATGCAGCTTAAGGCTTGGCAAGTACCAGCATGGGAGACTGGCTGGGAATCCCAAGTTCCGTTGACCTTTTTGAACCTGAAAATTGTGTTAGTTTCTCTATGAGATAGTAAAAGAAGGTTCAAACTGAACAGCTGCTGTCAACGGCCATTCTAAGCTGAATGTGCCTGCTCTCGTCAGATCGCAGCAGCAATGCAGCTTAAGGCTTGGCAAGTACCAGCATGGGAGTCTGGCTGGGAATCCCAAGTTCCGTTGACCTTTTTGAACCTGAAAATTGTGTTAGTTTCTCTATGAGATAGTTAAAGAAGGTTCAAATTGAACAGCTGCTGTCAACGGCCATTCTAAGCTGAATGTGCCTGCTCTCGTCAGATCGCAGCAGCAATGCAGCTTAAGGCTTGGCAAGTACCAGCATGGGAGACTGGCTGGGAATCCCAAGTTCTGTTGACCTTTTTGAACCTGAAAATTGTGTTAGTTTTTCTATGAGATAGTAAAAGAAAGTTCAAATTGAACAGCTGCTGTCAACGGCCATTCTAAGCTGAATGTGCCTGCTCTCGTCAGATCGCAGCAGCAATGCAGCTTAAGGCTTTGCAAGTACCAGCATGGGAGACTGGCTGGGAATCCCAAGTTCTGTTGACCTTTTTGAACCTGAAAATTGTGTTAGTTTCTCTATGAGATAGTAAAAGAAGGTTCAAACTGAACAGCTGCTGTCAACGGCCATTCTAAGCTGAATGTGCCTGCTCTCGTCAGATCGCAGCAGCAATGCAGCTTAAGGCTTGGCAAGTACCAGCATGGGAGACTGGCTGGGAATCCCAAGTTCCGTTGACCTTTTTGAACCTGAAAATTGTGTTAGTTTCTCTATGAGATAGTAAAAGAAGGTTCAAATTGAACAGCTGCTGTCAACGGCCATTCTAAGCTGAATGTGCGTGCTCTTGTCAGATCGCAGCAGCGATGCAGCTAAAGGCTTGGCAAGTACCAGCATGGGAGACTGGCTGGGAATCCCAAGTTCTGGTGACCTTTTTGATCCTGAAAATTGTGTTAGTTTCTCTATAAGATAGTAGAAGAAGGTTCAAATTGAACAACTGCTGTCAACGGCCATTCTAAGCTGAATGTGCCTGCTCTCGTCAGATCGCAGCAGCAATGCAGCTTAAGGCTTGGCAAGTACCAGCATGGGAGACTGGCTGGGAATCCCAAGTTCCGTTGACCTTTTTGAACCTGAAAATTGTGTTAGTTTCTCTATGAGATAGTAAAAGAAGGTTCAAATTGAACAGCTGCTGTCAACGGCCATTCTAAGCTCAATGTGCCTGCTCTCGTCAGATCGCAGCAGCAATGCAGCTTAAGGCTTGGCAAGTACCAGCATGGGAGACTGGCTGGGAATCCCAAGTTCCGTTGACCTTTTTGAACCTGAAAATTGTTAGTTTCTCTGTCAAAGATGGTAAAAGAAGGTTCAAATTGAACAGCTGCTGTCAACGGCCATTCTAAGCTGAATGTGCCTGCTCTCGTCAGATCGCAGCAGCAATGCAGCTTAAGGCTTGGCAAGTACCAGCATGGGAGACTGGCTGGGAATCCCAAGTTCCGTTGACCTTTTTGAACCTGAAAATTGTGTTAGTTTCTCTATGAGATAGTAAAAGAAGGTTCAAATTGAACAGCTGCTGTCAACGGCCATTCTAAGCTGAATGTGCGTGCTCTCGTCAGATCGCAGCAGCAATGCAGCTTAAGGCTTGGCAAGTACCAGCATGGGAGACTGGCTGGGAATCCCAAGTTCCGTTGACCTTTTTGAACCTGAAAATTGTGTTAGTTTCTCTATGAGATAGTAGAAGAAGGTTCAAATTGAACAACTGCTGTCAACGGCCATTCTAAGCTGAATGTGCCTGCTCTCGTCAGATCGCAGCAGCAATGCAGCTTAAGGCTTGGCAAGTACCAGCATGGGAGACTGGCTGGGAATCCCAAGTTCCGTTGACCTTTTTGAACCTGAAAATTGTGTTAGTTTCTCTATGAGATAGTTAAAGAAGGTTCAAATTGAACAGCTGCTGTCAACGGCCATTCTAAGCTGAATGTGCCTGCTCTCGTCAGATCGCAGCAGCAATGCAGCTTAAGGCTTGGCAAGTACCAGCATGGGAGACTGGCTGGGAATCCCAAGTTCTGTTGACCTTTTTGAACCTGAAAATTGTGTTAGTTTTTCTATGAGATAGTAAAAGAAAGTTCAAATTGAACAGCTGCTGTCAACGGCCATTCTAAGCTGAATGTGCCTGCTCTCGTCAGATCGCAGCAGCAATGCAGCTTAAGGCTTTGCAAGTACCAGCATGGGAGACTGGCTGGGAATCCCAAGTTCTGTTGACCTTTTTGAACCTGAAAATTGTGTTAGTTTCTCTATGAGATAGTAAAAGAAGGTTCAAATTGAACAGCTGCTGTCAACGGCCATTCTAAGCTGAATGTGCCTGCTCTCGTCAGATCGCAGCAGCAATGCAGCTTAAGGCTTGGCAAGTACCAGCATGGGAGACGGGCTGGGAATCCCAAGTTCCGTTGACCTTTTTGAACCTGAAAATTGTGTTAGTTTCTCTATAAGATAGTAGAAGAAGGTTCAAATTGAACAACTGCTGTCAACGGCCATTCTAAGCTGAATGTGCCTGCTCTCGTCAGATCGCAGCAGCAATGCAGCTTAAGGCTTGGCAAGTACCAGCATGGGAGACTGGCTGGGAATCCCAAGTTCCGTTGACCTTTTTGAACCTGAAAATTGTGTTAGTTTCTCTATGAGATAGTAAAAGAAGGTTCAAATTGAACAGCTGCTGTCAACGGCCATTCTAAGCTCAATGTGCCTGCTCTCGTCAGATCGCAGCAGCAATGCAGCTTAAGGCTTGGCAAGTACCAGCATGGGAGACTGGCTGGGAATCCCAAGTTCCGTTGACCTTTTTGAACCTGAAAATTGTTAGTTTCTCTGTCAAAGATGGTAAAAGAAGGTTCAAATTGAACAGCTGCTGTCAACGGCCATTCTAAGCTGAATGTGCCTGCTCTCGTCAGATCGCAGCAGCAATGCAGCTTAAGGCTTGGCAAGTACCAGCATGGGAGACTGGCTGGGAATCCCAAGTTCCGTTGACCTTTTTGAACCTGAAAATTGTGTTAGTTTCTCTATGAGATAGTAAAAGAAGGTTCAAATTGAACAGCTGCTGTCAACGGCCATTCTAAGCTGAATGTGCGTGCTCTCGTCAGATCGCAGCAGCAATGCAGCTTAAGGCTTGGCAAGTACCAGCATGGGAGACTGGCTGGGAATCCCAAGTTCCGTTGACCTTTTTGAACCTGAAAATTGTGTTAGTTTCTCTATGAGATAGTAGAAGAAGGTTCAAATTGAACAACTGCTGTCAACGGCCATTCTAAGCTGAATGTGCCTGCTCTCGTCAGATCGCAGCAGCAATGCAGCTTAAGGCTTGGCAAGTACCAGCATGGGAGACTGGCTGGGAATCCCAAGTTCCGTTGACCTTTTTGAACCTGAAAATTGTGTTAGTTTCTCTATGAGATAGTAAAAGAAGGTTCAAATTGAACAGCTGCTGTCAACGGCAATTCTAAGCTCAATGTGCCTGCTCTTGTCAGATCGCAGCAGCAATGCAGCTTAAGGCTTGGCAAGTACCAGCATGGGAGACTGGCTGGGAATCCCAAGTTCCGTTGACCTTTTTGAACCTGAAAATTGTTAGTTTCTCTGTCAAAGATGGTAAAAGAAGGTTCAAATTGAACAGCTGCTGTCAACGGCCATTCTAAGCTGAATGTGCCTGCTCTCGTCAGATCGCAGCAGCAATGCAGCTTAAGGCTTGGCAAGTACCAGCATGGGAGACTGGCTGGGAATCCCAAGTTCCGTTGACCTTTTTGAACCTGAAAATTGTTTTAGTTTCTCTATGAGATAGTAAAAGAAGGTTCAAACTGAACAGCTGCTGTCAACGGCCATTCTAAGCTGAATGTGCCTGCTCTCGTCAGATCGCAGCAGCAATGCAGCTTAAGGCTTGGCAAGTACCAGCATGGGAGACTGGCTGGGAATCCCAAGTTCCGTTGACCTTTTTGAACCTGAAAATTGTGTTAGTTTCTCTATGAGATAGTAAAAGAAGGTTCAAACTGAACAGCTGCTGTCAACGGCCATTCTAAGCTGAATGTGCCTGCTCTCGTCAGATCGCAGCATCAATGCAGCTTAAGGCTTGGCAAGTACCAGCATGGGAGACTGGCTGGGAATCCCAAGTTCCGTTGACCTTTTTGAACCTGAAAATTGTGTTAGTTTCTCTATGAGATAGTAAAAGAAGGTTCAAATTGAACAGCTGCTGTCAACAGCCATTCTAAGCTGAATGTGCCTGCTCTCGTCAGATCGCAGCAGCAATGCAGCTTAAGGCTTGGCAAGTACCAGCATGGGAGACTGGCTGGGAATCCCAAGTTCCGTTGACCTTTTTGAACCTGAAAATTGTGTTAGTTT
Organism: Engystomops pustulosus; assembly: GCF_040894005.1. Classification (NCBI taxonomy): domain Eukaryota; kingdom Metazoa; phylum Chordata; class Amphibia; order Anura; family Leptodactylidae; genus Engystomops; species Engystomops pustulosus. Next base: position 65,024,520 of record NC_092419.1, read on the forward strand.
CTCTATGAGATAGTAAAAGAAGGTTCAAATTGAACAGCTGCTGTCAACGGCCATTCTAAGCTGAATGTGCCTGCTCTCGTCAGATCGCAGCAGCAATGCAGCTTAAGGCTTGGCAAGTACCAGCATGGGAGACTGGCTGGGAATCCCAAGTTCCGTTGACCTTTTTGAACCTGAAAATTGTGTTAGTTTCTCTATGAGATAGTAAAAGAAGGTTCAAACTGAACAGCTGCTGTCAACGGCCATTCTAAGCTGAATGTGCCTGCTCTCGTCAGATCGCAGCAGCAATGCAGCTTAAGGCTTGGCAAGTACCAGCATGGGAGACTGGCTGGGAATCCCAAGTTCCGTTGACCTTTTTGAACCTGAAAATTGTGTTAGTTTCTCTATGAGATAGTAAAAGAAGGTTCAAACTGAACAGCTGCTGTCAACGGCCATTCTAAGCTGAATGTGCCTGCTCTCGTCAGATCGCAGCATCAATGCAGCTTAAGGCTTGGCAAGTACCAGCATGGGAGACTGGCTGGGAATCCCAAGTTCCGTTGACCTTTTTGAACCTGAAAATTGTGTTAGTTTCTCTATGAGATAGTAAAAGAAGGTTCAAATTGAACATCTTCTGTCAACAGCCATTCTAAGCTGAATGTGCCTGCTCTCGTCAGATCGCAGCAGCAATGCAGCTAAAGGCTTGGCAAGTACCAGCATGGGAGACTGGCTGGGAATCCCAAGTTCTGTTGACCTTTTTGAACCTGAAAATTGTGTTAGTTTCTCTATGAGATAGTAAAAGAAGGTTCAAATTGAACAGCTGCTGTCAACGGCCATTCTAAGCTGAATGTGCCTGCTCTCGTCAGATCGCAGCAGCAATGCAGCTTAAGGCTTGGCAAGTACCAGCATGGGAGACTGGCTGGGAATCCCAAGTTCCGTTGACCTTTTTGAACCTGAAAATTGTGTTAGTTTCTCTATGAGATAGTAAAAGAAGGTTCAAACTGAACAGCTGCTGTCAACGGCCATTCTAAGCTGAATGTGCCTGCTCTCGTCAGATCGCAGCATCAATGCAGCTTAAGGCTTGGCAAGTACCAGCATGGGAGACTGGCTGGGAATCCCAAGTTCCGTTGACCTTTTTGAACCTGAAAATTGTGTTAGTTTCTCTATGAGATAGTAAAAGAAGGTTCAAATTGAACAGCTGCTGTCAACAGCCATTCTAAGCTGAATGTGCCTGCTCTCGTCAGATCGCAGCAGCAATGCAGCTTAAGGCTTGGCAAGTACCAGCATGGGAGACTGGCTGGGAATCCCAAGTTCTGTTGACCTTTTTGAACCTGAAAATTGTGTTAGTTTCTCTATGAGATAGTAAAAGAAGGTTCAAATTGAACAGCTGCTGTCAACGGCCATTCTAAGCTGAATGTGCCTGCTCTCATCAGATCGCAGCAGCTTAAGGCTTGGCAAGTACCAGCATGGGAGACTGGCTGGGAATCCCAAGTTCTGTTGACCTTTTTGAACCTGAAAATTGTGTTAGTTTCTCTATGAGATAGTAAAAGAAGGTTCAAATTGAACAGCTGCTGTCAACGGCCATTCTAAGCTGAATGTGCCTGCTCTCGTCAGATCGCAGCAGCTTAAGGCTTGGCAAGTACCAGCATGGGAGACTGGCTGGGAATCCCAAGTTCCGTTGACCTTTTTGAACCTGAAAATTGTATTAGTTTCTCTATGAGATAGTAAAAGAAGGTTCAAACTGAACAGCTGCTGTCAACGGCCATTCTAAGCTGAATGTGCCTGCTCTCGTCAGATCGCAGCAGCAATGCAGCTTAAGGCTTGGCAAGTACCAGCATGGGAGACTGGCTGGGAATCCCAAGTTCCGTTGACCTTTTTGAACCTGAAAATTGTGTTAGTTTCTCTATGAGATAGTAAAAGAAGGTTCAAACTGAACAGCTGCTGTCAACGGCCATTCTAAGCTGAATGTGCCTGCTCTCGTCAGATCGCAGCATCAATGCAGCTTAAGGCTTGGCAAGTACCAGCATGGGAGACTGGCTGGGAATCCCAAGTTCCGTTGACCTTTTTGAACCTGAAAATTGTGTTAGTTTCTCTATGAGATAGTAAAAGAAGGTTCAAATTGAACAGCTGCTGTCAACAGCCATTCTAAGCTGAATGTGCCTGCTCTCGTCAGATCGCAGCAGCAATGCAGCTTAAGGCTTGGCAAGTACCAGCATGGGAGACTGGCTGGGAATCCCAAGTTCTGTTGACCTTTTTGAACCTGAAAATTGTGTTAGTTTCTCTATGAGATAGTAAAAGAAGGTTCAAATTGAACAGCTGCTGTCAACGGCCATTCTAAGCTGAATGTGCCTGCTTTCGTCAGATCGCAGCAGCTTAAGGCTTGGCAAGTACCAGCATGAGAGACTGGCTGGGAATCCCAAGTTCCGTTGACCTTTTTGAACCTGAAAATTGTGTTAGTTTCTCTATGAGATAGTAAAAGAAGGTTCAAATTGAACAGCTGCTGTCAACAGCCATTCTAAGCTGAATGTGCCTGCTCTCGTCAGATCGCAGCAGCAATGCAGCTTAAGGCTTGGCAAGTACCAGCATGGGAGACTGGCTGGGAATCCCAAGTTCCGTTGACCTTTTTGAACCTGAAAATTGTGTTAGTTTCTCTATGAGATAGTAAAAGAAGGTTCAAATTGAACAGCTGCTGTCAACGGCCATTCTAAGCTGAATGTGCCTGCTCTCGTCAGATCGCAGCAGCAATGCAGCTTAAGGCTTGGCAAGTACCAGCATGGGAGACTGGCTGGGAATCCCAAGTTCCGTTGACCTTTTTGAACCTGAAAATTGTTAGTTTCTCTGTCAAAGATGGTAAAAGAAGGTTCAAATTGAACAGCTGCTGTCAACGGCCATTCTAAGCTGAATGTGCCTGCTCTCGTCAGATCGCAGCAGCAATGCAGCTTAAGGCTTGGCAAGTACCAGCATGGGAGACTGGCTGGGAATCCCAAGTTCCGTTGACCTTTTTGAACCTGAAAATTGTGTTAGTTTTTCTATGAGATAGTAAAAGAAAGTTCAAATTGAACAGCTGCTGTCAACGGCCATTCTAAGCTGAATGTGCCTGCTCTCGTCAGATCGCAGCAGCAATGCAGCTTAAGGCTTTGCAAGTACCAGCATGGGAGACTGGCTGGGAATCCCAAGTTCTGTTGACCTTTTTGAACCTGAAAATTGTGTTAGTTTCTCTATGAGATAGTAAAAGAAGGTTCAAATTGAACATCTGCTGTCAACGGCCATTCTAAGCTGAATGTGCGTGCTCTCGTCAGATCGCAACAGCAATGCAGCTTAAGGCTTGGCAAGTACCAGCATGGGAGACTGGCTGGGAATCCCAAGTTCCGTTGACCTTTTTGAACCTGAAAATTGTGTTAGTTTCTCTATGAGATAGTAAAAGAAGGTTCAAACTGAACAGCTGCTGTCAACAGCCATTCTAAGCTGAATGTGCCTGTTCTCGTCAGATCGCAGCAGCAATGCAGCTTAAGGCTTGGCAAGTACCAGCATGGGAGACTGGCTGGGAATCCCAAGTTCCGTTGACCTTTTTGAACCTGAAAATTGTTAGTTTCTCTGTCAAATATGGTAAAAGAAGGTTCAAATTGAACAGCTGCTGTCAACGGCCATTCTAAGCTGAATGTGCCTGCTCTCGTCAGATCGCAGCAGCAATGCAGCTTAAGGCTTGGCAAGTACCAGCATGGGAGACTGGCTGGGAATCCCAAGTTCCGTTGACCTTTTTGAACCTGAAAATTGTGTTAGTTTCTCTATGAGATAGTAAAAGAAGGTTCAAACTGAACAGCTGCTGTCAACGGCCATTCTAAGCTGAATGTGCCTGCTCTCGTCAGATCGCAGCATCAATGCAGCTTAAGGCTTGGCAAGTACCAGCATGGGAGACTGGCTGGGAATCCCAAGTTCCGTTGACCTTTTTGAACCTGAAAATTGTGTTAGTTTCTCTATGAGATAGTAAAAGAAGGTTCAAATTGAACAGCTGCTGTCAACAGCCATTCTAAGCTGAATGTGCCTGCTCTCGTCAGATCGCAGCAGCAATGCAGCTTAAGGCTTGGCAAGTACCAGCATGGGAGACTGGCTGGGAATCCCAAGTTCTGTTGACCTTTTTGAACCTGAAAATTGTGTTAGTTTCTCTATGAGATAGTAAAAGAAGGTTCAAATTGAACAGCTGCTGTCAACGGCCATTCTAAGCTGAATGTGCCTGCTCTCTTCAGATCGCAGCAGCTTAAGGCTTGGCAAGTACCAGCATGGGAGACTGGCTGGGAATCCCAAGTTCCGTTGACCTTTTTGAACCTGAAAATTGTGTTAGTTTCTCTATGAGATAGTAAAAGAAGGTTCAAATTGAACAGCTGCTGTCAACGGCCATTCTAAGCTGAATGTGCCTGCTCTCGTCAGATCGCAGCAGCAATGCAGCTTAAGGCTTGGCAAGTACCAGCATGGGAGACTGGCTGGGAATCCCAAGTTCCGTTGACCTTTTGAACCTGAAAATTGTGTTAGTTTCTCTATGAGATAGTAAAAGAAGGTTCAAATTGAACAGCTGCTGTCAACGGCCATTCTAAGCTGAATGTGCCTGCTCTCGTCAGATCGCAGCAGCAATGCAGCTTAAGGCTTGGCAAGTACCAGCATGGGAGACTGGCTGGGAATCCCAAGTTCCGTTGACCTGTTTGAACCTGAAAATTGTTAGTTTCTCTGTCAAAGATGGTAAAAGAAGGTTCAAATTGAACAGCTGCTGTCAACGGCCATTCTAAGCTGAATGTGCCTGCTCTCGTCAGATCGCAGCAGCAATGCAGCTTAAGGCTTGGCAAGTACCAGCATGGGAGACTGGCTGGGAATCCCAAGTTCTGTTGACCTTTTTGAACCTGAAAATTGTTTTAGTTTCTCTATGAGATAGTAAAAGAAGGTTCAAATTGAACAGCTGCTGTCAACGGCCATTCTAAGCTGAATGTGCCTGCTCTCGTCAGATCGCAGCAACAATGCAGCTTAAGGCTTGGCAAGTACAAGCATGGGAGACTGGCTGGGAATCCCAAGTTCTGTTGACCTTTTTGAACCTGAAAATTGTTAGTTTCTCTGTCAAAGATGGTAAAAGAAAGTTCAAATTGAACAGCTGCTGTCAACGGCCATTCTAAGCTGAATGTGCCTGCTCTCGTCAAATCGCAGCAGCAATGCAGCTTAAGGCTTGGCAAGTACCAGCATGGGAGACTGGCTGGGAATACCAAGTTCCGTTAACCTTTTTGAGCCTGAAAATTGTGTTAGTTTCTCTATGAGATAGTAAAAGAAGGTTCAAACTGAACATCTGCTGTCAACGGCCATTCTAAGCTGAATGTGCCTGCTCTCGTCAGATCGCAGCAGCAATGAAGCTTAAGGCTTGGCAAGTACCAGCATGGGAGACTGGCTGGGAATTCCAAGTTCTGTTGACCTTTTTGAACCTGAAAATTGTGTTAGTTTCTCTATGAGATAGTAAAAGAAGGTTCAAATTGAACAGCTGCTGTCAACGGCCATTCTAAGCTGAATGTGCCTGCTCTCGTCAGATCGCAGCAGCAATGCAGCTTAAGGCTTGGCAAGTACCAGCATGGGAGACTGGCTGGGAATCCCAAGTTCCGTTGACCTTTTTGAACCTGAAAATTGTGTTAGTTTCTCTATGAGATAGTAAAAGAAGGTTCAAACTGAACAGCTGCTGTCAACGGCCATTCTAAGCTGAATGTGCCTGCTCTCGTCAGATCGCAGCAGCAATGCAGCTTAAGGCTTGGCAAGTACCAGCATGGGAGACTGGCTGGGAATCCCAAGTTCCGTTGACCTTTTTGAACCTGAAAATTGTGTTAGTTTCTCTATGAGATAGTAAAAGAAGGTTCAAACTGAACAGCTGCTGTCAACGGCCATTCTAAGCTGAATGTGCCTGCTCTCGTCAGATCGCAGCATCAATGCAGCTTAAGGCTTGGCAAGTACCAGCATGGGAGACTGGCTGGGAATCCCAAGTTCCGTTGACCTTTTTGAACCTGAAAATTGTGTTAGTTTCTCTATGAGATAGTAAAAGAAGGTTCAAATTGAACATCTTCTGTCAACAGCCATTCTAAGCTGAATGTGCCTGCTCTCGTCAGATCGCAGCAGCAATGCAGCTAAAGGCTTGGCAAGTACCAGCATGGGAGACTGGCTGGGAATCCCAAGTTCTGTTGACCTTTTTGAACCTGAAAATTGTGTTAGTTTCTCTATGAGATAGTAAAAGAAGGTTCAAATTGAACAGCTGCTGTCAACGGCCATTCTAAGCTGAATGTGCCTGCTCTCGTCAGATCGCAGCAGCAATGCAGCTTAAGGCTTGGCAAGTACCAGCATGGGAGACTGGCTGGGAATCCCAAGTTCCGTTGACCTTTTTGAACCTGAAAATTGTGTTAGTTTCTCTATGAGATAGTAAAAGAAGGTTCAAACTGAACAGCTGCTGTCAACGGCCATTCTAAGCTGAATGTGCCTGCTCTCGTCAGATCGCAGCATCAATGCAGCTTAAGGCTTGGCAAGTACCAGCATGGGAGACTGGCTGGGAATCCCAAGTTCCGTTGACCTTTTTGAACCTGAAAATTGTGTTAGTTTCTCTATGAGATAGTAAAAGAAGGTTCAAATTGAACAGCTGCTGTCAACAGCCATTCTAAGCTGAATGTGCCTGCTCTCGTCAGATCGCAGCAGCAATGCAGCTTAAGGCTTGGCAAGTACCAGCATGGGAGACTGGCTGGGAATCCCAAGTTCTGTTGACCTTTTTGAACCTGAAAATTGTGTTAGTTTCTCTATGAGATAGTAAAAGAAGGTTCAAATTGAACAGCTGCTGTCAACGGCCATTCTAAGCTGAATGTGCCTGCTCTCATCAGATCGCAGCAGCTTAAGGCTTGGCAAGTACCAGCATGGGAGACTGGCTGGGAATCCCAAGTTCTGTTGACCTTTTTGAACCTGAAAATTGTGTTAGTTTCTCTATGAGATAGTAAAAGAAGGTTCAAATTGAACAGCTGCTGTCAACGGCCATTCTAAGCTGAATGTGCCTGCTCTCGTCAGATCGCAGCAGCTTAAGGCTTGGCAAGTACCAGCATGGGAGACTGGCTGGGAATCCCAAGTTCCGTTGACCTTTTTGAACCTGAAAATTGTATTAGTTTCTCTATGAGATAGTAAAAGAAGGTTCAAACTGAACAGCTGCTGTCAACGGCCATTCTAAGCTGAATGTGCCTGCTCTCGTCAGATCGCAGCAGCAATGCAGCTTAAGACTTGGCAAGTACCAGCATGGGAGACTGGCTGGGAATCCCAAGTTCCGTTGACCTTTTTGAACCTGAAAATTGTGTTAGTTTCTCTATGAGATAGTAAAAGAAGGTTCAAACTGAACAGCTGCTGTCAACGGCCATTCTAAGCTGAATGTGCCTGCTCTCGTCAGATCGCAGCATCAATGCAGCTTAAGGCTTGGCAAGTACCAGCATGGGAGACTGGCTGGGAATCCCAAGTTCCGTTGACCTTTTTGAACCTGAAAATTGTGTTAGTTTCTCTATGAGATAGTAAAAGAAGGTTCAAATTGAACAGCTGCTGTCAACAGCCATTCTAAGCTGAATGTGCCTGCTCTCGTCAGATCGCAGCAGCAATGCAGCTTAAGGCTTGGCAAGTACCAGCATGGGAGACTGGCTGGGAATCCCAAGTTCTGTTGACCTTTTTGAACCTGAAAATTGTGTTAGTTTCTCTATGAGATAGTAAAAGAAGGTTCAAATTGAACAGCTGCTGTCAACGGCCATTCTAAGCTGAATGTGCCTGCTCTCGTCAGATCGCAGCAGCTTAAGGCTTGGCAAGTACCAGCATGAGAGACTGGCTGGGAATCCCAAGTTCCGTTGACCTTTTTGAACCTGAAAATTGTGTTAGTTTCTCTATGAGATAGTAAAAGAAGGTTCAAATTGAACAGCTGCTGTCAACAGCCATTCTAAGCTGAATGTGCCTGCTCTCGTCAGATCGCAGCAGCAATGCAGCTTAAGGCTTGGCAAGTACCAGCATGGGAGACTGGCTGGGAATCCCAAGTTCCGTTGACCTTTTTGAACCTGAAAATTGTGTTAGTTTCTCTATGAGATAGTAAAAGAAGGTTCAAATTGAACAGCTGCTGTCAACGGCCATTCTAAGCTGAATGTGCCTGCTCTCGTCAGATCGCAGCAGCAATGCAGCTTAAGGCTTGGCAAGTACCAGCATGGGAGACTGGCTGGGAATCCCAAGTTCCGTTGACCTTTTTGAACCTGAAAATTGTTAGTTTCTCTGTCAAAGATGGTAAAAGAAGGTTCAAATTGAACAGCTGCTGTCAACGGCCATTCTAAGCTGAATGTGCCTGCTCTCGTCAGATCGCAGCAGCAATGCAGCTTAAGGCTTGGCAAGTACCAGCATGGGAGACTGGCTGGGAATCCCAAGTTCCGTTGACCTTTTTGAACCTGAAAATTGTGTTAGTTTCTCTATGAGATAGTAAAAGAAAGTTCAAACTGAACAGCTGCTGTCAACGGCCATTCTAAGCTGAATGTGCCTGCTCTCGTCAGACCGCAGCAGCAATGCAGCTTAAGGCTTGGCAAGTACCAGCATGGGAGTCTGGCTGGGAATCCCAAGTTCCGTTGACCTTTTTGAACCTGAAAATTGTGTTAGTTTCTCTATGAGATAGTTAAAGAAGGTTCAAATTGAACAGCTGCTGTCAACGGCCATTCTAAGCTGAATGTGCCTGCTCTCGTCAGATCGCAGCAGCAATGCAGCTTAAGGCTTGGCAAGTACCAGCATGGGAGACTGGCTGGGAATCCCAAGTTCTGTTGACCTTTTTGAACCTGAAAATTGTGTTAGTTTTTCTATGAGATAGTAAAAGAAAGTTCAAATTGAACAGCTGCTGTCAACGGCCATTCTAAGCTGAATGTGCCTGCTCTCGTCAGATCGCAGCAGCAATGCAGCTTAAGGCTTTGCAAGTACCAGCATGGGAGACTGGCTGGGAATCCCAAGTTCTGTTGACCTTTTTGAACCTGAAAATTGTGTTAGTTTCTCTATGAGATAGTAAAAGAAGGTTCAAATTGAACATCTGCTGTCAACGGCCATTCTAAGCTGAATGTGCGTGCTCTCGTCAGATCGCAACAGCAATGCAGCTTAAGGCTTGGCAAGTACCAGCATGGGAGACTGGCTGGGAATCCCAAGTTCCGTTGACCTTTTTGAACCTGAAAATTGTGTTAGTTTCTCTATGAGATAGTAAAAGAAGGTTCAAACTGAACAGCTGCTGTCAACAGCCATTCTAAGCTGAATGTGCCTGTTCTCGTCAGATCGCAGCAGCAATGCAGCTTAAGGCTTGGCAAGTACCAGCATGGGAGACTGGCTGGGAATCCCAAGTTCCGTTGACCTTTTTGAACCTGAAAATTGTTAGTTTCTCTGTCAAATATGGTAAAAGAAGGTTCAAATTGAACAGCTGCTGTCAACGGCCATTCTAAGCTGAATGTGCCTGCTCTCGTCAGATCGCAGCAGCAATGCAGCTTAAGGCTTGGCAAGTACCAGCATGGGAGACTGGCTGGGAATCCCAAGTTCCGTTGACCTTTTTGAACCTGAAAATTGTGTTAGTTTCTCTATGAGATAGTAAAAGAAGGTTCAAACTGAACAGCTGCTGTCAACGGCCATTCTAAGCTGAATGTGCCTGCTCTCGTCAGATCGCAGCATCAATGCAGCTTAAGGCTTGGCAAGTACCAGCATGGGAGACTGGCTGGGAATCCCAAGTTCCGTTGACCTTTTTGAACCTGAAAATTGTGTTAGTTTCTCTATGAGATAGTAAAAGAAGGTTCAAATTGAACAGCTGCTGTCAACAGCCATTCTAAGCTGAATGTGCCTGCTCTCGTCAGATCGCAGCAGCAATGCAGCTTAAGGCTTGGCAAGTACCAGCATGGGAGACTGGCTGGGAATCCCAAGTTCTGTTGACCTTTTTGAACCTGAAAATTGTGTTAGTTTCTCTATGAGATAGTAAAAGAAGGTTCAAATTGAACAGCTGCTGTCAACGGCCATTCTAAGCTGAATGTGCCTGCTCTCTTCAGATCGCAGCAGCTTAAGGCTTGGCAAGTACCAGCATGGGAGACTGGCTGGGAATCCCAAGTTCCGTTGACCTTTTTGAACCTGAAAATTGTGTTAGTTTCTCTATGAGATAGTAAAAGAAGGTTCAAATTGAACAGCTGCTGTCAACGGCCATTCTAAGCTGAATGTGCCTGCTCTCGTCAGATCGCAGCAGCAATGCAGCTTAAGGCTTGGCAAGTACCAGCATGGGAGACTGGCTGGGAATCCCAAGTTCCGTTGACCTTTTGAACCTGAAAATTGTGTTAGTTTCTCTATGAGATAGTAAAAGAAGGTTCAAATTGAACAGCTGCTGTCAACGGCCATTCTAAGCTGAATGTGCCTGCTCTCGTCAGATCGCAGCAGCAATGCAGCTTAAGGCTTGGCAAGTACCAGCATGGGAGACTGGCTGGGAATCCCAAGTTCCGTTGACCTGTTTGAACCTGAAAATTGTTAGTTTCTCTGTCAAAGATGGTAAAAGAAGGTTCAAATTGAACAGCTGCTGTCAACGGCCATTCTAAGCTGAATGTGCCTGCTCTCGTCAGATCGCAGCAGCAATGCAGCTTAAGGCTTGGCAAGTACCAGCATGGGAGACTGGCTGGGAATCCCAAGTTCTGTTGACCTTTTTGAACCTGAAAATTGTGTTAGTTTCTCTATGAGATAGTAAAAGAAGGTTCAAATTGAACAGCTGCTGTCAACGGCCATTCTAAGCTGAATGTGCCTGCTCTCGTCAGATCGCAGCAACAATGCAGCTTAAGGCTTGGCAAGTACAAGCATGGGAGACTGGCTGGGAATCCCAAGTTCTGTTGACCTTTTTGAACCTGAAAATTGTTAGTTTCTCTGTCAAAGATGGTAAAAGAAAGTTCAAATTGAACAGCTGCTGTCAACGGCCATTCTAAGCTGAATGTGCCTGCTCTCGTCAAATCGCAGCAGCAATGCAGCTTAAGGCTTGGCAAGTACCAGCATGGGAGACTGGCTGGGAATACCAAGTTCCGTTAACCTTTTTGAGCCTGAAAATTGTGTTAGTTTCTCTATGAGATAGTAAAAGAAGGTTCAAACTGAACATCTGCTGTCAACGGCCATTCTAAGCTGAATGTGCCTGCTCTCGTCAGATCGCAGCAGCAATGAAGCTTAAGGCTTGGCAAGTACCAGCATGGGAGACTGGCTGGGAATTCCAAGTTCTGTTGACCTTTTTGAACCTGAAAATTGTGTTAGTTTCTCTATGAGATAGTAAAAGAAGGTTCAAATTGAACAGCTGCTGTCAACGGCCATTCTAAGCTGAATGTGCCTGCTCTCGTCAGATCGCAGCAGCAATGCAGCTTAAGGCTTGGCAAGTACCAGCATGGGAGACTGGCTGGGAATCCCAAGTTCCGTTGACCTTTTTGAACCTGAAAATTGTTAGTTTCTCTGTCAAAGATGATAAAAGAAGGTTCAAATTGAACAGCTGCTGTCAACGGCCATTCTAAGCTGAATGTGCCTGCTCTCGTCAGATCGCAGCAGCAATGCAGCTTAAGGCTTGGCAAGTACCAGCATGGGAGACTGGCTGGGAATCCCAAGTTCCGTTGACCTTTTTGAACCTGAAAATTGTGTTAGTTTCTCTATGAGATAGTAAAAGAAGGTTCAAACTGAACAGCTGCTGTCAACGGCCATTCTAAGCTCAATGTGCCTGCTCTCGTCAGATCGCAGCAGCAATGCAGCTTAAGGCTAGGCAAGTACCAGTATGGGAGACTGGCTGGGAATCCCAAGTTCCGTTGACCTTTTTGAACCTGAAAATTGTGTTAGTTTCTCTATGAGATAGTAAAAGAAGGTTCAAACTGAACAGCTGCTGTCAACGGCCATTCTAAGCTGAATGTGCCTGCTCTCGTCAGATCGCAGCAGCAATGCAGCTTAAGGCTTGGCAAGTACCAGCATGGGAGACTGGCTGGGAATCCCAAGTTCCGTTGACCTTTTTGAACCTGAAAATTGTGTTAGTTTCTCTATGAGATAGTAAAAGAAGGTTCAAATTGAACAGCTGCTGTCAACGGCCATTCTAAGCTGAATGAGCCTGCTCTCGTCAGATCGCAGCAGCAATGCAGCTTAAGGCTTGGCAAGTACCAGCATGGGAGACTGGCTGGGAATCCCAAGTTCCGTTGACCTTTTTGAACCTGAAAATTGTGTTAGTTTCTCTATGAGATAGTAAAAGAAGGTTCAAATTGAACAGCTGCTGTCAACGGCCATTCTAAGCTGAATGAGCCTGCTCTCATCAGATCGCAGCAGCAATGCAGCTTAAGGCTTTGCAAGTACCAGCATGGGAGACTGGCTTGGAATCCCAAGTTCTGTTGACCTTTTTGAACCTGAAAATTGTGTTAGTTTCTCTATGAGATAGTAAAAGAAGGTTCAAATTGAACAGCTGCTGTCAACGGCCATTCTAAGCTGAATGTGCCTGCTCTCGTCAGATCGCAGCAGCAATGCAGCTTAAGGCTTGGCAAGTACCTGCATGGGAGACTGGCTGGGAATCCCAAGTTCCGTTGACCTTTTTGAACCTGAAAATTGTGTTAGTTTCTCTATGAGATAGTAAAAGAAGGTTCAAATTTATCAGCTGCTGTCAACGGCCATTCTAAGCTGAATGTGCCTGCTCTCGTCAGATCGCAGCAGCAATGCAGCTTAAGGCTTGGCAAGTACCAGCATGGGAGACTGGCTGGGAATCCCAAGTTCCGTTGACCTTTTGAACCTGAAAATTGTGTTAGTTTCTCTATGAGATAGTAAAAGAAGGTTCAAATTGAACAGCTGCTGTCAACGGCCATTCTAAGCTGAATGTGCCTGCTCTCGTCAGATCGCAGCAGCAATGCAGCTTAAGGCTTGGCAAGTACCAGCATGGGAGACTGGCTGGGAATCCCAAGTTCCGTTGACCTTTTTGAACCTGAAAATTGTTAGTTTCTCTGTCAAAGATGGTAAAAGAAGGTTCAAATTGAACAGCTGCTGTCAACGGCCATTCTAAGCTGAATGTGCCTGCTCTCGTCAGATCGCAGCAGCAATGCAGCTTAAGGCTTGGCAAGCACCAGCATGGGAGACTGGCTGGGAATCCCAAGTTCTGTTGACCTTTTTGAACCTGAAAATTGTGTTAGTTTCTCTATGAGATAGTAAAAGAAGGTTCAAATTGAACAGCTGCTGTCAACGGCCATTCTAAGCTGAATGTGCCTGCTCTCGTCAGATCGCAGCAACAATGCAGCTTAAGGCTTGGCAAGTACAAGCATGGGAGACTGGCTGGGAATCCCAAGTTCTGTTGACCTTTTTGAACCTGAAAATTGTTAGTTTCTCTGTCAAAGATGGTAAAAGAAAGTTCAAATTGAACAGCTGCTGTCAACGGCCATTCTAAGCTGAATGTGCCTGCTCTCGTCAGATCGCAGCAGCAATGCAGCTTAAGGCTTGGCAAGTACCAGCATGGGAGACTGGCTGGGAATACCAAGTTCCGTTGACCTTTTTGAGCCTGAAAATTGTGTTAGTTTCTCTATGAGATAGTAAAAGAAGGTTCAAACTGAACATCTGCTGTCAACGGCCATTCTAAGCTGAATGTGCCTGCTCTCGTCAGATCGCAGCAGCAATGAAGCTTAAGGCTTGGCAAGTACCAGCATGGGAGACCGGCTGGGAATTCCAAGTTCTGTTGACCTTTTTGAACCTGAAAATTGTGTTAGTTTCTCTATGAGATAGTAAAAGAAGGTTCAAATTGAACAGCTGCTGTCAACGGCCATTCTAAGCTGAATGTGCCTGCTCTCGTCAGATCGCAGCAGCTTAAGGCTTGGCAAGTACCAGCATGGGAGACTGGCTGGGAATCCCAAGTTCCGTTGACCTTTTTGAACCTGAAAAATGTGTTAGTTTCTCTATGAGATAGTAAAAGAAGGTTCAAATTGAACAGCTGCTGTCAACGGCCATTCTAAGCTGAATGTGCCTGCTCTCGTCAGATCGCAGCAGCAATGCAGCTTAAGGCTTGGCAAGTACCAGCATGGGAGACTGGCTGGGAATCCCAAGTTCCGTTGACCTTTTTGAACCTGAAAATTGTTAGTTTCTCTGTCAAAGATGATAAAAGAAGGTTCAAATTGAACAGCTGCTGTCAACGGCCATTCTAAGCTGAATGTGCCTGCTCTCGTCAGATCGCAGCAGCAATGCAGCTTAAGGCTTGGCAAGTACCAGCATGGGAGACTGGCTGGGAATCCCAAGTTCCGTTGACCTTTTTGAACCTGAAAATTGTGTTAGTTTCTCTATGAGATAGTAAAAGAAGGTTCAAACTGAACAGCTGCTGTCAACGGCCATTCTAAGCTGAATGTGCCTGCTCTCGTCAGATCGCAGCAGCAATGCAGCTTAAGGCTTGGCAAGTACCAGCATGGGAGACTGGCTGGGAATCCCAAGTTCCGTTGACCTTTTTGAACCTGAAAATTGTTAGTTTCTCTGTCAAAGATGGTAAAAGAAGGTTCAAATTGAACAGCTGCTGTCAACGGCCATTCTAAGCTGAATGTGCCTGCTCTCGTCAGATCGCAGCAGCAATGCAGCTTAAGGCTTGGCAAGTACCAGCATGGGAGACTGGCTGCGAATCCCAAGTTCCGTTGACCTTTTTGAACCTGAAAATTGTGTTAGTTTCTCTATGAGATAGTAAAAGAAGGTTCAAACTGAACAGCTGCTGTCAACGGCCATTCTAAGCTGAATGTGCCTGCTCTCGTCAGATCGCAGCAGCAATGCAGCTTAAGGCTTGGCAAGTACCAGCATGGGAGACTTGCTGGGAATCCCAAGTTCCGTTGACCTTTTTGAACCTGAAAATTGTGTTACTTTCTCTATGAGATAGTAAAAGAAGGTTCAAATTGAACAGCTGCTGTCAACGGCCATTCTAAGCTGAATGAGCCTGCTCTCATCAGATCGCAGCAGCAATGCAGCTTAAGGCTTGGCAAGTACCAGCATGGGAGACTGGCTGGGAATCCCAACTTCTGTTGACCTTTTTGAACCTGAAAATTGTGTTAGTTTCTCTATGAGATAGTAAAAGAAGGTTCAAATTGAACAGCTGCTGTCAACGGCCATTCTAAGCTGAATGTGCCTGCTCTTGTCAGATCGCCGCAGCTTAAGGCTTGGCAAGTACCAGCATGGGAGACTGGCTGGGAATCCCAAGTTCCGTTGACCTTTTTGAACCTGAAAATTGTGTTAGTTTCTCTATGAGATAGTAAAAGAAGGTTCAAATTGAACAGCTGCTGTCCACGGCCATTCTAAGCTGAATGTTCCTGCTCTCATTAGATCGCAGCAGCAATGCAGCTTAAGGCTTGGCAAGTACCAGCATGGGAGACTGGCTGGGAATCCCAAGCTCCGTTCACCTTTTTGAACCTGAAAATTGTGTTAGTTTCTCTATGAGATAGTAAAAGAAGGTTCAAACTGAACAGCTGCTGTCAACGGCCATTCTAAGCTGAATGTGCCTGCTCTCGTCAGATCGCAGCAGCAATGCAGCTTAAGGCTTGGCAAGTACCAGCATGGGAGACTGGCTGGGAATCCCAAGTTCCGTTGACCTTTTTGAACCTGAAAATTGTGTTAGTTTCTCTATGAGATAGTAAAAGAAGGTTCAAATTGAACAGCTGCTGTCAACGGCCATTCTAAGCTGAATGAGCCTGCTCTCGTCAGATCGCAGCAGCAATGCAGCTTAAGGCTTGGCAAGTACCAGCATGGGAGACTGGCTGGGAATCCCAAGTTCCGTTGACCTTTTTGAACCTGAAAATTGTGTTAGTTTCTCTATGAGATAGTAAAAGAAGGTTCAAATTGAACAGCTGCTGTCAACGGCCATTCTAAGCTGAATGAGCCTGCTCTCATCAGATCGCAGCAGCAATGCAGCTTAAGGCTTTGCAAGTACCAGCATGGGAGACTGGCTTGGAATCCCAAGTTCTGTTGACCTTTTTGAACCTGAAAATTGTGTTAGTTTCTCTATGAGATAGTAAAAGAAGGTTCAAATTGAACAGCTGCTGTCAACGGCCATTCTAAGCTGAATGTGCCTGCTCTCGTCAGATCGCAGCAGCAATGCAGCTTAAGGCTTGGCAAGTACCAGCATGGGAGACTGGCTGGGAATCCCAAGTTCCGTTGACCTTTTTGAACCTGAAAATTGTGTTAGTTTCTCTATGAGATAGTAAAAGAAGGTTCAAATTGAACAGCTGCTGTCAACGGCCATTCTAAGCTGAATGTGCCTGCTCTCGTCAGATCGCAGCAGCAATGCAGCTTAAGGCTTGGCAAGTACCAGCATGGGAGACTGGCTGGGAATCCCAAGTTCCGTTGACCTTTTGAACCTGAAAATTGTGTTAGTTTCTCTATGAGATAGTAAAAGAAGGTTCAAATTGAACAGCTGCTGTCAACGGCCATTCTAAGCTGAATGTGCCTGCTCTCGTCAGATCGCAGCAGCAATGCAGCTTAAGGCTTGGCAAGTACCAGCATGGGAGACTGGCTGGGAATCCCAAGTTCCGTTGACCTTTTTGAACCTGAAAATTGTTAGTTTCTCTGTCAAAGATGGTAAAAGAAGGTTCAAATTGAACAGCTGCTGTCAACGGCCATTCTAAGCTGAATGTGCCTGCTCTCGTCAGATCGCAGCAGCAATGCAGCTTAAGGCTTGGCAAGCACCAGCATGGGAGACTGGCTGGGAATCCCAAGTTCTGTTGACCTTTTTGAACCTGAAAATTGTGTTAGTTTCTCTATGAGATAGTAAAAGAAGGTTCAAATTGAACAGCTGCTGTCAACGGCCATTCTAAGCTGAATGTGCCTGCTCTCGTCAGATCGCAGCAACAATGCAGCTTAAGGCTTGGCAAGTACAAGCATGGGAGACTGGCTGGGAATCCCAAGTTCTGTTGACCTTTTTGAACCTGAAAATTGTTAGTTTCTCTGTCAAAGATGGTAAAAGAAAGTTCAAATTGAACAGCTGCTGTCAACGGCCATTCTAAGCTGAATGTGCCTGCTCTCGTCAGATCGCAGCAGCAATGCAGCTTAAGGCTTGGCAAGTACCAGCATGGGAGACTGGCTGGGAATACCAAGTTCCGTTGACCTTTTTGAGCCTGAAAATTGTGTTAGTTTCTCTATGAGATAGTAAAAGAAGGTTCAAACTGAACATCTGCTGTCAACGGCCATTCTAAGCTGAATGTGCCTGCTCTCGTCAGATCGCAGCAGCAATGAAGCTTAAGGCTTGGCAAGTACCAGCATGGGAGACCGGCTGGGAATTCCAAGTTCTGTTGACCTTTTTGAACCTGAAAATTGTGTTAGTTTCTCTATGAGATAGTAAAAGAAGGTTCAAATTGAACAGCTGCTGTCAACGGCCATTCTAAGCTGAATGTGCCTGCTCTCGTCAGATCGCAGCAGCTTAAGGCTTGGCAAGTACCAGCATGGGAGACTGGCTGGGAATCCCAAGTTCCGTTGACCTTTTTGAACCTGAAAAATGTGTTAGTTTCTCTATGAGATAGTAAAAGAAGGTTCAAATTGAACAGCTGCTGTCAACGGCCATTCTAAGCTGAATGTGCCTGCTCTCGTCAGATCGCAGCAGCAATGCAGCTTAAGGCTTGGCAAGTACCAGCATGGGAGACTGGCTGGGAATCCCAAGTTCCGTTGACCTTTTTGAACCTGAAAATTGTTAGTTTCTCTGTCAAAGATGATAAAAGAAGGTTCAAATTGAACAGCTGCTGTCAACGGCCATTCTAAGCTGAATGTGCCTGCTCTCGTCAGATCGCAGCAGCAATGCAGCTTAAGGCTTGGCAAGTACCAGCATGGGAGACTGGCTGGGAATCCCAAGTTCCGTTGACCTTTTTGAACCTGAAAATTGTGTTAGTTTCTCTATGAGATAGTAAAAGAAGGTTCAAACTGAACAGCTGCTGTCAACGGCCATTCTAAGCTGAATGTGCCTGCTCTCGTCAGATCGCAGCAGCAATGCAGCTTAAGGCTTGGCAAGTACCAGCATGGGAGACTGGCTGGGAATCCCAAGTTCCGTTGACCTTTTTGAACCTGAAAATTGTTAGTTTCTCTGTCAAAGATGGTAAAAGAAGGTTCAAATTGAACAGCTGCTGTCAACGGCCATTCTAAGCTGAATGTGCCTGCTCTCGTCAGATCGCAGCAGCAATGCAGCTTAAGGCTTGGCAAGTACCAGCATGGGAGACTGGCTGCGAATCCCAAGTTCCGTTGACCTTTTTGAACCTGAAAATTGTGTTAGTTTCTCTATGAGATAGTAAAAGAAGGTTCAAACTGAACAGCTGCTGTCAACGGCCATTCTAAGCTGAATGTGCCTGCTCTCGTCAGATCGCAGCAGCAATGCAGCTTAAGGCTTGGCAAGTACCAGCATGGGAGACTTGCTGGGAATCCCAAGTTCCGTTGACCTTTTTGAACCTGAAAATTGTGTTACTTTCTCTATGAGATAGTAAAAGAAGGTTCAAATTGAACAGCTGCTGTCAACGGCCATTCTAAGCTGAATGAGCCTGCTCTCATCAGATCGCAGCAGCAATGCAGCTTAAGGCTTGGCAAGTACCAGCATGGGAGACTGGCTGGGAATCCCAACTTCTGTTGACCTTTTTGAACCTGAAAATTGTGTTAGTTTCTCTATGAGATAGTAAAAGAAGGTTCAAATTGAACAGCTGCTGTCAACGGCCATTCTAAGCTGAATGTGCCTGCTCTTGTCAGATCGCCGCAGCTTAAGGCTTGGCAAGTACCAGCATGGGAGACTGGCTGGGAATCCCAAGTTCCGTTGACCTTTTTGAACCTGAAAATTGTGTTAGTTTCTCTATGAGATAGTAAAAGAAGGTTCAAATTGAACAGCTGCTGTCCACGGCCATTCTAAGCTGAATGTTCCTGCTCTCATTAGATCGCAGCAGCAATGCAGCTTAAGGCTTGGCAAGTACCAGCATGGGAGACTGGCTGGGAATCCCAAGCTCCGTTCACCTTTTTGAACCTGAAAATTGTGTTAGTTTCTCTATGAGATAGTAAAAGAAGGTTCAAACTGAACAGCTGCTGTCAACGGCCATTCTAAGCTGAATGTGCCTGCTCTCGTCAGATCGCAGCAGCAATGCAGCTTAAGGCTTGGCAAGTACCAGCATGGGAGACTGGCTGGGAATCCCAAGTTCCGTTGACCTTTTTGAACCTGAAAATTGTGTTAGTTTCTCTATGAGATAGTAAAAGAAGGTTCAAATTGAACAGCTGCTGTCAACGGCCATTCTAAGCTGAATGAGCCTGCTCTCGTCAGATCGCAGCAGCAATGCAGCTTAAGGCTTGGCAAGTACCAGCATGGGAGACTGGCTGGGAATCCCAAGTTCCGTTGACCTTTTTGAACCTGAAAATTGTGTTAGTTTCTCTATGAGATAGTAAAAGAAGGTTCAAATTGAACAGCTGCTGTCAACGGCCATTCTAAGCTGAATGAGCCTGCTCTCATCAGATCGCAGCAGCAATGCAGCTTAAGGCTTTGCAAGTACCAGCATGGGAGACTGGCTTGGAATCCCAAGTTCTGTTGACCTTTTTGAACCTGAAAATTGTGTTAGTTTCTCTATGAGATAGTAAAAGAAGGTTCAAATTGAACAGCTGCTGTCAACGGCCATTCTAAGCTGAATGTGCCTGCTCTCGTCAGATCGCAGCAGCAATGCAGCTTAAGGCTTGGCAAGTACCAGCATGGGAGACTGGCTGGGAATCCCAAGTTCCGTTGACCTTTTTGAACCTGAAAATTGTGTTAGTTTCTCTATGAGATAGTAAAAGAAGGTTCAAATTGAACAGCTGCTGTCAACGGCCATTCTAAGCTGAATGTGCCTGCTCTCGTCAGATCGCAGCAGCAATGCAGCTTAAGGCTTGGCAAGTACCAGCATGGGAGACTGGCTGGGAATCCCAAGTTCCGTTGACCTTTTGAACCTGAAAATTGTGTTAGTTTCTCTATGAGATAGTAAAAGAAGGTTCAAATTGAACAGCTGCTGTCAACGGCCATTCTAAGCTGAATGTGCCTGCTCTCGTCAGATCGCAGCAGCAATGCAGCTTAAGGCTTGGCAAGTACCAGCATGGGAGACTGGCTGGGAATCCCAAGTTCCGTTGACCTTTTTGAACCTGAAAATTGTTAGTTTCTCTGTCAAAGATGGTAAAAGAAGGTTCAAATTGAACAGCTGCTGTCAACGGCCATTCTAAGCTGAATGTGCCTGCTCTCGTCAGATCGCAGCAGCAATGCAGCTTAAGGCTTGGCAAGCACCAGCATGGGAGACTGGCTGGGAATCCCAAGTTCTGTTGACCTTTTTGAACCTGAAAATTGTGTTAGTTTCTCTATGAGATAGTAAAAGAAGGTTCAAATTGAACAGCTGCTGTCAACGGCCATTCTAAGCTGAATGTGCCTGCTCTCGTCAGATCGCAGCAACAATGCAGCTTAAGGCTTGGCAAGTACAAGCATGGGAGACTGGCTGGGAATCCCAAGTTCTGTTGACCTTTTTGAACCTGAAAATTGTTAGTTTCTCTGTCAAAGATGGTAAAAGAAAGTTCAAATTGAACAGCTGCTGTCAACGGCCATTCTAAGCTGAATGTGCCTGCTCTCGTCAGATCGCAGCAGCAATGCAGCTTAAGGCTTGGCAAGTACCAGCATGGGAGACTGGCTGGGAATACCAAGTTCCGTTGACCTTTTTGAGCCTGAAAATTGTGTTAGTTTCTCTATGAGATAGTAAAAGAAGGTTCAAACTGAACATCTGCTGTCAACGGCCATTCTAAGCTGAATGTGCCTGCTCTCGTCAGATCGCAGCAGCAATGAAGCTTAAGGCTTGGCAAGTACCAGCATGGGAGACCGGCTGGGAATTCCAAGTTCTGTTGACCTTTTTGAACCTGAAAATTGTGTTAGTTTCTCTATGAGATAGTAAAAGAAGGTTCAAATTGAACAGCTGCTGTCAACGGCCATTCTAAGCTGAATGTGCCTGCTCTCGTCAGATCGCAGCAGCTTAAGGCTTGGCAAGTACCAGCATGGGAGACTGGCTGGGAATCCCAAGTTCCGTTGACCTTTTTGAACCTGAAAAATGTGTTAGTTTCTCTATGAGATAGTAAAAGAAGGTTCAAATTGAACAGCTGCTGTCAACGGCCATTCTAAGCTGAATGTGCCTGCTCTCGTCAGATCGCAGCAGCAATGCAGCTTAAGGCTTGGCAAGTACCAGCATGGGAGACTGGCTGGGAATCCCAAGTTCCGTTGACCTTTTTGAACCTGAAAATTGTTAGTTTCTCTGTCAAAGATGATAAAAGAAGGTTCAAATTGAACAGCTGCTGTCAACGGCCATTCTAAGCTGAATGTGCCTGCTCTCGTCAGATCGCAGCAGCAATGCAGCTTAAGGCTTGGCAAGTACCAGCATGGGAGACTGGCTGGGAATCCCAAGTTCCGTTGACCTTTTTGAACCTGAAAATTGTGTTAGTTTCTCTATGAGATAGTAAAAGAAGGTTCAAACTGAACAGCTGCTGTCAACGGCCATTCTAAGCTGAATGTGCCTGCTCTCGTCAGATCGCAGCAGCAATGCAGCTTAAGGCTTGGCAAGTACCAGCATGGGAGACTGGCTGGGAATCCCAAGTTCCGTTGACCTTTTTGAACCTGAAAATTGTTAGTTTCTCTGTCAAAGATGGTAAAAGAAGGTTCAAATTGAACAGCTGCTGTCAACGGCCATTCTAAGCTGAATGTGCCTGCTCTCGTCAGATCGCAGCAGCAATGCAGCTTAAGGCTTGGCAAGTACCAGCATGGGAGACTGGCTGCGAATCCCAAGTTCCGTTGACCTTTTTGAACCTGAAAATTGTGTTAGTTTCTCTATGAGATAGTAAAAGAAGGTTCAAACTGAACAGCTGCTGTCAACGGCCATTCTAAGCTGAATGTGCCTGCTCTCGTCAGATCGCAGCAGCAATGCAGCTTAAGGCTTGGCAAGTACCAGCATGGGAGACTGGCTGGGAATCCCAAGTTCCGTTGACCTTTTTGAACCTGAAAATTGTGTTAGTTTCTCTATGAGATAGTAAAAGAAGGTTCAAATTGAACAGCTGCTGTCCACGGCCATTCTAAGCTGAATGTTCCTGCTCTCATTAGATCGCAGCAGCAATGCAGCTTAAGGCTTGGCAAGTACCAGCATGGGAGACTGGCTGGGAATCCCAAGCTCCGTTCACCTTTTTGAACCTGAAAATTGTGTTAGTTTCTCTATGAGATAGTAAAAGAAGGTTCAAACTGAACAGCTGCTGTCAACGGCCATTCTAAGCTGAATGTGCCTGCTCTCGTCAGATCGCAGCAGCAATGCAGCTTAAGGCTTGGCAAGTACCAGCATGGGAGACTGGCTGGGAATCCCAAGTTCCGTTGACCTTTTTGAACCTGAAAATTGTGTTAGTTTCTCTATGAGATAGTAAAAGAAGGTTCAAATTGAACAGCTGCTGTCAACGGCCATTCTAAGCTGAATGAGCCTGCTCTCGTCAGATCGCAGCAGCAATGCAGCTTAAGGCTTGGCAAGTACCAGCATGGGAGACTGGCTGGGAATCCCAAGTTCCGTTGACCTTTTTGAACCTGAAAATTGTGTTAGTTTCTCTATGAGATAGTAAAAGAAGGTTCAAATTGAACAGCTGCTGTCAACGGCCATTCTAAGCTGAATGAGCCTGCTCTCATCAGATCGCAGCAGCAATGCAGCTTAAGGCTTTGCAAGTACCAGCATGGGAGACTGGCTTGGAATCCCAAGTTCTGTTGACCTTTTTGAACCTGAAAATTGTGTTAGTTTCTCTATGAGATAGTAAAAGAAGGTTCAAATTGAACAGCTGCTGTCAACGGCCATTCTAAGCTGAATGTGCCTGCTCTCGTCAGATCGCAGCAGCAATGCAGCTTAAGGCTTGGCAAGTACCAGCATGGGAGACTGGCTGGGAATCCCAAGTTCCGTTGACCTTTTTGAACCTGAAAATTGTGTTAGTTTCTCTATGAGATAGTAAAAGAAGGTTCAAATTGAACAGCTGCTGTCAACGGCCATTCTAAGCTGAATGTGCCTGCTCTCGTCAGATCGCAGCAGCAATGCAGCTTAAGGCTTGGCAAGTACCAGCATGGGAGACTGGCTGGGAATCCCAAGTTCCGTTGACCTTTTGAACCTGAAAATTGTGTTAGTTTCTCTATGAGATAGTAAAAGAAGGTTCAAATTGAACAGCTGCTGTCAACGGCCATTCTAAGCTGAATGTGCCTGCTCTCGTCAGATCGCAGCAACAATGCAGCTTAAGGCTTGGCAAGTACAAGCATGGGAGACTGGCTGGGAATCCCAAGTTCTGTTGACCTTTTTGAACCTGAAAATTGTTAGTTTCTCTGTCAAAGATGGTAAAAGAAAGTTCAAATTGAACAGCTGCTGTCAACGGCCATTCTAAGCTGAATGTGCCTGCTCTCGTCAGATCGCAGCAGCAATGAAGCTTAAGGCTTGGCAAGTACCAGCATGGGAGACCGGCTGGGAATTCCAAGTTCTGTTGACCTTTTTGAACCTGAAAATTGTGTTAGTTTCTCTATGAGATAGTAAAAGAAGGTTCAAATTGAACAGCTGCTGTCAACGGCCATTCTAAGCTGAATGTGCCTGCTCTCGTCAGATCGCAGCAGCTTAAGGCTTGGCAAGTACCAGCATGGGAGACTGGCTGGGAATCCCAAGTTCCGTTGACCTTTTTGAACCTGAAAAATGTGTTAGTTTCTCTATGAGATAGTAAAAGAAGGTTCAAATTGAACAGCTGCTGTCAACGGCCATTCTAAGCTGAATGTGCCTGCTCTCGTCAGATCGCAGCAGCAATGCAGCTTAAGGCTTGGCAAGTACCAGCATGGGAGACTGGCTGGGAATCCCAAGTTCCGTTGACCTTTTTGAACCTGAAAATTGTTAGTTTCTCTGTCAAAGATGATAAAAGAAGGTTCAAATTGAACAGCTGCTGTCAACGGCCATTCTAAGCTGAATGTGCCTGCTCTCGTCAGATCGCAGCAGCAATGCAGCTTAAGGCTTGGCAAGTACCAGCATGGGAGACTGGCTTGGAATCCCAAGTTCCGTTGACCATTTTGAACCTGAAAATTGTGTTAGTTTCTCTATGAGATAGTAAAAGAAGGTTCAAACTGAACAGCTGCTGTCAACGGCCATTCTAAGCTGAATGTGCCTGCTCTCGTCAGATCGCAGCAGCAATGCAGCTTAAGGCTTGGCAAGTACCAGCATGGGAGACTGGCTGGGAATCCCAAGTTCCGTTGACCTTTTTGAACCTGAAAATTGTTAGTTTCTCTGTCAAAGATGGTAAAAGAAGGTTCAAATTGAACAGCTGCTGTCAACGGCCATTCTAAGCTGAATGTGCCTGCTCTCGTCAGATCGCAGCAGCAATGCAGCTTAAGGCTTGGCAAGTACCAGCATGGGAGACTGGCTGCGAATCCCAAGTTCCGTTGACCTTTTTGAACCTGAAAATTGTGTTAGTTTCTCTATGAGATAGTAAAAGAAGGTTCAAACTGAACAGCTGCTGTCAACGGCCATTCTAAGCTGAATGTGCCTGCTCTCGTCAGATCGCAGCAGCAATGCAGCTTAAGGCTTGGCAAGTACCAGCATGGGAGACTTGCTGGGAATCCCAAGTTCCGTTGACCTTTTTGAACCTGAAAATTGTGTTACTTTCTCTATGAGATAGTAAAAGAAGGTTCAAATTGAACAGCTGCTGTCAACGGCCATTCTAAGCTGAATGAGCCTGCTCTCATCAGATCGCAGCAGCAATGCAGCTTAAGGCTTGGCAAGTACCAGCATGGGAGACTGGCTGGGAATCCCAACTTCTGTTGACCTTTTTGAACCTGAAAATTGTGTTAGTTTCTCTATGAGATAGTAAAAGAAGGTTTAAATTGAACAGCTGCTGTCAACGGCCATTCTAAGCTGAATGTGCCTGCTCTTGTCAGATCGCCGCAGCTTAAGGCTTGGCAAGTACCAGCATGGGAGACTGGCTGGGAATCCCAAGTTCCGTTGACCTTTTTGAACCTGAAAATTGTGTTAGTTTCTCTATGAGATAGTAAAAGAAGGTTCAAATTGAACAGCTGCTGTCCACGGCCATTCTAAGCTGAATGTTCCTGCTCTCATTAGATCGCAGCAGCAATGCAGCTTAAGGCTTGGCAAGTACCAGCATGGGAGACTGGCTGGGAATCCCAAGTTCCGTTGACCTTTTTGAACCTGAAAATTGTGTTAGTTTCTCTATGAGATAGTAAAAGAAGGTTCAAATTGAACAGCTGCTGTCAACGGCCATTCTAAGCTGAATGTGCCTGCTCTCATCAGATCGCAGCAGCAATGCAGCTTAAGGCTTGGCAAGTACCAGCATGGGAGACTGGCTGGGAATCCCAAGTTCTGTTGACCTTTTTGAACCTGAAAAATGTGTTAGTTTCTCTATGAGATAGTAAAAGAAGGTTCAAATTGAACAGCTGCTGTTATCGGCCATTCTAAGCTGAATGTGCCTGCTCTCGTCAGATCGCAGCATCAATGCAGCTTAAGGCTTGGCAAGTACCAGCATGGGAGACTGGCTGGGAATCCCAAGCTCCGTTCACCTTTTTGAACCTGAAAATTGTGTTAGTTTCTCTATGAGATAGTAAAAGAAGGTTCAAATTGAACAGCTGCTGTCAACGGCCATTCTAAGATGAATGTTCCTGCTCTCGTCAGATCGCAGCAGCAATGCAGCTTAAGGCTTGGCAAGTACCAGCATGGGAGACTGGCTGGGAATCCCAAGTTCCGTTGACCTTTTTGAACCTGAAAATTGTGTTAGTTTCTCTATGAGATAGTAAAAGAAAGTAGAAATTAGGCAGCTGCTGTCAACGGCCATTCTAAGCTGAATGTGCCTGCTCTCGTCAGATCGCAGCAGCAATGCAGCTTAAGGCTTGGCAAGTACCAGCATGGGAGACTGGCTGCGAATCCCAAGTTCCGTTGACCTTTTTGAACCTGAAAATTGTGTTAGTTTCTCTATGAGATAGTAAAAGAAGGTTCAAATTGAACAGCTGCTGTCAACGGCAATTCTAAGCTGAATGTGCCTGCTCTCGTCAGATTGCAGCAGCAATGCAGCTTAAGGCTTGGCAAGTACCAGCATGGGAGACTGGCTGGGAATCCCAAGTTCCGTTGACCTTTTTGAACCTGAAAATTGTGTTAGTTTCTCTATGAGATAGTAAAAGAAGGTTCAAATTGAACAGCTGCTGTCAACGGCCATTTTAAGCTGAATGTGCCTGCTCTCGTCAGATCGCAGCAGCTTAAGGCTTGGCAAGTACCAGCATGGGAGACTGGCTGGGAATCCCAAGTTCCCTTGACCTTTTTGAACCTGAAAATTGTGTTAGTTTCTCTATGAGATAGTAAAAGAAGGTTCAAATTGAACAGCTGCTGTCAACGGCCATTCTAAGCTGAATGTGCCTGCTCTCGTCAGATCGCAGCAGCAATGCAGCTTAAGGCTTGGCAAGTACCAGCATGGGAGACTGGCTGGGAATCCCAAGTTCCGTTGACCTTTTTGAACCTGAAAATTGTGTTAGTTTCTCTATGAGATAGTAAAAGAAGGTTCAAACTGAACAGCTGCTGTCAACGGCCATTCTAAGCTGAATGTGCCTGCTCTTGTCAGATCGCAGCAGCTTAAGGCTTGGCAAGTACCAGCATGGGAGACTGGCTGGGAATCCCAAGTTCCGTTGACCTTTTTGAACCTGAAAATTGTGTTAGTTTCTCTATGAGATAGTAAAAGAAGGTTCAAATTGAACAGCTGCTGTCAACGGCCATTCTAAGCTGAATGTGCCTGCTCTCGTCAGATCGCAGCAGCAATGCAGCTTAAGGCTTGGCAAGTACCAGCATGGGAGACTGGCTGGGAATCCCAAGTTCCGTTGACCTTTTTGAACCTGAAAATTGTGTTAGTTTCTCTATGAGATAATAAAAGAAGGTTCAAATTGAACAGCTGCTGTCAACGGCCATTCTAAGCTGAATGTGCCTGCTCTCGTCAGATCGCAGCAGCAATGCAGCTTAAGGCTTGGCAAGTACCAGCATGGGAGACTGGCTGGGAATCCCAAGTTCCGTTGACCTTTTTGAACCTGAAAATTGTGTTAGTTTCTCTATGAGATAGTAAAAGAAGGTTCAAATTGAACAGCTGCTGTCAACGGCCATTCTAAGCTGAATGTGCCTGCTCTTGTCAAATCGCCGCAGCTTAAGGCTTGGCAAGTACCAGCATGGGAGACTGGCTGGGAATCCCAAGTTCCGTTGACCTTTTTGAACCTGAAAATTGTGTTAGTTTCTCTATGAGATAGTAAAAGAAGGTTCAAACTGAACAGCTGCTGTCAACGGCCATTCTAAGCTGAATGTGCCTGCTCTTGTCAGATTGCAGCAGCAATGCAGCTTAAGGCTTGGCAAGTACCAGCATGGGAGACTGGCTGGGAATCCCAAGTTCCGTTGACCTTTTTGAACCTGAAATTGTGTTAGTTTCTCTATGAGATAGTAAAAGAAGGTTCAAACTGAACAGCTGCTGTCAACGGCCATTCTAAGCTGAATGTGCCTGCTCTCGTCAGATCGCAGCATCAATGCAGCTTAAGGCTTGGCAAGTACCAGCATGGGAGACTGGCTGGGAATCCCAAGTTCCGTTGACCTTTTTGAACCTGAAAATTGTGTTAGTTTCTCTATGAGATAGTAAAAGAAGGTTCAAATTGAACAGCTGCTGTCAACAGCCATTCTAAGCTGAATGTGCCTGCTCTCGTCAGATCGCAGCAGCAATGCAGCTTAAGGCTTGGCAAGTACCAGCATGGGAGACTGGCTGGGAATCCCAAGTTCCGTTGACCTTTTTGAACCTGAAAATTGTGTTAGTTTCTCTATGAGATAGTAAAAGAAGGTTCAAATTGAACAGCTGCTGTCAACGGCCATTCTAAGCTGAATGTGCCTGCTCTCGTCAGATCGCAGCAGCAATGCAGCTTAAGGCTTGGCAAGTACCAGCATGGGAGACTGGCTGGGAATCCCAAGTTCCGTTGACCTTTTGAACCTGAAAATTGTGTTAGTTTCTCTATGAGATAGTAAAAGAAGGTTCAAATTGAACAGCTGCTGTCAACGGCCATTCTAAGCTGAATGTGCCTGCTCTCGTCAGATCGCAGCAGCAATGCAGCTTAAGGCTTGGCAAGTACCAGCATGGGAGACTGGCTGGGAATCCCAAGTTCCGTTGACCTTTTAGAACCTGAAAATTGTTAGTTTCTCTGTCAAAGATGATAAAAGAAGGTTCAAATTGAACAGCTGCTGTCAACGGCCATTCTAAGCTGAATGTGCCTGCTCTCGTCAGATCGCAGCAGCAATGCAGCTTAAGGCTTGGCAAGTACCAGCATGGGAGACTGGCTGGGAATCCCAAGTTCCGTTGACCTTTTTGAACCTGAAAATTGTGTTAGTTTCTCTATGAGATAGTAAAAGAAGGTTCAAACTGAACAGCTGCTGTCAACGGCCATTCTAAGCTCAATGTGCCTGCTCTCGTCAGATCGCAGCAGCAATGCAGCTTAAGGCTAGGCAAGTACCAGTATGGGAGACTGGCTGGGAATCCCAAGTTCCGTTGACCTTTTTGAACCTGAAAATTGTGTTAGTTTCTCTATGAGATAGTAAAAGACGGTTCAAATTGAACAGCTGCTATCAACGGCCATTTTAAGCTGAATGTGCCTGCTCTCGTCAGATCGCAGCAGCAATGCAGCTTAAGGCTTGGCAAGTACCAGCATGGGAGACTGGCTGGGAATCCCAAGTTCTGTTGACCTTTTTGAACCTGAAAATTGTTAGTTTCTCTGTCAAAGATGGTAAAAGAAGGTTCAAATTGAACAGCTGCTGTCAACGGCCATTCTAAGCTGAATGTGCCTGCTCTCGTCAGATCGCAGCAGCAATGCAGCTTAAGGCTTGGCAAGTACCAGCATGGGAGACTGGCTGCGAATCCCAAGTTCCGTTGACCTTTTTGAACCTGAAAATTGTGTTAGTTTCTCTATGAGATAGTAAAAGAAGGTTCAAACTGAACAGCTGCTGTCAATGGCCATTCTAAGCTGAATGTGCCTGCTCTCGTCAGATCGCAGCAGCAATGCAGCTTAAGGCTTTGCAAGTACCAGCATGGGAGACTGGCTGGGAATCCCAAGTTCTGTTGACCTTTTTGAACCTGAAAATTGTGTTAGTTTCTCTATGAGATAGTAAAAGAAGGTTCAAACTGAACATCTGCTGTCAACGGCCATTCTAAGCTGAATGTGCCTGCTCTCGTCAGATCGCAGCAGCAATGCAGCTTAAGGCTTGGCAAGTACCAGCATGGGAGACTGGCTGGGAATCCCAAGTTCCGTTGACCTTTTTGAACCTGAAAATTGTGTTAGTTTCTCTATGAGATAGTAAAAGAAGGTTCAAACTGAACAGCTGCTGTCAACGGCCATTCTAAGCTCAATGTGCCTGCTCTCGTCAGATCGCAGCAGCAATGCAGCTTAAGGCTAGGCAAGTACCAGTATGGGAGACTGGCTGGGAATCCCAAGTTCCGTTGACCTTTTTGAACCTGAAAATTGTGTTAGTTTCTCTATGAGATAGTAAAAGAAGGTTCAAACTGAACAGCTGCTGTCAACGGCCATTCTAAGCTGAATGTGCCTGCTCTCGTCAGATCGCAGCAGCAATGCAGCTTAAGGCTTGGCAAGTACCAGCATGGGAGACTGGCTGGGAATCCCAAGTTCCGTTGACCTTTTTGAACCTGAAAATTGTGTTAGTTTCTCTATGAGATAGTAAAAGAAGGTTCAAATTGAACAGCTGCTGTCAACGGCCATTCTAAGCTGAATGAGCCTGCTCTCATCAGATCGCAGCAGCAATGCAGCTTAAGGCTTTGCAAGTACCAGCATGGGAGACTGGCTTGGAATCCCAAGTTCTGTTGACCTTTTTGAACCTGAAAATTGTGTTAGTTTCTCTATGAGATAGTAAAAGAAGGTTCAAATTGAACAGCTGCTGTCAACGGCCATTCTAAGCTGAATGTGCCTGCTCTCGTCAGATCGCAGCAGCAATGCAGCTTAAGGCTTGGCAAGTACCAGCATGGGAGACTGGCTGGGAATCCCAAGTTCCGTTGACCTTTTTGAACCTGAAAATTGTGTTAGTTTCTCTATGAGATAGTAAAAGAAGGTTCAAATTGAACAGCTGCTGTCAACGGCCATTCTAAGCTGAATGTGCCTGCTCTCGTCAGATCGCAGCAGCAATGCAGCTTAAGGCTTGGCAAGTACCAGCATGGGAGACTGGCTGGGAATCCCAAGTTCCGTTGACCTTTTGAACCTGAAAATTGTGTTAGTTTCTCTATGAGATAGTAAAAGAAGGTTCAAATTGAACAGCTGCTGTCAACGGCCATTCTAAGCTGAATGTGCCTGCTCTCGTCAGATCGCAGCAGCAATGCAGCTTAAGGCTTGGCAAGTACCAGCATGGGAGACTGGCTGGGAATCCCAAGTTCCGTTGACCTTTTTGAACCTGAAAATTGTTAGTTTCTCTGTCAAAGATGGTAAAAGAAGGTTCAAATTGAACAGCTGCTGTCAACGGCCATTCTAAGCTGAATGTGCCTGCTCTCGTCAGATCGCAGCAGCAATGCAGCTTAAGGCTTGGCAAGCACCAGCATGGGAGACTGGCTGGGAATCCCAAGTTCTGTTGACCTTTTTGAACCTGAAAATTGTGTTAGTTTCTCTATGAGATAGTAAAAGAAGGTTCAAATTGAACAGCTGCTGTCAACGGCCATTCTAAGCTGAATGTGCCTGCTCTCGTCAGATCGCAGCAACAATGCAGCTTAAGGCTTGGCAAGTACAAGCATGGGAGACTGGCTGGGAATCCCAAGTTCTGTTGACCTTTTTGAACCTGAAAATTGTTAGTTTCTCTGTCAAAGATGGTAAAAGAAAGTTCAAATTGAACAGCTGCTGTCAACGGCCATTCTAAGCTGAATGTGCCTGCTCTCGTCAGATCGCAGCAGCAATGCAGCTTAAGGCTTGGCAAGTACCAGCATGGGAGACTGGCTGGGAATCCCAAGTTCCGTTGACCTTTTTGAACCTGAAAATTGTGTTAGTTTCTCTATGAGATAGTAAAAGAAGGTTCAAATTGAACAGCTGCTGTCAACGGCCATTCTAAGCTGAATGTGCGTGCTCTCGTCAGATCGCAACAGCAATACAGCTTAAGGCTTGGCAAGTACCAGCATGGGAGACTGGCTGGGAATCCCAAGTTCCGTTGACCTTTTTGAACCTGAAAATTGTGTTAGTTTCTCTATGAGATAGTAAAAGAAGGTTCAAACTGAACAGCTGCTGTCAACAGCCATTCTAAGCTGAATGTGCCTGTTCTCGTCAGATCGCAGCAGCAATGCAGCTTAAGGCTTGGCAAGTACCAGCATGGGAGACTGGCTGGGAATCCCAAGTTCCGTTGACCTTTTTGAACCTGAAAATTGTTAGTTTCTCTGTCAAATATGGTAAAAGAAGGTTCAAATTGAACAGCTGCTGTCAACGGCCATTCTAAGCTGAATGTGCCTGCTCTCGTCAGATCGCAGCAGCAATGCAGCTTAAGGCTTGGCAAGTACCAGCATGGGAGACTGGCTGGGAATCCCAAGTTCCGTTGACCTTTTTGAACCTGAAAATTGTTAGTTTCTCTGTCAAAGATGGTAAAAGAAGGTTCAAATTGAACAGCTGCTGTCAACGGCCATTCTAAGCTGAATGTGCCTGCTCTCGTCAGATCGCAGCAGCAATGCAGCTTAAGGCTTGGCAAGTACCAGCATGGGAGACTGGCTGGGAATCCCAAGTTCCGTTGACCTTTTTGAACCTGAAAATTGTGTTAGTTTCTCTATGAGATAGTAAAAGAAGGTTCAAATTGAACAGCTGCTGTCAACGGCCATTCTAAGCTGAATGTGCCTGCTCTCGTCAGATCGCAGCAGCAATGCAGCTTAAGGCTTGGCAAGTACCAGCATGGGAGACTGGCTGGGAATCCCAAGTTCCGTTGACCTTTTGAACCTGAAAATTGTGTTAGTTTCTCTATGAGATAGTAAAAGAAGGTTCAAATTGAACAGCTGCTGTCAACGGCCATTCTAAGCTGAATGTGCCTGCTCTCGTCAGATCGCAGCAGCAATGCAGCTTAAGGCTTGGCAAGTACCAGCATGGGAGACTGGCTGGGAATCCCAAGTTCCGTTGACCTTTTAGAACCTGAAAATTGTGTTAGTTTCTCTATGAGATAGTAAAAGAAGGTTCAAAATGAACAGCTGCTGTCAACGGCCATTCTAAGCTGAATGTGCCTGCTCTCGTCAGATCGCAGCAGCAATGCAACTTAAGGCTTGGCAAGTACCAGCATGGGAGACTGGCTGGGAATCCCAAGTTCCGTTGACCTTTTTGAACCTGAAAATTGTGTTAGTTTCTCTATGAGATAATAAAAGAAGGTTCAAATTGAACAGCTGCTGTCAACGGCCATTCTAAGCTGAATGTGCCTGCTCTCGTCAGATCGCAGCAACAATGCAGCTTAAGGCTTGGCAAGTACAAGCATGGGAGACTGGCTGGGAATCCCAAGTTCTGTTGACCTTTTTGAACCTGAAAATTGTTAGTTTCTCTGTCAAAGATGGTAAAAGAAAGTTCAAATTGAACAGCTGCTGTCAACGGCCATTCTAAGCTGAATGTGCCTGCTCTCGTCAGATCGCAGCAGCAATGCAGCTTAAGGCTTGGCAAGTACCAGCATGGGAGACTGGCTGGGAATACCAAGTTCCGTTGACCTTTTTGAGCCTGAAAATTGTGTTAGTTTCTCTATGAGATAGTAAAAGAAGGTTCAAACTGAACATCTGCTGTCAACGGCCATTCTAAGCTGAATGTGCCTGCTCTCGTCAGATCGCAGCAGCAATGAAGCTTAAGGCTTGGCAAGTACCAGCATGGGAGACTGGCTGGGAATTCCAAGTTCTGTTGACCTTTTTGAACCTGAAAATTGTGTTAGTTTCTCTATGAGATAGTAAAAGAAGGTTCAAATTGAACAGCTGCTGTCAACGGCCATTCTAAGCTGAATGTGCCTGCTCTCGTCAGATCGCAGCAGCTTAAGGCTTGGCAAGTACCAGCATGGGAGACTGGCTGGGAATCCCAAGTTCCGTTGACCTTTTTGAACCTGAAAAATGTGTTAGTTTCTCTATGAGATAGTAAAAGAAGGTTCAAATTGAACAGCTGCTGTCAACGGCCATTCTAAGCTGAATGTTCCTGCTCTCGTCAGATCGCAGCAGCAATGCAGCTTAAGGCTTGGCAAGTACCAGCATGGGAGACTGGCTGGGAATCCCAAGTTCCGTTGACCTTTTTGAACCTGAAAATTGTTAGTTTCTCTGTCAAAGATGATAAAAGAAGGTTCAAATTGAACAGCTGCTGTCAACGGCCATTCTAAGCTGAATGTGCCTGCTCTCGTCAGATCGCAGCAGCAATGCAGCTTAAGGCTTGGCAAGTACCAGCATGGGAGACTGGTTGGGAATCCCAAGTTCCGTTGACCTTTTTGAACCTGAAAATTGTGTTAGTTTCTCTATGAGATAGTAAAAGAAGGTTCAAACTGAACGGCTGCTGTCAACGGCCATTCTAAGCTCAATGTGCCTGCTCTCGTCAGATCGCAGCAGCAATGCAGCTTAAGGCTAGGCAAGTACCAGTATGGGAGACTGGCTGGGAATCCCAAGTTCCGTTGACCTTTTTGAACCTGAAAATTGTGTTAGTTTCTCTATGAGATAGTAAAAGACGGTTCAAATTGAACAGCTGCTATCAACGGCCATTCTAAGCTGAATGTGCCTGCTCTCGTCAGATCGCAGCAGCAATGCAGCTTAAGGCTTGGCAAGTACCAGCATGGGAGACTGGCTGGGAATCCCAAGTTCTGTTGACCTTTTTGAACCTGAAAATTGTTAGTTTCTCTGTCAAAGATGGTAAAAGAAGGTTCAAATTGAACAGCTGCTGTCAACGGCCATTCTAAGCTGAATGTGCCTGCTCTCGTCAGATCGCAGCAGCAATGCAGCTTAAGGCTTGGCAAGTACCAGCATGGGAGACTGGCTGCGAATCCCAAGTTCCGTTGACCTTTTTGAACCTGAAAATTGTGTTAGTTTCTCTATGAGATAGTAAAAGAAGGTTCAAACTGAACAGCTGCTGTCAATGGCCATTCTAAGCTGAATGTGCCTGCTCTCGTCAGATCGCAGCAGCAATGCAGCTTAAGGCTTTGCAAGTACCAGCATGGGAGACTGGCTGGGAATCCCAAGTTCTGTTGACCTTTTTGAACCTGAAAATTGTGTTAGTTTCTCTATGAGATAGTAAAAGAAGGTTCAAATTGAACAGCTGCTGTCAACGGCCATTCTAAGCTGAATGTGCCTGCTCTTGTCAGATCGCCGCAGCTTAAGGCTTGGCAAGTACCAGCATGGGACACTGGCTGGGAATCCCAAGTTCCGTTGACCTTTTTGAACCTGAAAATTGTGTTAGTTTCTCTATGAGATAGTAAAAGAAGGTTCAAATTGAACAGCTGCTGTCAACGGCCATTCTAAGCTGAATGTGCCTGCTCTCATCAGATCGCAGCAGCAATGCAGCTTAAGGCTTGGCAAGTACCAGCATGGGAGACTGGCTGGGAATCCCAAGTTCCGTTGACCTTTTTGAACCTGAAAATTGTGTTAGTTTCTCTATGAGATAGTAAAAGAAGGTTCAAACTGAACATCTGCTGTCAACGGCCATTCTAAGCTGAATGTGCCTGCTCTAGTCAGATCGCAGCAGCAATGAAGCTTAAGGCTTGGCAAGTACCAGCATGGGAGACTGGCTGGGAATTCCAAGTTCTGTTGACCTTTTTGAACCTGAAAATTGTGTTAGTTTCTCTATGAGATAGTAAAAGAAGGTTCAAATTGAACAGCTGCTGTCAACGGCCATTCTAAGCTGAATGTGCCTGCTCTCGTCAGATCGCAGCAGCAATGCAGCTTAAGGCTTGGCAAGTACCAGCATGGGAGACTGGCTGGGAATCCCAAGTTCCGTTGACCTTTTTGAACCTGAAAATTGTTAGTTTCTCTGTCAAAGATGATAAAAGAAGGTTCAAATTGAACAGCTGCTGTCAACGGCCATTCTAAGCTGAATGTGCCTGCTCTCGTCAGATCGCAGCAGCAATGCAGCTTAAGGCTTGGCAAGTACCAGCATGGGAGACTGGCTGGGAATCCCAAGTTCCGTTGACCTTTTTGAACCTGAAAATTGTGTTAGTTTCTCTATGAGATAGTAAAAGAAGGTTCAAACTGAACAGCTGCTGTCAACGGCCATTCTAAGCTCAATGTGCCTGCTCTCGTCAGATCGCAGCAGCAATGCAGCTTAAGGCTAGGCAAGTACCAGTATGGGAGACTGGCTGGGAATCCCAAGTTCCGTTGACCTTTTTGAACCTGAAAATTGTGTTAGTTTCTCTATGAGATAGTAAAAGAAGGTTCAAACTGAACAGCTGCTGTCAACGGCCATTCTAAGCTGAATGTGCCTGCTCTCGTCAGATCGCAGCAGCAATGCAGCTTAAGGCTTGGCAAGTTCCAGCATGGGAGACTGGCTGGGAATCCCAAGTTCCGTTGACCTTTTTGAACCTGAAAATTGTGTTAGTTTCTCTATGAGATAGTAAAAGAAGGTTCAAATTGAACAGCTGCTGTCAACGGCCATTCTAAGCTGAATGAGCCTGCTCTCATCAGATCGCAGCAGCAATGCAGCTTAAGGCTTTGCAAGTACCAGCATGGGAGACTGGCTTGGAATCCCAAGTTCTGTTGACCTTTTTGAACCTGAAAATTGTGTTAGTTTCTCTATGAGATAGTAAAAGAAGGTTCAAATTGAACAGCTGCTGTCAACGGCCATTCTAAGCTGAATGTGCCTGCTCTCGTCAGATCGCAGCAGCAATGCAGCTTAAGGCTTGGCAAGTACCAGCATGGGAGACTGGCTGGGAATCCCAAGTTCCGTTGACCTTTTTGAACCTGAAAATTGTGTTAGTTTCTCTATGAGATAGTAAAAGAAGGTTCAAATTGAACAGCTGCTGTCAACGGCCATTCTAAGCTGAATGTGCCTGCTCTCGTCAGATCGCAGCAGCAATGCAGCTTAAGGCTTGGCAAGTACCAGCATGGGAGACTGGCTGGGAATCCCAAGTTCCGTTGACCTTTTGAACCTGAAAATTGTGTTAGTTTCTCTATGAGATAGTAAAAGAAGGTTCAAATTGAACAGCTGCTGTCAACGGCCATTCTAAGCTGAATGTGCCTGCTCTCGTCAGATCGCAGCAGCAATGCAGCTTAAGGCTTGGCAAGTACCAGCATGGGAGACTGGCTGGGAATCCCAAGTTCCGTTGACCTTTTTGAACCTGAAAATTGTTAGTTTCTCTGTCAAAGATGGTAAAAGAAGGTTCAAATTGAACAGCTGCTGTCAACGGCCATTCTAAGCTGAATGTGCCTGCTCTCGTCAGATCGCAGCAGCAATGCAGCTTAAGGCTTGGCAAGCACCAGCATGGGAGACTGGCTGGGAATCCCAAGTTCTGTTGACCTTTTTGAACCTGAAAATTGTGTTAGTTTCTCTATGAGATAGTAAAAGAAGGTTCAAATTGAACAGCTGCTGTCAACGGCCATTCTAAGCTGAATGTGCCTGCTCTCGTCAGATCGCAGCAACAATGCAGCTTAAGGCTTGGCAAGTACAAGCATGGGAGACTGGCTGGGAATCCCAAGTTCTGTTGACCTTTTTGAACCTGAAAATTGTTAGTTTCTCTGTCAAAGATGGTAAAAGAAAGTTCAAATTGAACAGCTGCTGTCAACGGCCATTCTAAGCTGAATGTGCCTGCTCTCGTCAGATCGCAGCAGCAATGCAGCTTAAGGCTTGGCAAGTACCAGCATGGGAGACTGGCTGGGAATCCCAAGTTCCGTTGACCTTTTTGAACCTGAAAATTGTGTTAGTTTCTCTATGAGATAGTAAAAGAAGGTTCAAATTGAACAGCTGCTGTCAACGGCCATTCTAAGCTGAATGTGCGTGCTCTCGTCAGATCGCAACAGCAATACAGCTTAAGGCTTGGCAAGTACCAGCATGGGAGACTGGCTGGGAATCCCAAGTTCCGTTGACCTTTTTGAACCTGAAAATTGTGTTAGTTTCTCTATGAGATAGTAAAAGAAGGTTCAAACTGAACAGCTGCTGTCAACAGCCATTCTAAGCTGAATGTGCCTGTTCTCGTCAGATCGCAGCAGCAATGCAGCTTAAGGCTTGGCAAGTACCAGCATGGGAGACTGGCTGGGAATCCCAAGTTCCGTTGACCTTTTTGAACCTGAAAATTGTTAGTTTCTCTGTCAAATATGGTAAAAGAAGGTTCAAATTGAACAGCTGCTGTCAACGGCCATTCTAAGCTGAATGTGCCTGCTCTCGTCAGATCGCAGCAGCAATGCAGCTTAAGGCTTGGCAAGTACCAGCATGGGAGACTGGCTGGGAATCCCAAGTTCCGTTGACCTTTTTGAACCTGAAAATTGTGTTAGTTTCTCTATGAGATAGTAAAAGAAGGTTCAAACTGAACAGCTGCTGTCAACGGCCATTCTAAGCTGAATGTGCCTGCTCTCGTCAGATCGCAGCATCAATGCAGCTTAAGGCTTGGCAAGTACCAGCATGGGAGACTGGCTGGGAATCCCAAGTTCCGTTGACCTTTTTGAACCTGAAAATTGTGTTAGTTTCTCTATGAGATAGTAAAAGAAGGTTCAAATTGAACAGCTGCTGTCAACAGCCATTCTAAGCTGAATGTGCCTGCTCTCGTCAGATCGCAGCAGCAATGCAGCTTAAGGCTTGGCAAGTACCAGCATGGGAGACTGGCTGGGAATCCCAAGTTCTGTTGACCTTTTTGAACCTGAAAATTGTGTTAGTTTCTCTATGAGATAGTAAAAGAAGGTTCAAATTGAACAGCTGCTGTCAACGGCCATTCTAAGCTGAATGTGCCTGCTCTCTTCAGATCGCAGCAGCTTAAGGCTTGGCAAGTACCAGCATGGGAGACTGGCTGGGAATCCCAAGTTCCGTTGACCTTTTTGAACCTGAAAATTGTGTTAGTTTCTCTATGAGATAGTAAAAGAAGGTTCAAATTGAACAGCTGCTGTCAACGGCCATTCTAAGCTGAATGTGACTGCTCTCGTCAGATCGCAGCAGCAATGCAGCTTAAGGCTTGGCAAGTACCAGCATGGGAGACTGGCTGGGAATCCCAAGTTCCGTTGACCTTTTGAACCTGAAAATTGTGTTAGTTTCTCTATGAGATAGTAAAAGAAGGTTCAAATTGAACAGCTGCTGTCAACGGCCATTCTAAGCTGAATGTGCCTGCTCTCGTCAGATCGCAGCAGCAATGCAGCTTAAGGCTTGGCAAGTACCAGCATGGGAGACTGGCTGGGAATCCCAAGTTCCGTTGACCTTTTTGAACCTGAAAATTGTTAGTTTCTCTGTCAAAGATGGTAAAAGAAGGTTCAAATTGAACAGCTGCTGTCAACGGCCATTCTAAGCTGAATGTGCCTGCTCTCGTCAGATCGCAGCAGCAATGCAGCTTAAGGCTTGGCAAGTACCAGCATGGGAGACTGGCTGGGAATCCCAAGTTCTGTTGACCTTTTTGAACCTGAAAATTGTGTTAGTTTCTCTATGAGATAGTAAAAGAAGGTTCAAATTGAACAGCTGCTGTCAACGGCCATTCTAAGCTGAATGTGCCTGCTCTCGTCAGATCGCAGCAACAATGCAGCTTAAGGCTTGGCAAGTACAAGCATGGGAGACTGGCTGGGAATCCCAAGTTCTGTTGACCTTTTTGAACCTGAAAATTGTTAGTTTCTCTGTCAAAGATGGTAAAAGAAAGTTCAAATTGAACAGCTGCTGTCAACGGCCATTCTAAGCTGAATGTGCCTGCTCTCGTCAAATCGCAGCAGCAATGCAGCTTAAGGCTTGGCAAGTACCAGCATGGGAGACTGGCTGGGAATACCAAGTTCCGTTAACCTTTTTGAGCCTGAAAATTGTGTTAGTTTCTCTATGAGATAGTAAAAGAAGGTTCAAACTGAACATCTGCTGTCAACGGCCATTCTAAGCTGAATGTGCCTGCTCTCGTCAGATCGCAGCAGCAATGAAGCTTAAGGCTTGGCAAGTACCAGCATGGGAGACTGGCTGGGAATTCCAAGTTCTGTTGACCTTTTTGAACCTGAAAATTGTGTTAGTTTCTCTATGAGATAGTAAAAGAAGGTTCAATTTGAACAGCTGCTGTCAACGGCCATTCTAAGCTGAATGTGCCTGCTCTCGTCAGATCGCAGCAGCAATGCAGCTTAAGGCTTGGCAAGTACCAGCATGGGAGACTGGCTGGGAATCCCAAGTTCCGTTGACCTTTTTGAACCTGAAAATTGTTAGTTTCTCTGTCAAAGATGATAAAAGAAGGTTCAAATTGAACAGCTGCTGTCAACGGCCATTCTAAGCTGAATGTGCCTGCTCTCGTCAGATCGCAGCAGCAATGCAGCTTAAGGCTTGGCAAGTACCAGCATGGGAGACTGGCTGGGAATCCCAAGTTCCGTTGACCTTTTTGAACCTGAAAATTGTGTTAGTTTCTCTATGAGATAGTAAAAGAAGGTTCAAACTGAACAGCTGCTGTCAACGGCCATTCTAAGCTCAATGTGCCTGCTCTCGTCAGATCGCAGCAGCAATGCAGCTTAAGGCTAGGCAAGTACCAGTATGGGAGACTGGCTGGGAATCCCAAGTTCCGTTGACCTTTTTGAACCTGAAAATTGTGTTAGTTTCTCTATGAGATAGTAAAAGAAGGTTCAAACTGAACAGCTGCTGTCAACGGCCATTCTAAGCTGAATGTGCCTGCTCTCGTCAGATCGCAGCAGCAATGCAGCTTAAGGCTTGGCAAGTACCAGCATGGGAGACTGGCTGGGAATCCCAAGTTCCGTTGACCTTTTTGAACCTGAAAATTGTGTTAGTTTCTCTATGAGATAGTAAAAGAAGGTTCAAATTGAACAGCTGCTGTCAACGGCCATTCTAAGCTGAATGAGCCTGCTCTCATCAGATCGCAGCAGCAATGCAGCTTAAGGCTTTGCAAGTACCAGCATGGGAGACTGGCTTGGAATCCCAAGTTCTGTTGACCTTTTTGAACCTGAAAATTGTGTTAGTTTCTCTATGAGATAGTAAAAGAAGGTTCAAATTGAACAGCTGCTGTCAACGGCCATTCTAAGCTGAATGTGCCTGCTCTCGTCAGATCGCAGCAGCAATGCAGCTTAAGGCTTGGCAAGTACCAGCATGGGAGACTGGCTGGGAATCCCAAGTTCCGTTGACCTTTTTGAACCTGAAAATTGTGTTAGTTTCTCTATGAGATAGTAAAAGAAGGTTCAAATTGAACAGCTGCTGTCAACGGCCATTCTAAGCTGAATGTGCCTGCTCTCGTCAGATCGCAGCAGCAATGCAGCTTAAGGCTTGGCAAGTACCAGCATGGGAGACTGGCTGGGAATCCCAAGTTCCGTTGACCTTTTGAACCTGAAAATTGTGTTAGTTTCTCTATGAGATAGTAAAAGAAGGTTCAAATTGAACAGCTGCTGTCAACGGCCATTCTAAGCTGAATGTGCCTGCTCTCGTCAGATCGCAGCAGCAATGCAGCTTAAGGCTTGGCAAGTACCAGCATGGGAGACTGGCTGGGAATCCCAAGTTCCGTTGACCTTTTTGAACCTGAAAATTGTTAGTTTCTCTGTCAAAGATGGTAAAAGAAGGTTCAAATTGAACAGCTGCTGTCAACGGCCATTCTAAGCTGAATGTGCCTGCTCTCGTCAGATCGCAGCAGCAATGCAGCTTAAGGCTTGGCAAGCACCAGCATGGGAGACTGGCTGGGAATCCCAAGTTCTGTTGACCTTTTTGAACCTGAAAATTGTGTTAGTTTCTCTATGAGATAGTAAAAGAAGGTTCAAATTGAACAGCTGCTGTCAACGGCCATTCTAAGCTGAATGTGCCTGCTCTCGTCAGATCGCAGCAACAATGCAGCTTAAGGCTTGGCAAGTACAAGCATGGGAGACTGGCTGGGAATCCCAAGTTCTGTTGACCTTTTTGAACCTGAAAATTGTTAGTTTCTCTGTCAAAGATGGTAAAAGAAAGTTCAAATTGAACAGCTGCTGTCAACGGCCATTCTAAGCTGAATGTGCCTGCTCTCGTCAGATCGCAGCAGCAATGCAGCTTAAGGCTTGGCAAGTACCAGCATGGGAGACTGGCTGGGAATACCAAGTTCCGTTGACCTTTTTGAGCCTGAAAATTGTGTTAGTTTCTCTATGAGATAGTAAAAGAAGGTTCAAACTGAACATCTGCTGTCAACGGCCATTCTAAGCTGAATGTGCCTGCTCTCGTCAGATCGCAGCAGCAATGAAGCTTAAGGCTTGGCAAGTACCAGCATGGGAGACCGGCTGGGAATTCCAAGTTCTGTTGACCTTTTTGAACCTGAAAATTGTGTTAGTTTCTCTATGAGATAGTAAAAGAAGGTTCAAATTGAACAGCTGCTGTCAACGGCCATTCTAAGCTGAATGTGCCTGCTCTCGTCAGATCGCAGCAGCTTAAGGCTTGGCAAGTACCAGCATGGGAGACTGGCTGGGAATCCCAAGTTCCGTTGACCTTTTTGAACCTGAAAAATGTGTTAGTTTCTCTATGAGATAGTAAAAGAAGGTTCAAATTGAACAGCTGCTGTCAACGGCCATTCTAAGCTGAATGTGCCTGCTCTCGTCAGATCGCAGCAGCAATGCAGCTTAAGGCTTGGCAAGTACCAGCATGGGAGACTGGCTGGGAATCCCAAGTTCCGTTGACCTTTTTGAACCTGAAAATTGTTAGTTTCTCTGTCAAAGATGATAAAAGAAGGTTCAAATTGAACAGCTGCTGTCAACGGCCATTCTAAGCTGAATGTGCCTGCTCTCGTCAGATCGCAGCAGCAATGCAGCTTAAGGCTTGGCAAGTACCAGCATGGGAGACTGGCTGGGAATCCCAAGTTCCGTTGACCTTTTTGAACCTGAAAATTGTGTTAGTTTCTCTATGAGATAGTAAAAGAAGGTTCAAACTGAACAGCTGCTGTCAACGGCCATTCTAAGCTGAATGTGCCTGCTCTCGTCAGATCGCAGCAGCAATGCAGCTTAAGGCTTGGCAAGTACCAGCATGGGAGACTGGCTGGGAATCCCAAGTTCCGTTGACCTTTTTGAACCTGAAAATTGTTAGTTTCTCTGTCAAAGATGGTAAAAGAAGGTTCAAATTGAACAGCTGCTGTCAACGGCCATTCTAAGCTGAATGTGCCTGCTCTCGTCAGATCGCAGCAGCAATGCAGCTTAAGGCTTGGCAAGTACCAGCATGGGAGACTGGCTGCGAATCCCAAGTTCCGTTGACCTTTTTGAACCTGAAAATTGTGTTAGTTTCTCTATGAGATAGTAAAAGAAGGTTCAAACTGAACAGCTGCTGTCAACGGCCATTCTAAGCTGAATGTGCCTGCTCTCGTCAGATCGCAGCAGCAATGCAGCTTAAGGCTTGGCAAGTACCAGCATGGGAGACTTGCTGGGAATCCCAAGTTCCGTTGACCTTTTTGAACCTGAAAATTGTGTTACTTTCTCTATGAGATAGTAAAAGAAGGTTCAAATTGAACAGCTGCTGTCAACGGCCATTCTAAGCTGAATGAGCCTGCTCTCATCAGATCGCAGCAGCAATGCAGCTTAAGGCTTGGCAAGTACCAGCATGGGAGACTGGCTGGGAATCCCAACTTCTGTTGACCTTTTTGAACCTGAAAATTGTGTTAGTTTCTCTATGAGATAGTAAAAGAAGGTTCAAATTGAACAGCTGCTGTCAACGGCCATTCTAAGCTGAATGTGCCTGCTCTTGTCAGATCGCCGCAGCTTAAGGCTTGGCAAGTACCAGCATGGGAGACTGGCTGGGAATCCCAAGTTCCGTTGACCTTTTTGAACCTGAAAATTGTGTTAGTTTCTCTATGAGATAGTAAAAGAAGGTTCAAATTGAACAGCTGCTGTCCACGGCCATTCTAAGCTGAATGTTCCTGCTCTCATTAGATCGCAGCAGCAATGCAGCTTAAGGCTTGGCAAGTACCAGCATGGGAGACTGGCTGGGAATCCCAAGTTCCGTTGACCTTTTTGAACCTGAAAATTGTGTTAGTTTCTCTATGAGATAGTAAAAGAAGGTTCAAATTGAACAGCTGCTGTCAACGGCCATTCTAAGCTGAATGTGCCTGCTCTCATCAGATCGCAGCAGCAATGCAGCTTAAGGCTTGGCAAGTACCAGCATGGGAGACTGGCTGGGAATCCCAAGTTCTGTTGACCTTTTTGAACCTGAAAATTGTGTTAGTTTCTCTATGAGATAGTAAAAGAAGGTTCAAATTGAACAGCAGCTGTTAACGGCCATTCTAAGCTGAATGTGCCTGCTCTCGTCAGATCGCAGCATCAATGCAGCTTAAGGCTTGGCAAGTACCAGCATGGGAGACTGGCTGGGAATCCCAAGCTCCGTTGACCTTTTTGAACCTGAAAATTGTGTTAGTTTCTCTATGAGATAGTAAAAGAAGGTTCAAATTGAACAGCTGCTGTCAACGGCCATTCTAAGATGAATGTTCCTGCTTTCGTCAGATCGCAGCAGCAATGCAGCTTAAGGCTTGGCAAGTACCAGCATGGGAGACTGGCTGGGAATCCCAAGTTCCGTTGACCTTTTTGAACCTGAAAATTGTGTTAGTTTCTCTATGAGATAGTAAAAGAAAGTAGAAATTAGGCAGCTGCTGTCAACGGCCATTCTAAGCTGAATGTGCCTGCTCTCGTCAGATCGCAGCAGCAATGCAGCTTAAGGCTTGGCAAGTACCAGCATGGGAGACTGGCTGCGAATCCCAAGTTCTGTTGACCTTTTTGAACCTGAAAATTGTGTTAGTTTCTCTATGAGATAGTAAAAGAAGGTTCAAATTGAACAGCTGCTGTCAACGGCAATTCTAAGCTGAATGTGCCTGCTCTCGTCAGATTGCAGCAGCAATGCAGCTTAAGGCTTGGCAAGTACCAGCATGGGAGACTGGCTGGGAATCCCAAGTTCCGTTGACCTTTTTGAACCTGAAAATTGTGTTAGTTTCTCTATGAGATAGTAAAAGAAGGTTCAAATTGAACAGCTGCTGTCAACGGCCATTTTAAGCTGAATGTGCCTGCTCTCGTCAGATCGCAGCAGCTTAAGGCTTGGCAAGTACCAGCATGGGAGACTGGCTGGGAATCCCAAGTTCCCTTGACCTTTTTGAACCTGAAAATTGTGTTAGTTTCTCTATGAG
The DNA here is from genome assembly GCF_040894005.1 of Engystomops pustulosus. Classification (NCBI taxonomy): domain Eukaryota; kingdom Metazoa; phylum Chordata; class Amphibia; order Anura; family Leptodactylidae; genus Engystomops; species Engystomops pustulosus. Next base: position 65,068,739 of record NC_092419.1, read on the forward strand.
ATAGTAAAAGAAGGTTCAAATTGAACAGCTGCTGTCAACGGCCATTCTAAGCTGAATGTGCCTGCTCTCGTCAGATCGCAGCAGCAATGCAGCTTAAGGCTTGGCAAGTACCAGCATGGGAGACTGGCTGGGAATCCCAAGTTCCGTTGACCTTTTTGAACCTGAAAATTGTGTTAGTTTCTCTATGAGATAGTAAAAGAAGGTTCAAATTGAACAGCTGCTGTCAACGGCCATTCTAAGCTGAATGTGCCTGCTCTCGTCAGATCGCAGCAGCAATGCAGCTTAAGGCTTGGCAAGTACCAGCATGGGAGACTGGCTGGGAATCCCAAGTTCTGTTGACCTTTTTGAACCTGAAAATTGTGTTAGTTTCTCTATGAGATAGTAAAAGAAGGTTCAAATTGAACAGCTGCTGTCAACGGCCATTCTAAGCTGAATGTGCCTGCTCTCGTCAGATCGCAGCAGCTTAAGGCTTGGCAAGTACCAGCATGGGAGACTGGCTGGGAATCCAGCAGCAATGTAGCTTAAGGCTTGGCAAGTACCAGCATGGGAGACTGGCTGGGAATCCCAAGTTCCATTGACCTTTTTGAACCTGAAAATTGTGTTAGTTTCTCTATGAGATAGTAAAAGAAGGTTCAAATTGAACAGCTGCTGTCAACGGCCATTCTAAGCTGAATGTGCCTGCTCTCGTCAGATCGCAGCAGCAATGCAGCTTAAGGCTTGGCAAGTACCAGCATGGGAGACTGGCTGGAAATCCCAAGTTCTGTTGACCTTTTTGAACCTGAAAATTGTGTTAGTTTTTCTATGAGATAGTAAAAGAAAGTTCAAATTGAACAGCTGCTGTCAACGGCCATTCTAAGCTGAATGTGCCTGCTCTCGTCAGATCGCAGCAGCAATGCAGCTTAAGGCTTGGCAAGTACCAGCATGGGAGACTGGCTGGGAATCCCAAGTTCCGTTTACCTTTCTGAACCTGAAAATTGTGTTAGTTTCTCTATGAGATAGTAAAAGAAGGTTCAAACTGAACAGCTGCTGTCAACGGCCATTCTAAGCTGAATGTGCCTGCTCTTGTCAGATCGCAGCAGCTTAAGGCTTGGCAAGTACCAGCATGGGAGACTGGCTGGGAATCCCAAGTTCCGTTGACCTTTTTGAACCTGAAAATTGTGTTAGTTTCTCTATGAGATAGTAAAAGAAGGTTCAAATTGAACAGCTGCTGTCAACGGCCATTCTAAGCTGAATGTGCCTGCTCTCGTCAGATCGCAGCAGCAATGCAGCTTAAGGCTTGGCAAGTACCAGCATGGGAGACTGGCTGGGAATCCCAAGTTCCGTTGACCTTTTTGAACCTGAAAATTGTGTTAGTTTCTCTATGAGATAGTAAAAGAAGGTTCAAACTGAACAGCTGCTGTCAACGGCCATTCTAAGCTGAATGTGCCTGCTCTCGTCAGATCGCAGCAGCAATGCAGCTTAAGGCTTGGCAAGTACCAGCATGGGAGACTGGCTGGGAATCCCAAGTTCCGTTGACCTTTTTGAACCTGAAAATTGTGTTAGTTTCTCTATGAGATAATAAAAGAAGGTTCAAATTGAACAGCTGCTGTCAACGGCCATTCTAAGCTGAATGTGCCTGCTCTCGTCAGATCGCAGCAGCAATGCAGCTTAAGGCTTGGCAAGTACCAGCATGGGAGACTGGCTGGGAATACCAAATTCTGTTGACCTTTTTGAACCTGAAAATTGTGTTAGTTTCTCTATGAGATAGTAAAAGAAGGTTCAAATTGAACAGCTGCTGTCAACGGCCATTCTAAGCTGAATGTGCCTGCTCTTGTCAGATCGCCGCAGCTTAAGGCTTGGCAAGTACCAGCATGGGAGACTGGCTGGGAATCCCAAGTTCCGTTGACCTTTTTGAACCTGAAAATTGTGTTAGTTTCTCTATGAGATAGTAAAAGAAGGTTCAAACTGAACAGCTGCTGTCAACGGCCATTCTAAGCTGAATGTGCCTGCTCTCGTCAGATTGCAGCAGCAATGCAGCTTAAGGCTTGGCAAGTACCAGCATGGGAGACTGGCTGGGAATCCCAAGTTCCGTTGACCTTTTTGAACCTGAAATTGTGTTAGTTTCTCTATGAGATAGTAAAAGAAGGTTCAAACTGAACAGCTGCTGTCAACGGCCATTCTAAGCTGAATGTGCCTGCTCTCGTCAGATCGCAGCATCAATGCAGCTTAAGGCTTGGCAAGTACCAGCATGGGAGACTGGCTGGGAATCCCAAGTTCCGTTGACCTTTTTGAACCTGAAAATTGTGTTAGTTTCTCTATGAGATAGTAAAAGAAGGTTCAAATTGAACAGCTGCTGTCAACAGCCATTCTAAGCTGAATGTGCCTGCTCTCGTCAGATCGCAGCAGCAATGCAGCTTAAGGCTTGGCAAGTACCAGCATGGGAGACTGGCTGGGAATCCCAAGTTCCGTTGACCTTTTTGAACCTGAAAATTGTGTTAGTTTCTCTATGAGATAGTAAAAGAAGGTTCAAATTGAACAGCTGCTGTCAACGGCCATTCTAAGCTGAATGTGCCTGCTCTCGTCAGATCGCAGCAGCAATGCAGCTTAAGGCTTGGCAAGTACCAGCATGGGAGACTGGCTGGGAATCCCAAGTTCCGTTGACCTTTTGAACCTGAAAATTGTGTTAGTTTCTCTATGAGATAGTAAAAGAAGGTTCAAATTGAACAGCTGCTGTCAACGGCCATTCTAAGCTGAATGTGCCTGCTCTCGTCAGATCGCAGCAACAATGCAGCTTAAGGCTTGGCAAGTACAAGCATGGGAGACTGGCTGGGAATCCCAAGTTCTGTTGACCTTTTTGAACCTGAAAATTGTTAGTTTCTCTGTCAAAGATGGTAAAAGAAAGTTCAAATTGAACAGCTGCTGTCAACGGCCATTCTAAGCTGAATGTGCCTGCTCTCGTCAGATCGCAGCAGCAATGCAGCTTAAGGCTTGGCAAGTACCAGCATGGGAGACTGGCTGGGAATACCAAGTTCCGTTGACCTTTTTGAGCCTGAAAATTGTGTTAGTTTCTCTATGAGATAGTAAAAGAAGGTTCAAACTGAACATCTGCTGTCAACGGCCATTCTAAGCTGAATGTGCCTGCTCTCGTCAGATCGCAGCAGCAATGAAGCTTAAGGCTTGGCAAGTACCAGCATGGGAGACTGGCTGGGAATTCCAAGTTCTGTTGACCTTTTTGAACCTGAAAATTGTGTTAGTTTCTCTATGAGATAGTAAAAGAAGGTTCAAATTGAACAGCTGCTGTCAACGGCCATTCTAAGCTGAATGTGCCTGCTCTCGTCAGATCGCAGCAGCAATGCAGCTTAAGGCTTGGCAAGTACCAGCATGGGAGACTGGCTGGAAATCCCAAGTTCTGTTGACCTTTTTGAACCTGAAAATTGTGTTAGTTTTTCTATGAGATAGTAAAAGAAAGTTCAAATTGAACAGCTGCTGTCAACGGCCATTCTAAGCTGAATGTGCCTGCTCTCGTCAGATCGCAGCAGCAATGCAGCTTAAGGCTTGGCAAGTACCAGCATGGGAGACTGGCTGGGAATCCCAAGTTCCGTTTACCTTTCTGAACCTGAAAATTGTGTTAGTTTCTCTATGAGATAGTAAAAGAAGGTTCAAACTGAACAGCTGCTGTCAACGGCCATTCTAAGCTGAATGTGCCTGCTCTTGTCAGATCGCAGCAGCTTAAGGCTTGGCAAGTACCAGCATGGGAGACTGGCTGGGAATCCCAAGTTCCGTTGACCTTTTTGAACCTGAAAATTGTGTTAGTTTCTCTATGAGATAGTAAAAGAAGGTTCAAATTGAACAGCTGCTGTCAACGGCCATTCTAAGCTGAATGTGCCTGCTCTCGTCAGATCGCAGCAGCAATGCAGCTTAAGGCTTGGCAAGTACCAGCATGGGAGACTGTCTGGGAATCCCAAGTTCCGTTGACCTTTTTGAACCTGAAAATTGTGTTAGTTTCTCTATGAGATAGTAAAAGAAGGTTCAAACTGAACAGCTGCTGTCAACGGCCATTCTAAGCTGAATGTGCCTGCTCTCGTCAGATCGCAGCAGCAATGCAGCTTAAGGCTTGGCAAGTACCAGCATGGGAGACTGGCTGGGAATCCCAAGTTCCGTTGACCTTTTTGAACCTGAAAATTGTGTTAGTTTCTCTATGAGATAATAAAAGAAGGTTCAAATTGAACAGCTGCTGTCAACGGCCATTCTAAGCTGAATGTGCCTGCTCTCGTCAGATCGCAGCAGCAATGCAGCTTAAGGCTTGGCAAGTACCAGCATGGGAGACTGGCTGGGAATACCAAATTCTGTTGACCTTTTTGAACCTGAAAATTGTGTTAGTTTCTCTATGAGATAGTAAAAGAAGGTTCAAATTGAACAGCTGCTGTCAACGGCCATTCTAAGCTGAATGTGCCTGCTCTTGTCAGATCGCCGCAGCTTAAGGCTTGGCAAGTACCAGCATGGGAGACTGGCTGGGAATCCCAAGTTCCGTTGACCTTTTTGAACCTGAAAATTGTGTTAGTTTCTCTATGAGATAGTAAAAGAAGGTTCAAACTGAACAGCTGCTGTCAACGGCCATTCTAAGCTGAATGTGCCTGCTCTCGTCAGATCGCAGCAGCAATGCAGCTTAAGGCTTGGCAAGTACCAGCATGGGAGACTGGCTGGGAATCCCAAGTTCCGTTGACCTTTTTGAACCTGAAAATTGTGTTAGTTTCTCTATGAGATAGTAAAAGAAGGTTCAAATTAAACAGCTGCTGTCAACAGCCATTCTAAGCTGAATGTGCCTGCTCTCGTCAGATCGCAGCAGCAATGCAGCTTAAGGCTTGGCAAGTACCAGCATGGGAGACTGGCTGGGAATCCCAAGTTCCGTTGACCTTTTGAACCTGAAAATTGTGTTAGTTTCTCTATGAGATAGTAAAAGAAGGTTCAAATTGAACAGCTGCTGTCAACGGCCATTCTAAGCTGAATGTGCCTGCTCTCGTCAGATCGCAGCAGCAATGCAGCTTAAGGCTTGGCAAGTACCAGCATGGGAGACTGGCTGGGAATCCCAAGTTCCGTTGACCTTTTAGAACCTGAAAATTGTGTTAGTTTCTCTATGAGATAGTAAAAGAAGGTTCAAAATGAACAGCTGCTGTCAACGGCCATTCTAAGCTGAATGTGCCTGCTCTCGTCAGATCGCAGCAGCAATGCAACTTAAGGCTTGGCAAGTACCAGCATGGGAGACTGGCTGGGAATCCCAAGTTCCGTTGACCTTTTTGAACCTGAAAATTGTGTTAGTTTCTCTATGAGATAATAAAAGAAGGTTCAAATTGAACAGCTGCTGTCAACGGCCATTCTAAGCTGAATGTGCCTGCTCTCGTCAGATCGCAGCAACAATGCAGCTTAAGGCTTGGCAAGTACAAGCATGGGAGACTGGCTGGGAATCCCAAGTTCTGTTGACCTTTTTGAACCTGAAAATTGTTAGTTTCTCTGTCAAAGATGGTAAAAGAAAGTTCAAATTGAACAGCTGCTGTCAACGGCCATTCTAAGCTGAATGTGCCTGCTCTCGTCAGATCGCAGCAGCAATGCAGCTTAAGGCTTGGCAAGTACCAGCATGGGAGACTGGCTGGGAATACCAAGTTCCGTTGACCTTTTTGAGCCTGAAAATTGTGTTAGTTTCTCTATGAGATAGTAAAAGAAGGTTCAAACTGAACATCTGCTGTCAACGGCCATTCTAAGCTGAATGTGCCTGCTCTCGTCAGATCGCAGCAGCAATGAAGCTTAAGGCTTGGCAAGTACCAGCATGGGAGACTGGCTGGGAATTCCAAGTTCTGTTGACCTTTTTGAACCTGAAAATTGTGTTAGTTTCTCTATGAGATAGTAAAAGAAGGTTCAAATTGAACAGCTGCTGTCAACGGCCATTCTAAGCTGAATGTGCCTGCTCTCGTCAGATCGCAGCAGCTTAAGGCTTGGCAAGTACCAGCATGGGAGACTGGCTGGGAATCCCAAGTTCCGTTGACCTTTTTGAACCTGAAAAATGTGTTAGTTTCTCTATGAGATAGTAAAAGAAGGTTCAAATTGAACAGCTGCTGTCAACGGCCATTCTAAGCTGAATGTGCCTGCTCTCGTCAGATCGCAGCAGCAATGCAGCTTAAGGCTTGGCAAGTACCAGCATGGGAGACTGGCTGGGAATCCCAAGTTCCGTTGACCTTTTTGAACCTGAAAATTGTTAGTTTCTCTGTCAAAGATGATAAAAGAAGGTTCAAATTGAACAGCTGCTGTCAACGGCCATTCTAAGCTGAATGTGCCTGCTCTCGTCAGATCGCAGCAGCAATGCAGCTTAAGGCTTGGCAAGTACCAGCATGGGAGACTGGCTGGGAATCCCAAGTTCCGTTGACCTTTTTGAACCTGAAAATTGTGTTAGTTTCTCTATGAGATAGTAAAAGAAGGTTCAAACTGAACAGCTGCTGTCAACGGCCATTCTAAGCTCAATGTGCCTGCTCTCGTCAGATCGCAGCAGCAATGCAGCTTAAGGCTAGGCAAGTACCAGTATGGGAGACTGGCTGGGAATCCCAAGTTCCGTTGACCTTTTTGAACCTGAAAATTGTGTTAGTTTCTCTATGAGATAGTAAAAGACGGTTCAAATTGAACAGCTGCTATCAACGGCCATTCTAAGCTGAATGTGCCTGCTCTCGTCAGATCGCAGCAGCAATGCAGCTTAAGGCTTGGCAAGTACTAGCATGGGAGACTGGCTGGGAATCCCAAGTTCTGTTGACCTTTTTGAACCTGAAAATTGTTAGTTTCTCTGTCAAAGATGGTAAAAGAAGGTTCAAATTGAACAGCTGCTGTCAACGGCCATTCTAAGCTGAATATGCCTGCTCTCGTCAGACCGCAGCAGCAATGCAGCTTAAGGCTTGGCAAGTACCAGCATGGGAGACTGGCTGCGAATCCCAAGTTCCGTTGACCTTTTTGAACCTGAAAATTGTGTTAGTTTCTCTATGAGATAGTAAAAGAAGGTTCAAACTGAACAGCTGCTGTCAATGGCCATTCTAAGCTGAATGTGCCTGCTCTCGTCAGATCGCAGCAGCAATGCAGCTTAAGGCTTTGCAAGTACCAGCATGGGAGACTGGCTGGGAATCCCAAGTTCTGTTGACCTTTTTGAACCTGAAAATTGTGTTAGTTTCTCTATGAGATAGTAAAAGAAGGTTCAAATTGAACAGCTGCTGTCAACGGCCATTCTAAGCTGAATGTGCCTGCTCTTGTCAGATCGCCGCAGCTTAAGGCTTGGCAAGTACCAGCATGGGAGACTGGCTGGGAATCCCAAGTTCCGTTGACCTTTTTGAACCTGAAAATTGTGTTAGTTTCTCTATGAGATAGTAAAAGAAGGTTCAAATTGAACAGCTGCTGTCAACGGCCATTCTAAGCTGAATGTGCCTGCTCTCATCAGATCGCAGCAGCAATGCAGCTTAAGGCTTGGCAAGTACCAGCATGGGAGACTGGCTGGGAATCCCAAGTTCCGTTGACCTTTTTGAACCTGAAAATTGTGTTAGTTTCTCTATGAGATAGTAAAAGAAGGTTCAAATTGAAAAGCTGCTGTCAACGGCCATTCTAAGCTGAATGTGCCTGCTCTCGTCAGATCGCAGCAGCAATGCAGCTTAAGGCTTGGCAAGTACCAGCATGGGAGACTGGCTGGGAATCCCAAGTTCCGTTGACCTTTTTGAACCTGAAAATTGTTAGTTTCTCTGTCAAAGATGGTAAAAGAAGGTTCAAATTGAACAGCTGCTGTCAACGGCCATTCTAAGCTGAATGTGCCTGCTCTCGTCAGATCGCAGCAGCAATGCAGCTTAAGGCTTGGCAAGTACCAGCATGGGAGACTGGCTGCGAATCCCAAGTTCCGTTGACCTTTTTGAACCTGAAAATTGTGTTAGTTTCTCTATGAGATAGTAAAAGAAGGTTCAAACTGAACAGCTGCTGTCAACGGCCATTCTAAGCTGAATGTGCCTGCTCTCGTCAGATCGCAGCAGCAATGCAGCTTAAGGCTTGGCAAGTACCAGCATGGGAGACTGGCTGGGAATCCCAAGTTCCGTTGACCTTTTTGAACCTGAAAATTGTGTTACTTTCTCTATGAGATAGTAAAAGAAGGTTCAAATTGAACAGCTGCTGTCAACGGCCATTCTAAGCTGAATGAGCCTGCTCTCATCAGATCGCAGCAGCAATGCAGCTTAAGGCTTGGCAAGTACCAGCATGGGAGACTGGCTGGGAATCCCAACTTCTGTTGACCTTTTTGAACCTGAAAATTGTGTTAGTTTCTCTATGAGATAGTAAAAGAAGGTTCAAATTGAACAGCTGCTGTCAACGGCCATTCTAAGCTGAATGTGCCTGCTCTTGTCAGATCGCCGCAGCTTAAGGCTTGGCAAGTACCAGCATGGGAGACTGGCTGGGAATCCCAAGTTCCGTTGACCTTTTTGAACCTGAAAATTGTGTTAGTTTCTCTATGAGATAGTAAAAGAAGGTTCAAATTGAACAGCTGCTGTCCACGGCCATTCTAAGCTGAATGTGCCTGCTCTCATCAGATCGCAGCAGCAATGCAGCTTAAGGCTTGGCAAGTACCAGCATGGGAGACTGGCTGGGAATCCCAAGTTCCGTTGACCTTTTTGAACCTGAAAATTGTGTTAGTTTCTCTATGAGATAGTAAAAGAAGGTTCAAATTGAACAGCTGCTGTCAACGGCCATTCTAAGCTGAATGTGCCTGCTCTCATCAGATCGCAGCAGCAATGCAGCTTAAGGCTTGGCAAGTACCAGCATGGGAGACTGGCTGGGAATCCCAAGTTCTGTTGACCTTTTTGAACCTGAAAATTGTGTTAGTTTCTCTATGAGATAGTAAAAGAAGGTTCAAATTGAACAGCTGCTGTCAACGGCCATTCTAAGCTGAATGTGCCTGCTCTCGTCAGATCGCAGCATCAATGCAGCTTAAGGCTTGGCAAGTACCAGCATGGGAGACTGGCTGGGAATCCCAAGCTCCGTTGACCTTTTTGAACCTGAAAATTGTGTTAGTTTCTCTATGAGATAGTAAAAGAAGGTTCAAATTGAACAGCTGCTGTCAACGGCCATTCTAAGATGAATGTTCCTGCTCTCGTCAGATCGCAGCAGCAATGCAGCTTAAGGCTTGGCAAGTACCAGCATGGGAGACTGGCTGGGAATCCCAAGTTCCGTTGACCTTTTTGAACCTGAAAATTGTGTTAGTTTCTCTATGAGATAGTAAAAGAAGGTTCAAATTGAACAGCTGCTGTCAACGGCAATTCTAAGCTGAATGTGCCTGCTCTCGTCAGATTGCAGCAGCAATGCAGCTTAAGGCTTGGCAAGTACCAGCATGGGAGACTGGCTGGGAATCCCAAGTTCCGTTGACCTTTTTGAACCTGAAAATTGTGTTAGTTTCTCTATGAGATAGTAAAAGAAGGTTCAAATTGAACAGCTGCTGTCAACGGCCATTTTAAGCTGAATGTGCCTGCTCTCGTCAGATCGCAGCAGCTTAAGGCTTGGCAAGTACCAGCATGGGAGACTGGCTGGGAATCCCAAGTTCCCTTGACCTTTTTGAACCTGAAAATTGTGTTAGTTTCTCTATGAGATAGTAAAAGAAGGTTCAAATTGAACAGCTGCTGTCAACGGCCATTCTAAGCTGAATGTGCCTGCTCTCGTCAGATCGCAGCAGCAATGCAGCTTAAGGCTTGGCAAGTACCAGCATGGGAGACTGGCTGCGAATCCCAAGTTCCGTTGACCTTTTTGAACCTGAAAATTGTGTTAGTTTCTCTATGAGATAGTAAAAGAAGGTTCAAATTGAACAGCTGCTGTCAACGGCAATTCTAAGCTGAATGTGCCTGCTCTCGTCAGATTGCAGCAGCAATGCAGCTTAAGGCTTGGCAAGTACCAGCATGGGAGACTGGCTGGGAATCCCAAGTTCCGTTGACCTTTTTGAACCTGAAAATTGTGTTAGTTTCTCTATGAGATAGTAAAAGAAGGTTCAAATTGAACAGCTGCTGTCAACGGCCATTTTAAGCTGAATGTGCCTGCTCTCGTCAGATCGCAGCAGCTTAAGGCTTGGCAAGTACCAGCATGGGAGACTGGCTGGGAATCCCAAGTTCCCTTGACCTTTTTGAACCTGAAAATTGTGTTAGTTTCTCTATGAGATAGTAAAAGAAGGTTCAAATTGAACAGCTGCTGTCAACGGCCATTCTAAGCTGAATGTGCCTGCTCTCGTCAGATCGCAGCAGCAATGCAGCTTAAGGCTTGGCAAGTACCAGCATGGGAGACTGGCTGGGAATCCCAAGTTCCGTTGACCTTTTTGAACCTGAAAATTGTGTTAGTTTCTCTATGAGATAGTAAAAGAAGGTTCAAATTGAACAGCTGCTGTCAACGGCCATTCTAAGCTGAATGTGCCTGCTCTCGTCAGATCGCAGCAGCAATGCAGCTTAAGGCTTGGCAAGTACCAGCATGGGAGACTGGCTGGGAATCCCAAGTTCTGTTGACCTTTTTGAACCTGAAAATTGTGTTAGTTTCTCTATGAGATAGTAAAAGAAGGTTCAAATTGAACAGCTGCTGTCAACGGCCATTCTAAGCTGAATGTGCCTGCTCTCGTCAGATCGCAGCAGCTTAAGGCTTGGCAAGTACCAGCATGGGAGACTGGCTGGGAATCCAGCAGCAATGTAGCTTAAGGCTTGGCAAGTACCAGCATGGGAGACTGGCTGGGAATCCCAAGTTCCGTTGACCTTTTTGAACCTGAAAATTGTGTTAGTTTCTCTATGAGATAGTAAAAGAAGGTTCAAATTGAACAGCTGCTGTCAACGGCCATTCTAAGCTGAATGTGCCTGCTCTCGTCAGATCGCAGCAGCAATGCAGCTTAAGGCTTGGCAAGTACCAGCATGGGAGACTGGCTGGGAATCCCAAGTTCCGTTGACCTTTTTGAACCTGAAAATTGTTAGTTTCTCTGTCAAAGATGATAAAAGAAGGTTCAAATTGAACAGCTGCTGTCAACGGCCATTCTAAGCTGAATGTGCCTGCTCTCGTCAGATCGCAGCAGCAATGCAGCTTAAGGCTTGGCAAGTACCAGCATGGGAGACTGGCTGGGAATCCCAAGTTCCGTTGACCTTTTGAACCTGAAAATTGTGTTAGTTTCTCTATGAGATAGTAAAAGAAGGTTCAAATTGAACAGCTGCTGTCAACGGCCATTCTAAGCTGAATGTGCCTGCTCTCGTCAGATCGCAGCAGCAATGCAGCTTAAGGCTTGGCAAGTACCAGCATGGGAGACTGGCTGGGAATCCCAAGTTCCGTTGACCTTTTTGAACCTGAAAATTGTTAGTTTCTCTGTCAAAGATGGTAAAAGAAGGTTCAAATTGAACAGCTGCTGTCAACGGCCATTCTAAGCTGAATGTGCCTGCTCTCGTCAGATCGCAGCAGCAATGCAGCTTAAGGCTTGGCAAGCACCAGCATGGGAGACTGGCTTGGAATCCCAAGTTCTGTTGACCTTTTTGAACCTGAAAATTGTGTTAGTTTCTCTATGAGATAGTAAAAGAAGGTTCAAATTGAACAGCTGCTGTCAACGGCCATTCTAAGCTGAATGTGCCTGCTCTCGTCAGATCGCAGCAACAATGCAGCTTAAGGCTTGGCAAGTACAAGCATGGGAGACTGGCTGGGAATCCCAAGTTCTGTTGACCTTTTTGAACCTGAAAATTGTTAGTTTCTCTGTCAAAGATGGTAAAAGAAAGTTCAAATTGAACAGCTGCTGTCAACGGCCATTCTAAGCTGAATGTGCCTGCTCTCGTCAGATCGCAGCAGCAATGCAGCTTAAGGCTTGGCAAGTACCAGCATGGGAGACTGGCTGGGAATACCAAGTTCCGTTGACCTTTTTGAGCCTGAAAATTGTGTTAGTTTCTCTATGAGATAGTAAAAGAAGGTTCAAACTGAACATCTGCTGTCAACGGCCATTCTAAGCTGAATGTGCCTGCTCTCGTCAGATCGCAGCAGCAATGAAGCTTAAGGCTTGGCAAGTACCAGCATGGGAGACTGGCTGGGAATTCCAAGTTCTGTTGACCTTTTTGAACCTGAAAATTGTGTTAGTTTCTCTATGAGATAGTAAAAGAAGGTTCAAATTGAACAGCTGCTGTCAACGGCCATTCTAAGCTGAATGTGCCTGCTCTCGTCAGATCGCAGCAGCTTAAGGCTTGGCAAGTACCAGCATGGGAGACTGGCTGGGAATCCCAAGTTCCGTTGACCTTTTTGAACCTGAAAAATGTGTTAGTTTCTCTATGAGATAGTAAAAGAAGGTTCAAATTGAACAGCTGCTGTCAACGGCCATTCTAAGCTGAATGTGCCTGCTCTCGTCAGATCGCAGCAGCAATGCAGCTTAAGGCTTGGCAAGTACCAGCATGGGAGACTGGCTGGGAATCCCAAGTTCCGTTGACCTTTTTGAACCTGAAAATTGTTAGTTTCTCTGTCAAAGATGATAAAAGAAGGTTCAAATTGAACAGCTGCTGTCAACGGCCATTCTAAGCTGAATGTGCCTGCTCTCGTCAGATCGCAGCAGCAATGCAGCTTAAGGCTTGGCAAGTACCAGCATGGGAGACTGGCTGGGAATCCCAAGTTCCGTTGACCTTTTTGAACCTGAAAATTGTGTTAGTTTCTCTATGAGATAGTAAAAGAAGGTTCAAACTGAACAGCTGCTGTCAACGGCCATTCTAAGCTCAATGTGCCTGCTCTCGTCAGATCGCAGCAGCAATGCAGCTTAAGGCTAGGCAAGTACCAGTATGGGAGACTGGCTGGGAATCCCAAGTTCCGTTGACCTTTTTGAACCTGAAAATTGTGTTAGTTTCTCTATGAGATAGTAAAAGACGGTTCAAATTGAACAGCTGCTGTCAACGGCCATTCTAAGCTGAATGTGCCTGCTCTCGTCAGATCGCAGCAGCAATGCAGCTTAAGGCTTGGCAAGTACCAGCATGGGAGACTGGCTGGGAATCCCAAGTTCTGTTGACCTTTTTGAACCTGAAAATTGTTAGTTTCTCTGTCAAAGATGGTAAAAGAAGGTTCAAATTGAACAGCTGCTGTCAACGGCCATTCTAAGCTGAATGTGCCTGCTCTCGTCAGATCGCAGCAGCAATGCAGCTTAAGGCTTGGCAAGTACCAGCATGGGAGACTGGCTGCGAATCCCAAGTTCCGTTGACCTTTTTGAACCTGAAAATTGTGTTAGTTTCTCTATGAGATAGTAAAAGAAGGTTCAAACTGAACAGCTGCTGTCAACGGCCATTCTAAGCTGAATGTGCCTGCTCTCGTCAGATCGCAGCAGCAATGCAGCTTAAGGCTTGGCAAGTACCAGCATGGGAGACTGGCTGGGAATCCCAAGTTCTGTTGACCTTTTTGAACCTGAAAATTGTGTTAGTTTCTCTATGAGATAGTAAAAGAAGGTTCAAATTGAACAGCTGCTGTCAACGGCCATTCTAAGCTGAATGTGCCTGCTCTTGTCAGATCGCCGCAGCTTAAGGCTTGGCAAGTACCAGCATGGGAGACTGGCTGGGAATCCCAAGTTCCGTTGACCTTTTTGAACCTGAAAATTGTGTTAGTTTCTCTATGAGATAGTAAAAGAAGGTTCAAATTGAACAGCTGCTGTCAACGGCCATTCTAAGCTGAATGTGCCTGCTCTCATCAGATCGCAGCAGCAATGCAGCTTAAGGCTTGGCAAGTACCAGCATGGGAGACTGGCTGGGAATCCCAAGTTCCGTTGACCTTTTTGAACCTGAAAATTGTGTTAGTTTCTCTATGAGATAGTAAAAGAAGGTTCAAATTGAAAAGCTGCTGTCAACGGCCATTCTAAGCTGAATGTGCCTGCTCTCGTCAGATCGCAGCAGCAATGCAGCTTAAGGCTTGGCAAGTACCAGCATGGGAGACTGGCTGGGAATCCCAAGTTCCGTTGACCTTTTTGAACCTGAAAATTGTTAGTTTCTCTGTCAAAGATGGTAAAAGAAGGTTCAAATTGAACAGCTGCTGTCAACGGCCATTCTAAGCTGAATGTGCCTGCTCTCGTCAGATCGCAGCAGCAATGCAGCTTAAGGCTTGGCAAGTACCAGCATGGGAGACTGGCTGCGAATCCCAAGTTCCGTTGACCTTTTTGAACCTGAAAATTGTGTTAGTTTCTCTATGAGATAGTAAAAGAAGGTTCAAACTGAACAGCTGCTGTCAACGGCCATTCTAAGCTGAATGTGCCTGCTCTCGTCAGATCGCAGCAGCAATGCAGCTTAAGGCTTGGCAAGTACCAGCATGGGAGACTGGCTGGGAATCCCAAGTTCCGTTGACCTTTTTGAACCTGAAAATTGTGTTACTTTCTCTATGAGATAGTAAAAGAAGGTTCAAATTGAACAGCTGCTGTCAACGGCCATTCTAAGCTGAATGAGCCTGCTCTCATCAGATCGCAGCAGCAATGCAGCTTAAGGCTTGGCAAGTACCAGCATGGGAGACTGGCTGGGAATCCCAACTTCTGTTGACCTTTTTGAACCTGAAAATTGTGTTAGTTTCTCTATGAGATAGTAAAAGAAGGTTCAAATTGAACAGCTGCTGTCAACGGCCATTCTAAGCTGAATGTGCCTGCTCTTGTCAGATCGCCGCAGCTTAAGGCTTGGCAAGTACCAGCATGGGAGACTGGCTGGGAATCCCAAGTTCCGTTGACCTTTTTGAACCTGAAAATTGTGTTAGTTTCTCTATGAGATAGTAAAAGAAGGTTCAAATTGAACAGCTGCTGTCCACGGCCATTCTAAGCTGAATGTGCCTGCTCTCATCAGATCGCAGCAGCAATGCAGCTTAAGGCTTGGCAAGTACCAGCATGGGAGACTGGCTGGGAATCCCAAGTTCCGTTGACCTTTTTGAACCTGAAAATTGTGTTAGTTTCTCTATGAGATAGTAAAAGAAGGTTCAAATTGAACAGCTGCTGTCAACGGCCATTCTAAGCTGAATGTGCCTGCTCTCATCAGATCGCAGCAGCAATGCAGCTTAAGGCTTGGCAAGTACCAGCATGGGAGACTGGCTGGGAATCCCAAGTTCTGTTGACCTTTTTGAACCTGAAAATTGTGTTAGTTTCTCTATGAGATAGTAAAAGAAGGTTCAAATTGAACAGCTGCTGTCAACGGCCATTCTAAGCTGAATGTGCCTGCTCTCGTCAGATCGCAGCATCAATGCAGCTTAAGGCTTGGCAAGTACCAGCATGGGAGACTGGCTGGGAATCCCAAGCTCCGTTGACCTTTTTGAACCTGAAAATTGTGTTAGTTTCTCTATGAGATAGTAAAAGAAGGTTCAAATTGAACAGCTGCTGTCAACGGCCATTCTAAGATGAATGTTCCTGCTCTCGTCAGATCGCAGCAGCAATGCAGCTTAAGGCTTGGCAAGTACCAGCATGGGAGACTGGCTGGGAATCCCAAGTTCCGTTGACCTTTTTGAACCTGAAAATTGTGTTAGTTTCTCTATGAGATAGTAAAAGAAAGTAGAAATTAGGCAGCTGCTGTCAACGGCCATTCTAAGCTGAATGTGCCTGCTCTCGTCAGATCGCAGCAGCAATGCAGCTTAAGGCTTGGCAAGTACCAGCATGGGAGACTGGCTGGGAATCCCAAGTTCCGTTGACCTTTTTGAACCTGAAAATTGTGTTAGTTTCTCTATGAGATAGTAAAAGAAGGTTCAAATTGAACAGCTGCTGTCAACGGCCATTTTAAGCTGAATGTGCCTGCTCTCGTCAGATCGCAGCAGCTTAAGGCTTGGCAAGTACCAGCATGGGAGACTGGCTGGGAATCCCAAGTTCCGTTGACCTTTTTGAACCTGAAAATTGTGTTAGTTTCTCTATGAGATAGTAAAAGAAGGTTCAAATTGAACAGCTGCTGTCAACGGCCATTCTAAGCTGAATGTGCCTGCTCTCGTCAGATCGCAGCAGCAATGCAGCTTAAGGCTTGGCAAGTACCAGCATGGGAGACTGGCTGGGAATCCCAAGTTCCGTTGACCTTTTTGAACCTGATAATTGTGTTAGTTTCTCTATGAGATAGTAAAAGAAGGTTCAAATTGAACAGCTGCTGTCAACGGCCATTCTAAGCTGAATGTGCCTGCTCTCGTCAGATCGCAGCAGCAATGCAGCTTAAGGCTTGGCAAGTACCAGCATGGGAGACTGGCTGGGAATCCCAAGTTCTGTTGACCTTTTTGAACCTGAAAATTGTGTTAGTTTGTCTATGAGATAGTAAAAGAAGGTTCAAATTGAACAGCTGCTGTCAACGGCCATTCTAAGCTGAATGTGCCTGCTCTCGTCAGATCGCAGCAACAATGAAGCTTAAGGCTTGGCAAGTACCAGCATGGGAGACTGGCTGGAAATCCCAAGTTCTGTTGACCTTTTTGAACCTGAAAATTGTTAGTTTCTCTGTCAAAGATGGTAAAAGAAGGTTCAAATTGAACAGCTGCTGTCAACGGCCATTCTAAGCTGAATGTGCCTGCTCTCGTCAGATCGCAGCAGCAATGCAGCTTAAGGCTTGGCAAGTACCAGCATGGGAGACTGGCTGGGAATCCCAAGTTCTGTTGACCTTTTTGAACCTGAAAATTGTTAGTTTCTTTGTCAAATATGGTAAAAGAAGGTTCAAATTGAACAGCTGCTGTCAACGGCCATTCTGAGCTGAATGTGCCTGCTCTCGTCAGATCGCAGCAGCAATGCAGCTTAGGGCTTGGCAAGTACCAGCATGGGAGACTGGCTGGGAATCCCAAGTTCTGTTGACCTTTTTGAACCTGAAAATTGTGTTAGTTTCTCTATGAGATAGTAAAAGAAGGTTCACATTGAACAGCTGCTGTCAACGGCCATTCTAAGCTGAATGTGCGTGCTCTTGTCGGATCACAGCAGCGATGCGGCTTAAGGCTTGGCAAGTACCAGCATGGGAGACTGGCTGTGAATCCCAAGTTCCGTTGACCTTTTTGAACCTGAAAATTGTGTTAGTTTCTCTATGAGATAGTAAAAGAAGGTTCAAACTGAACAGCTGCTGTCAACGGCCATTCTAAGCTGAATGTGCCTGCTCTCGTCAGATCGCAGCAGCAATGCAGCTTAAGGCTTGGCAAGTACCAGCATGGGAGACTGGCTGGGAATCCCAAGTTCTGTTGACCTTTTTGAACCTGAAAATTGTGTTAGTTTCTCTATGAGATAGTAAAAGAAGGTTCAAATTGAACAGCTGCTGTCAACGGCCATTCTAAGCTGAATGTGCCTGCTCTTGTCAGATCGCAGCAGCTTAAGGCTTGGCAAGTACCAGCATGGGAGACTGGCTGGGAATCCCAAGTTCCGTTGACCTTTTTGAACCTGAAAATTGTGTTAGTTTCTCTATGAGATAGTAAAAGAAGGTTCAAATTGAACAGCTGCTGTCAACGGCCATTCAAAGCTGAATGTGCCTGCTCTCGTCAGATCGCAGCAGCAATGCAGCCTAAGGCTTGGCGAGTACCAGCATGGGAGACTGGCTGGGAATCCCAAGTTCCGTTGACCTTTTTGAACCTGAAAATTGTGTTAGTTTCTCTATGAGATAGTAAAAGAAGGTTCAAACTGAACAGCTGCTGTCAACGGCCATTCTAAGCTGAATGTGCCTGCTCTCGTATGATCGCAGCAGCAATGCAGCTTAAGGCTTGGCAAGTACCAGCATGGGAGACTGGCTGGGAATCCCAAGTTCCGTTGACCTTTTTGAACCTGAAAATTGTGTTAGTTTCTCTATGAGATAGTAAAAGAAGGTTCAAATTGAACAGCTGCTGTCAACGGCCATTCTAAGCTGAATGTGCCTGCTCTCGTCAGATCGCAGCAGCAATGCAGCTTAAGGCTTGGCAAGTACCAGCATGGGAGACTGGCTGGGAATCCCAAGTTCTGTTGACCTTTTTGAACCTGAAAATTGTGTTAGTTTCTCTATGAGATAGTAAAAGAAGGTTCAAATTGAACAGCTGCTGTCAACGGCCATTCTAAGCTGAATGTGCCTGCTCTCTTCAGATCGCAGCAGCTTAAGGCTTGGCAAGTACCAGCATGGGAGACTGGCTGGGAATCCCAAGTTCCGTTGACCTTTTTGAACCTGAAAATTGTGTTAGTTTCTCTATGAGATAGTAAAAGAAGGTTCAAATTGAACAGCTGCTGTCAACGGCCATTCTAAGCTGAATGTGCCTGCTCTCGTCAGATCGCAGCAGCAATGCAGCTTAAGGCTTGGCAAGTACCAGCATGGGAGACTGGCTGGGAATCCCAAGTTCCGTTGACCTTTTGAACCTGAAAATTGTGTTAGTTTCTCTATGAGATAGTAAAAGAAGGTTCAAATTGAACAGCTGCTGTCAACGGCCATTCTAAGCTGAATGTGCCTGCTCTCGTCAGATCGCAGCAGCAATGCAGCTTAAGGCTTGGCAAGTACCAGCATGGGAGACTGGCTGGGAATCCCAAGTTCCGTTGACCTTTTTGAACCTGAAAATTGTTAGTTTCTCTGTCAAAGATGGTAAAAGAAGGTTCAAATTGAACAGCTGCTGTCAACGGCCATTCTAAGCTGAATGTGCCTGCTCTCGTCAGATCGCAGCAGCAATGCAGCTTAAGGCTTGGCAAGTACCAGCATGGGAGACTGGCTGGGAATCCCAAGTTCTGTTGACCTTTTTGAACCTGAAAATTGTGTTAGTTTCTCTATGAGATAGTAAAAGAAGGTTCAAATTGAACAGCTGCTGTCAACGGCCATTCTAAGCTGAATGTGCCTGCTCTCGTCAGATCGCAGCAACAATGCAGCTTAAGGCTTGGCAAGTACAAGCATGGGAGACTGGCTGGGAATCCCAAGTTCTGTTGACCTTTTTGAACCTGAAAATTGTTAGTTTCTCTGTCAAAGATGGTAAAAGAAAGTTCAAATTGAACAGCTGCTGTCAACGGCCATTCTAAGCTGAATGTGCCTGCTCTCGTCAAATCGCAGCAGCAATGCAGCTTAAGGCTTGGCAAGTACCAGCATGGGAGACTGGCTGGGAATACCAAGTTCCGTTAACCTTTTTGAGCCTGAAAATTGTGTTAGTTTCTCTATGAGATAGTAAAAGAAGGTTCAAACTGAACATCTGCTGTCAACGGCCATTCTAAGCTGAATGTGCCTGCTCTCGTCAGATCGCAGCAGCAATGAAGCTTAAGGCTTGGCAAGTACCAGCATGGGAGACTGGCTGGGAATTCCAAGTTCTGTTGACCTTTTTGAACCTGAAAATTGTGTTAGTTTCTCTATGAGATAGTAAAAGAAGGTTCAAATTGAACAGCTGCTGTCAACGGCCATTCTAAGCTGAATGTGCCTGCTCTCGTCAGATCGCAGCAGCAATGCAGCTTAAGGCTTGGCAAGTACCAGCATGGGAGACTGGCTGGGAATCCCAAGTTCCGTTGACCTTTTTGAACCTGAAAATTGTTAGTTTCTCTGTCAAAGATGATAAAAGAAGGTTCAAATTGAACAGCTGCTGTCAACGGCCATTCTAAGCTGAATGTGCCTGCTCTCGTCAGATCGCAGCAGCAATGCAGCTTAAGGCTTGGCAAGTACCAGCATGGGAGACTGGCTGGGAATCCCAAGTTCCGTTGACCTTTTTGAACCTGAAAATTGTGTTAGTTTCTCTATGAGATAGTAAAAGAAGGTTCAAACTGAACAGCTGCTGTCAACGGCCATTCTAAGCTCAATGTGCCTGCTCTCGTCAGATCGCAGCAGCAATGCAGCTTAAGGCTAGGCAAGTACCAGTATGGGAGACTGGCTGGGAATCCCAAGTTCCGTTGACCTTTTTGAACCTGAAAATTGTGTTAGTTTCTCTATGAGATAGTAAAAGAAGGTTCAAACTGAACAGCTGCTGTCAACGGCCATTCTAAGCTGAATGTGCCTGCTCTCGTCAGATCGCAGCACCAATGCAGCTTAAGGCTTGGCAAGTACCAGCATGGGAGACTGGCTGGGAATCCCAAGTTCCGTTGACCTTTTTGAACCTGAAAATTGTGTTAGTTTCTCTATGAGATAGTAAAAGAAGGTTCAAATTGAACAGCTGCTGTCAACGGCCATTCTAAGCTGAATGAGCCTGCTCTCGTCAGATCGCAGCAGCAATGCAGCTTAAGGCTTGGCAAGTACCAGCATGGGAGACTGGCTGGGAATCCCAAGTTCCGTTGACCTTTTTGAACCTGAAAATTGTGTTAGTTTCTCTATGAGATAGTAAAAGAAGGTTCAAATTGAACAGCTGCTGTCAACGGCCATTCTAAGCTGAATGAGCCTGCTCTCATCAGATCGCAGCAGCAATGCAGCTTAAGGCTTTGCAAGTACCAGCATGGGAGACTGGCTTGGAATCCCAAGTTCTGTTGACCTTTTTGAACCTAAAAATTGTGTTAGTTTCTCTATGAGATAGTAAAAGAAGGTTCAAATTGAACAGCTGCTGTCAACGGCCATTCTAAGCTGAATGTGCCTGCTCTCGTCAGATCGCAGCAGCAATGCAGCTTAAGGCTTGGCAAGTACCAGCATGGGAGACTGGCTGGGAATCCCAAGTTCCGTTGACCTTTTTGAACCTGAAAATTGTGTTAGTTTCTCTATGAGATAGTAAAAGAAGGTTCAAATTGAACAGCTGCTGTCAACGGCCATTCTAAGCTGAATGTGCCTGCTCTCGTCAGATCGCAGCAGCAATGCAGCTTAAGGCTTGGCAAGTACCAGCATGGGAGACTGGCTGGGAATCCCAAGTTCCGTTGACCTTTTGAACCTGAAAATTGTGTTAGTTTCTCTATGAGATAGTAAAAGAAGGTTCAAATTGAACAGCTGCTGTCAACGGCTATTCTAAGCTGAATGTGCCTGCTCTCGTCAGATCGCAGCAGCAATGCAGCTTAAGGCTTGGCAAGTACCAGCATGGGAGACTGGCTGGGAATCCCAAGTTCCGTTGACCTTTTTGAACCTGAAAATTGTTAGTTTCTCTGTCAAAGATGGTAAAAGAAGGTTCAAATTGAACAGCTGCTGTCAACGGCCATTCTAAGCTGAATGTGCCTGCTCTCGTCAGATCGCAGCAGCAATGCAGCTTAAGGCTTGGCAAGCACCAGCATGGGAGACTGGCTGGGAATCCCAAGTTCTGTTGACCTTTTTGAACCTGAAAATTGTGTTAGTTTCTCTATGAGATAGTAAAAGAAGGTTCAAATTGAACAGCTGCTGTCAACGGCCATTCTAAGCTGAATGTGCCTGCTCTCGTCAGATCGCAGCAACAATGCAGCTTAAGGCTTGGCAAGTACAAGCATGGGAGACTGGCTGGGAATCCCAAGTTCTGTTGACCTTTTTGAACCTTAAAATTGTTAGTTTCTCTGTCAAAGATGGTAAAAGAAAGTTCAAATTGAACAGCTGCTGTCAACGGCCATTCTAAGCTGAATGTGCCTGCTCTCGTCAGATCGCAGCAGCAATGCAGCTTAAGGCTTGGCAAGTACCAGCATGGGAGACTGGCTGGGAATACCAAGTTCCGTTGACCTTTTTGAGCCTGAAAATTGTGTTAGTTTCTCTATGAGATAGTAAAAGAAGGTTCAAACTGAACATCTGCTGTCAACGGCCATTCTAAGCTGAATGTGCCTGCTCTCGTCAGATCGCAGCAGCAATGAAGCTTAAGGCTTGGCAAGTACCAGCATGGGAGACCGGCTGGGAATTCCAAGTTCTGTTGACCTTTTTGAACCTGGAAATTGTGTTAGTTTCTCTATGAGATAGTAAAAGAAGGTTCAAATTGAACAGCTGCTGTCCACGGCCATTCTAAGCTGAATGTTTCTGCTCTCATTAGATCGCAGCAGCAATGCAGCTTAAGGCTTGGCAAGTACCAGCATGGGAGACTGGCTGGGAATCCCAAGTTCCGTTGACCTTTTTGAACCTGAAAATTGTGTTAGTTTCTCTATGAGATAGTAAAAGAAGGTTCAAATTGAACAGCTGCTGTCAACGGCCATTCTAAGCTGAATGTGCCTGCTCTCGTCAGATCGCAGCAGCAATGCAGCTTAAGGCTTGGCAAGTACCAGCATGGGAGACTGGCTGCGAATCCCAAGTTCCGTTGACCTTTTTGAACCTGAAAATTGTGTTAGTTTCTCTATGAGATAGTAAAAGAAGGTTCAAACTGAACAGCTGCTGTCAATGGCCATTCTAAGCTGAATGTGCCTGCTCTCGTCAGATCGCAGCAGCAATGCAGCTTAAGGCTTTGCAAGTACCAGCATGGGAGACTGGCTGCGAATCCCAAGTTCCGTTGACCTTTTTGAACCTGAAAATTGTTAGTTTCTCTGTCAAAGATGGTAAAAGAAGGTTCAAATTGAACAGCTGCTGTCAACGGCCATTCTAAGCTGAATGTGCCTGCTCTCGTCAGATCGCAGCAGCAATGCAGCTTAAGGCTTGGCAAGTACCAGCATGGGAGACTGGCTGCGAATCCCAAGTTCCGTTGACCTTTTTGAACCTGAAAATTGTGTTAGTTTCTCTATGAGATAGTAAAAGAAGGTTCAAACTGAACAGCTGCTGTCAATGGCCATTCTAAGCTGAATGTGCCTGCTCTCGTCAGATCGCAGCAGCAATGCAGCTTAAGGCTTTGCAAGTACCAGCATGGGAGACTGGCTGCGAATCCCAAGTTCCGTTGACCTTTTTGAACCTGAAAATTGTGTTAGTTTCTCTATGAGATAGTAAAAGAAGGTTCAAACTGAACAGCTGCTGTCAACGGCCATTCTAAGCTGAATGTGCCTGCTCTCGTCAGATCGCAGCAGCAATGCAGCTTAAGGCTTGGCAAGTACCAGCATGGGAGACTTGCTGGGAATCCCAAGTTCCGTTGACCTTTTTGAACCTGAAAATTGTGTTACTTTCTCTATGAGATAGTAAAAGAAGGTTCAAATTGAACAGCTGCTGTCAACTGCCATTCTAAGCTGAATGAGCCTGCTCTCATCAGATCGCAGCAGCAATGCAGCTTAAGGCTTGGCAAGTACCAGCATGGGAGACTGGCTGGGAATCCCAACTTCTGTTGACCTTTTTGAACCTGAAAATTGTGTTAGTTTCTCTATGAGATAGTAAAAGAAGGTTCAAATTGAACAGCTGCTGTCAACGGCCATTCTAAGCTGAATGTGCCTGCTCTTGTCAGATCGCCGCAGCTTAAGGCTTGGCAAGTACCAGCATGGGAGACTGGCTGGGAATCCCAAGTTCCGTTGACCTTTTTGAACCTGAAAATTGTGTTAGTTTCTCTATGAGATAGTAAAAGAAGGTTCAAATTGAACAGCTGCTGTCCACGGCCATTCTAAGCTGAATGTTTCTGCTCTCATTAGATCGCAGCAGCAATGCAGCTTAAGGCTTGGCAAGTACCAGCATGGGAGACTGGCTGGGAATCCCAAGTTCCGTTGACCTTTTTGAACCTGAAAATTGTGTTAGTTTCTCTATGAGATAGTAAAAGAAGGTTCAAATTGAACAGCTGCTGTCAACGGCCATTCTAAGCTGAATGTGCCTGCTCTCATCAGATCGCAGCAGCAATGCAGCTTAAGGCTTGGCAAGTACCAGCATGGGAGACTGGCTGGGAATCCCAAGTTCTGTTGACCTTTTTGAACCTGAAAAATGTGTTAGTTTCTCTATGAGATAGTAAAAGAAGGTTCAAATTGAACAGCTGCTGTTAACGGCCATTCTAAGCTGAATGTGCCTGCTCTCGTCAGATCGCAGCATCAATGCAGCTTAAGGCTTGGCAAGTACCAGCATGGGAGACTGGCTGGGAATCCCAAGCTCCGTTCACCTTTTTGAACCTGAAAATTGTGTTAGTTTCTCTATGAGATAGTAAAAGAAAGTAGAAATTAGGCAGCTGCTGTCAACGGCCATTCTAAGCTGAATGTGCCTGCTCTCGTCAGATCGCAGCAGCAATGCAGCTTAAGGCTTGGCAAGTACCAGCATGGGAGACTGGCTGCGAATCCCAAGTTCCGTTGACCTTTTTGAACCTGAAAATTGTGTTAGTTTCTCTATGAGATAGTAAAAGAAGGTTCAAATTGAACAGCTGCTGTCAACGGCAATTCTAAGCTGAATGTGCCTGCTCTCGTCAGATTGCAGCAGCAATGCAGCTTAAGGCTTGGCAAGTACCAGCATGGGAGACTGGCTGGGAATCCCAAGTTCCGTTGACCTTTTTGAACCTGAAAATTGTGTTAGTTTCTCTATGAGATAGTAAAAGAAGGTTCAAATTGAACAGCTGCTGTCAACGGCCATTTTAAGCTGAATGTGCCTGCTCTCGTCAGATCGCAGCAGCTTAAGGCTTGGCAAGTACCAGCATGGGAGACTGGCTGGGAATCCCAAGTTCCCTTGACCTTTTTGAACCTGAAAATTGTGTTAGTTTCTCTATGAGATAGTAAAAGAAGGTTCAAATTGAACAGCTGCTGTCAACGGCCATTCTAAGCTGAATGTGCCTGCTCTCGTCAGATCGCAGCAGCAATGCAGCTTAAGGCTTGGCAAGTACCAGCATGGGAGACTGGCTGGGAATCCCAAGTTCCGTTGACCTTTTTGAACCTGAAAATTGTGTTAGTTTCTCTATGAGATAGTAAAAGAAGGTTCAAATTGAACAGCTGCTGTCAACGGCCATTCTAAGCTGAATGTGCCTGCTCTCGTCAGATCGCAGCAGCAATGCAGCTTAAGGCTTGGCAAGTACCAGCATGGGAGACTGGCTGGGAATCCCAAGTTCTGTTGACCTTTTTGAACCTGAAAATTGTGTTAGTTTCTCTATGAGATAGTAAAAGAAGGTTCAAATTGAACAGCTGCTGTCAACGGCCATTCTAAGCTGAATGTGCCTGCTCTCGTCAGATCGCAGCAGCTTAAGGCTTGGCAAGTACCAGCATGGGAGACTGGCTGGGAATCCAGCAGCAATGTAGCTTAAGGCTTGGCAAGTACCAGCATGGGAGACTGGCTGGGAATCCCAAGTTCCATTGACCTTTTTGAACCTGAAAATTGTGTTAGTTTCTCTATGAGATAGTAAAAGAAGGTTCAAATTGAACAGCTGCTGTCAACGGCCATTCTAAGCTGAATGTGCCTGCTCTCGTCAGATCGCAGCAGCAATGCAGCTTAAGGCTTGGCAAGTACCAGCATGGGAGACTGGCTGGAAATCCCAAGTTCTGTTGACCTTTTTGAACCTGAAAATTGTGTTAGTTTTTCTATGAGATAGTAAAAGAAAGTTCAAATTGAACAGCTGCTGTCAACGGCCATTCTAAGCTGAATGTGCCTGCTCTCGTCAGATCGCAGCAGCAATGCAGCTTAAGGCTTGGCAAGTACCAGCATGGGAGACTGGCTGGGAATCCCAAGTTCCGTTTACCTTTCTGAACCTGAAAATTGTGTTAGTTTCTCTATGAGATAGTAAAAGAAGGTTCAAACTGAACAGCTGCTGTCAACGGCCATTCTAAGCTGAATGTGCCTGCTCTTGTCAGATCGCAGCAGCTTAAGGCTTGGCAAGTACCAGCATGGGAGACTGGCTGGGAATCCCAAGTTCCGTTGACCTTTTTGAACCTGAAAATTGTGTTAGTTTCTCTATGAGATAGTAAAAGAAGGTTCAAATTGAACAGCTGCTGTCAACGGCCATTCTAAGCTGAATGTGCCTGCTCTCGTCAGATCGCAGCAGCAATGCAGCTTAAGGCTTGGCAAGTACCAGCATGGGAGACTGGCTGGGAATCCCAAGTTCCGTTGACCTTTTTGAACCTGAAAATTGTGTTAGTTTCTCTATGAGATAGTAAAAGAAGGTTCAAACTGAACAGCTGCTGTCAACGGCCATTCTAAGCTGAATGTGCCTGCTCTCGTCAGATCGCAGCAGCAATGCAGCTTAAGGCTTGGCAAGTACCAGCATGGGAGACTGGCTGGGAATCCCAAGTTCCGTTGACCTTTTTGAACCTGAAAATTGTGTTAGTTTCTCTATGAGATAATAAAAGAAGGTTCAAATTGAACAGCTGCTGTCAACGGCCATTCTAAGCTGAATGTGCCTGCTCTCGTCAGATCGCAGCAGCAATGCAGCTTAAGGCTTGGCAAGTACCAGCATGGGAGACTGGCTGGGAATACCAAATTCTGTTGACCTTTTTGAACCTGAAAATTGTGTTAGTTTCTCTATGAGATAGTAAAAGAAGGTTCAAATTGAACAGCTGCTGTCAACGGCCATTCTAAGCTGAATGTGCCTGCTCTTGTCAGATCGCCGCAGCTTAAGGCTTGGCAAGTACCAGCATGGGAGACTGGCTGGGAATCCCAAGTTCCGTTGACCTTTTTGAACCTGAAAATTGTGTTAGTTTCTCTATGAGATAGTAAAAGAAGGTTCAAACTGAACAGCTGCTGTCAACGGCCATTCTAAGCTCAATGTGCCTGCTCTTGTCAGATTGCAGCAGCAATGCAGCTTAAGGCTTGGCAAGTACCAGCATGGGAGACTGGCTGGGAATCCCAAGTTCCGTTGACCTTTTTGAACCTGAAAATTGTTAGTTTCTCTGTCAAAGATGATAAAAGAAGGTTCAAATTGAACAGCTGCTGTCAACGGCCATTCTAAGCTGAATGTGCCTGCTCTCGTCAGATCGCAGCAGCAATGCAGCTTAAGGCTTGGCAAGTACCAGCATGGGAGACTGGCTGGGAATCCCAAGTTCCGTTGACCTTTTTGAACCTGAAAATTGTGTTAGTTTCTCTATGAGATAGTAAAAGAAGGTTCAAACTGAACAGCTGCTGTCAACGGCCATTCTAAGCTGAATGTGCCTGCTCTCGTCAGATCGCAGCAGCAATGCAGCTTAAGGCTTGGCAAGTACCAGCATGGGAGACTGGCTGGGAATCCCAAGTTCCGTTGACCTTTTTGAACCTGAAAATTGTTAGTTTCTCTGTCAAAGATGGTAAAAGAAGGTTCAAATTGAACAGCTGCTGTCAACGGCCATTCTAAGCTGAATGTGCCTGCTCTCGTCAGATCGCAGCAGCAATGCAGCTTAAGGCTTGGCAAGTACCAGCATGGGAGACTGGCTGCGAATCCCAAGTTCCGTTGACCTTTTTGAACCTGAAAATTGTGTTAGTTTCTCTATGAGATAGTAAAAGAAGGTTCAAACTGAACAGCTGCTGTCAACGGCCATTCTAAGCTGAATGTGCCTGCTCTCGTCAGATCGCAGCAGCAATGCAGCTTAAGGCTTGGCAAGTACCAGCATGGGAGACTTGCTGGGAATCCCAAGTTCCGTTGACCTTTTTGAACCTGAAAATTGTGTTACTTTCTCTATGAGATAGTAAAAGAAGGTTCAAATTGAACAGCTGCTGTCAACGGCCATTCTAAGCTGAATGAGCCTGCTCTCATCAGATCGCAGCAGCAATGCAGCTTAAGGCTTGGCAAGTACCAGCATGGGAGACTGGCTGGGAATCCCAACTTCTGTTGACCTTTTTGAACCTGAAAATTGTGTTAGTTTCTCTATGAGATAGTAAAAGAAGGTTCAAATTGAACAGCTGCTGTCAACGGCCATTCTAAGCTGAATGTGCCTGCTCTCGTCAGATCGCAGCATCAATGCAGCTTAAGGCTTGGCAAGTACCAGCATGGGAGACTGGCTGGGAATCCCAAGCTCCGTTGACCTTTTTGAACCTGAAAATTGTGTTAGTTTCTCTATGAGATAGTAAAAGAAGGTTCAAATTGAACAGCTGCTGTCAACGGCCATTCTAAGATGAATGTTCCTGCTCTCGTCAGATCGCAGCAGCAATGCAGCTTAAGGCTTGGCAAGTACCAGCATGGGAGACTGGCTGGGAATCCCAAGTTCCGTTGACCTTTTTGAACCTGAAAATTGTGTTAGTTTCTCTATGAGATAGTAAAAGAAAGTAGAAATTAGGCAGCTGCTGTCAACGGCCATTCTAAGCTGAATGTGCCTGCTCTCGTCAGATCGCAGCAGCAATGCAGCTTAAGGCTTGGCAAGTACCAGCATGGGAGACTGGCTGCGAATCCCAAGTTCCGTTGACCTTTTTGAACCTGAAAATTGTGTTAGTTTCTCTATGAGATAGTAAAAGAAGGTTCAAATTGAACAGCTGCTGTCAACGGCAATTCTAAGCTGAATGTGCCTGCTCTCGTCAGATTGCAGCAGCAATGCAGCTTAAGGCTTGGCAAGTACCAGCATGGGAGACTGGCTGGGAATCCCAAGTTCCGTTGACCTTTTTGAACCTGAAAATTGTGTTAGTTTCTCTATGAGATAGTAAAAGAAGGTTCAAATTGAACAGCTGCTGTCAACGGCCATTTTAAGCTGAATGTGCCTGCTCTCGTCAGATCGCAGCAGCTTAAGGCTTGGCAAGTACCAGCATGGGAGACTGGCTGGGAATCCCAAGTTCCCTTGACCTTTTTGAACCTGAAAATTGTGTTAGTTTCTCTATGAGATAGTAAAAGAAGGTTCAAATTGAACAGCTGCTGTCAACGGCCATTCTAAGCTGAATGTGCCTGCTCTCGTCAGATCGCAGCAGCAATGCAGCTTAAGGCTTGGCAAGTACCAGCATGGGAGACTGGCTGGGAATCCCAAGTTCCGTTGACCTTTTTGAACCTGAAAATTGTGTTAGTTTCTCTATGAGATAGTAAAAGAAGGTTCAAATTGAACAGCTGCTGTCAACGGCCATTCTAAGCTGAATGTGCCTGCTCTCGTCAGATCGCAGCAGCAATGCAGCTTAAGGCTTGGCAAGTACCAGCATGGGAGACTGGCTGGGAATCCCAAGTTCTGTTGACCTTTTTGAACCTGAAAATTGTGTTAGTTTCTCTATGAGATAGTAAAAGAAGGTTCAAATTGAACAGCTGCTGTCAACGGCCATTCTAAGCTGAATGTGCCTGCTCTCGTCAGATCGCAGCAGCTTAAGGCTTGGCAAGTACCAGCATGGGAGACTGGCTGGGAATCCAGCAGCAATGTAGCTTAAGGCTTGGCAAGTACCAGCATGGGAGACTGGCTGGGAATCCCAAGTTCCGTTGACCTTTTTGAACCTGAAAATTGTGTTAGTTTCTCTATGAGATAGTAAAAGAAGGTTCAAATTGAACAGCTGCTGTCAACGGCCATTCTAAGCTGAATGTGCCTGCTCTCGTCAGATCGCAGCAGCAATGCAGCTTAAGGCTTGGCAAGTACCAGCATGGGAGACTGGCTGGGAATCCCAAGTTCCGTTGACCTTTTTGAACCTGAAAATTGTTAGTTTCTCTGTCAAAGATGATAAAAGAAGGTTCAAATTGAACAGCTGCTGTCAACGGCCATTCTAAGCTGAATGTGCCTGCTCTCGTCAGATCGCAGCAGCAATGCAGCTTAAGGCTTGGCAAGTACCAGCATGGGAGACTGGCTGGGAATCCCAAGTTCCGTTGACCTTTTGAACCTGAAAATTGTGTTAGTTTCTCTATGAGATAGTAAAAGAAGGTTCAAATTGAACAGCTGCTGTCAACGGCCATTCTAAGCTGAATGTGCCTGCTCTCGTCAGATCGCAGCAGCAATGCAGCTTAAGGCTTGGCAAGTACCAGCATGGGAGACTGGCTGGGAATCCCAAGTTCCGTTGACCTTTTTGAACCTGAAAATTGTTAGTTTCTCTGTCAAAGATGGTAAAAGAAGGTTCAAATTGAACAGCTGCTGTCAACGGCCATTCTAAGCTGAATGTGCCTGCTCTCGTCAGATCGCAGCAGCAATGCAGCTTAAGGCTTGGCAAGCACCAGCATGGGAGACTGGCTTGGAATCCCAAGTTCTGTTGACCTTTTTGAACCTGAAAATTGTGTTAGTTTCTCTATGAGATAGTAAAAGAAGGTTCAAATTGAACAGCTGCTGTCAACGGCCATTCTAAGCTGAATGTGCCTGCTCTCGTCAGATCGCAGCAACAATGCAGCTTAAGGCTTGGCAAGTACAAGCATGGGAGACTGGCTGGGAATCCCAAGTTCTGTTGACCTTTTTGAACCTGAAAATTGTTAGTTTCTCTGTCAAAGATGGTAAAAGAAAGTTCAAATTGAACAGCTGCTGTCAACGGCCATTCTAAGCTGAATGTGCCTGCTCTCGTCAGATCGCAGCAGCAATGCAGCTTAAGGCTTGGCAAGTACCAGCATGGGAGACTGGCTGGGAATACCAAGTTCCGTTGACCTTTTTGAGCCTGAAAATTGTGTTAGTTTCTCTATGAGATAGTAAAAGAAGGTTCAAACTGAACATCTGCTGTCAACGGCCATTCTAAGCTGAATGTGCCTGCTCTCGTCAGATCGCAGCAGCAATGAAGCTTAAGGCTTGGCAAGTACCAGCATGGGAGACTGGCTGGGAATTCCAAGTTCTGTTGACCTTTTTGAACCTGAAAATTGTGTTAGTTTCTCTATGAGATAGTAAAAGAAGGTTCAAATTGAACAGCTGCTGTCAACGGCCATTCTAAGCTGAATGTGCCTGCTCTCGTCAGATCGCAGCAGCTTAAGGCTTGGCAAGTACCAGCATGGGAGACTGGCTGGGAATCCCAAGTTCCGTTGACCTTTTTGAACCTGAAAAATGTGTTAGTTTCTCTATGAGATAGTAAAAGAAGGTTCAAATTGAACAGCTGCTGTCAACGGCCATTCTAAGCTGAATGTGCCTGCTCTCGTCAGATCGCAGCAGCAATGCAGCTTAAGGCTTGGCAAGTACCAGCATGGGAGACTGGCTGGGAATCCCAAGTTCCGTTGACCTTTTTGAACCTGAAAATTGTTAGTTTCTCTGTCAAAGATGATAAAAGAAGGTTCAAATTGAACAGCTGCTGTCAACGGCCATTCTAAGCTGAATGTGCCTGCTCTCGTCAGATCGCAGCAGCAATGCAGCTTAAGGCTTGGCAAGTACCAGCATGGGAGACTGGCTGGGAATCCCAAGTTCCGTTGACCTTTTTGAACCTGAAAATTGTGTTAGTTTCTCTATGAGATAGTAAAAGAAGGTTCAAACTGAACAGCTGCTGTCAACGGCCATTCTAAGCTCAATGTGCCTGCTCTCGTCAGATCGCAGCAGCAATGCAGCTTAAGGCTAGGCAAGTACCAGTATGGGAGACTGGCTGGGAATCCCAAGTTCCGTTGACCTTTTTGAACCTGAAAATTGTGTTAGTTTCTCTATGAGATAGTAAAAGACGGTTCAAATTGAACAGCTGCTGTCAACGGCCATTCTAAGCTGAATGTGCCTGCTCTCGTCAGATCGCAGCAGCAATGCAGCTTAAGGCTTGGCAAGTACCAGCATGGGAGACTGGCTGGGAATCCCAAGTTCTGTTGACCTTTTTGAACCTGAAAATTGTTAGTTTCTCTGTCAAAGATGGTAAAAGAAGGTTCAAATTGAACAGCTGCTGTCAACGGCCATTCTAAGCTGAATGTGCCTGCTCTCGTCAGATCGCAGCAGCAATGCAGCTTAAGGCTTGGCAAGTACCAGCATGGGAGACTGGCTGCGAATCCCAAGTTCCGTTGACCTTTTTGAACCTGAAAATTGTGTTAGTTTCTCTATGAGATAGTAAAAGAAGGTTCAAACTGAACAGCTGCTGTCAACGGCCATTCTAAGCTGAATGTGCCTGCTCTCGTCAGATCGCAGCAGCAATGCAGCTTAAGGCTTGGCAAGTACCAGCATGGGAGACTGGCTGGGAATCCCAAGTTCTGTTGACCTTTTTTAACCTGAAAATTGTGTTAGTTTCTCTATGAGATAGTAAAAGAAGGTTCAAATTGAACAGCTGCTGTCAACGGCCATTCTAAGCTGAATGTGCCTGCTCTTGTCAGATCGCCGCAGCTTAAGGCTTGGCAAGTACCAGCATGGGAGACTGGCTGGGAATCCCAAGTTCCGTTGACCTTTTTGAACCTGAAAATTGTGTTAGTTTCTCTATGAGATAGTAAAAGAAGGTTCAAATTGAACAGCTGCTGTCAACGGCCATTCTAAGCTGAATGTGCCTGCTCTCATCAGATCGCAGCAGCAATGCAGCTTAAGGCTTGGCAAGTACCAGCATGGGAGACTGGCTGGGAATCCCAAGTTCCGTTGACCTTTTTGAACCTGAAAATTGTGTTAGTTTCTCTATGAGATAGTAAAAGAAGGTTCAAATTGAAAAGCTGCTGTCAACGGCCATTCTAAGCTGAATGTGCCTGCTCTCGTCAGATCGCAGCAGCAATGCAGCTTAAGGCTTGGCAAGTACCAGCATGGGAGACTGGCTGGGAATCCCAAGTTCCGTTGACCTTTTTGAACCTGAAAATTGTTAGTTTCTCTGTCAAAGATGGTAAAAGAAGGTTCAAATTGAACAGCTGCTGTCAACGGCCATTCTAAGCTGAATGTGCCTGCTCTCGTCAGATCGCAGCAGCAATGCAGCTTAAGGCTTGGCAAGTACCAGCATGGGAGACTGGCTGCGAATCCCAAGTTCCGTTGACCTTTTTGAACCTGAAAATTGTGTTAGTTTCTCTATGAGATAGTAAAAGAAGGTTCAAACTGAACAGTTGCTGTCAACGGCCATTCTAAGCTGAATGTGCCTGCTCTCGTCAGATCGCAGCAGCAATGCAGCTTAAGGCTTGGCAAGTACCAGCATGGGAGACTGGCTGGGAATCCCAAGTTCCGTTGACCTTTTTGAACCTGAAAATTGTGTTACTTTCTCTATGAGATAGTAAAAGAAGGTTCAAATTGAACAGCTGCTGTCAACGGCCATTCTAAGCTGAATGAGCCTGCTCTCATCAGATCGCAGCAGCAATGCAGCTTAAGGCTTGGCAAGTACCAGCATGGGAGACTGGCTGGGAATCCCAACTTCTGTTGACCTTTTTGAACCTGAAAATTGTGTTAGTTTCTCTATGAGATAGTAAAAGAAGGTTCAAATTGAACAGCTGCTGTCAACGGCCATTCTAAGCTGAATGTGCCTGCTCTTGTCAGATCGCCGCAGCTTAAGGCTTGGCAAGTACCAGCATGGGAGACTGGCTGGGAATCCCAAGTTCCGTTGACCTTTTTGAACCTGAAAATTGTGTTAGTTTCTCTATGAGATAGTAAAAGAAGGTTCAAATTGAACAGCTGCTGTCCACGGCCATTCTAAGCTGAATGTGCCTGCTCTCATCAGATCGCAGCAGCAATGCAGCTTAAGGCTTGGCAAGTACCAGCATGGGAGACTGGCTGGGAATCCCAAGTTCCGTTGACCTTTTTGAACCTGAAAATTGTGTTAGTTTCTCTATGAGATAGTAAAAGAAGGTTCAAATTGAACAGCTGCTGTCAACGGCCATTCTAAGCTGAATGTGCCTGCTCTCATCAGATCGCAGCAGCAATGCAGCTTAAGGCTTGGCAAGTACCAGCATGGGAGACTGGCTGGGAATCCCAAGTTCTGTTGACCTTTTTGAACCTGAAAATTGTGTTAGTTTCTCTATGAGATAGTAAAAGAAGGTTCAAATTGAACAGCTGCTGTCAACGGCCATTCTAAGCTGAATGTGCCTGCTCTCGT
Organism: Engystomops pustulosus; assembly: GCF_040894005.1. Taxonomy (NCBI): domain Eukaryota; kingdom Metazoa; phylum Chordata; class Amphibia; order Anura; family Leptodactylidae; genus Engystomops; species Engystomops pustulosus. Next base: position 65,102,083 of record NC_092419.1, read on the forward strand.
CAGATCGCAGCATCAATGCAGCTTAAGGCTTGGCAAGTACCAGCATGGGAGACTGGCTGGGAATCCCAAGCTCCGTTGACCTTTTTGAACCTGAAAATTGTGTTAGTTTCTCTATGAGATAGTAAAAGAAGGTTCAAATTGAACAGCTGCTGTCAACGGCCATTCTAAGATGAATGTTCCTGCTCTCGTCAGATCGCAGCAGCAATGCAGCTTAAGGCTTGGCAAGTACCAGCATGGGAGACTGGCTGGGAATCCCAAGTTCCGTTGACCTTTTTGAACCTGAAAATTGTGTTAGTTTCTCTATGAGATAGTAAAAGAAAGTAGAAATTAGGCAGCTGCTGTCAACGGCCATTCTAAGCTGAATGTGCCTGCTCTCGTCAGATCGCAGCAGCAATGCAGCTTAAGGCTTGGCAAGTACCAGCATGGGAGACTGGCTGGGAATCCCAAGTTCCGTTGACCTTTTTGAACCTGAAAATTGTGTTAGTTTCTCTATGAGATAGTAAAAGAAGGTTCAAATTGAACAGCTGCTGTCAACGGCCATTTTAAGCTGAATGTGCCTGCTCTCGTCAGATCGCAGCAGCTTAAGGCTTGGCAAGTACCAGCATGGGAGACTGGCTGGGAATCCCAAGTTCCGTTGACCTTTTTGAACCTGAAAATTGTGTTAGTTTCTCTATGAGATAGTAAAAGAAGGTTCAAATTGAACAGCTGCTGTCAACGGCCATTCTAAGCTGAATGTGCCTGCTCTCGTCAGATCGCAGCAGCAATGCAGCTTAAGGCTTGGCAAGTACCAGCATGGGAGACTGGCTGGGAATCCCAAGTTCCGTTGACCTTTTTGAACCTGATAATTGTGTTAGTTTCTCTATGAGATAGTAAAAGAAGGTTCAAATTGAACAGCTGCTGTCAACGGCCATTCTAAGCTGAATGTGCCTGCTCTCGTCAGATCGCAGCAGCAATGCAGCTTAAGGCTTGGCAAGTACCAGCATGGGAGACTGGCTGGGAATCCCAAGTTCTGTTGACCTTTTTGAACCTGAAAATTGTGTTAGTTTGTCTATGAGATAGTAAAAGAAGGTTCAAATTGAACAGCTGCTGTCAACGGCCATTCTAAGCTGAATGTGCCTGCTCTCGTCAGATCGCAGCAACAATGAAGCTTAAGGCTTGGCAAGTACCAGCATGGGAGACTGGCTGGAAATCCCAAGTTCTGTTGACCTTTTTGAACCTGAAAATTGTTAGTTTCTCTGTCAAAGATGGTAAAAGAAGGTTCAAATTGAACAGCTGCTGTCAACGGCCATTCTAAGCTGAATGTGCCTGCTCTCGTCAGATCGCAGCAGCAATGCAGCTTAAGGCTTGGCAAGTACCAGCATGGGAGACTGGCTGGGAATCCCAAGTTCTGTTGACCTTTTTGAACCTGAAAATTGTTAGTTTCTTTGTCAAATATGGTAAAAGAAGGTTCAAATTGAACAGCTGCTGTCAACGGCCATTCTGAGCTGAATGTGCCTGCTCTCGTCAGATCGCAGCAGCAATGCAGCTTAAGGCTTGGCAAGTACCAGCATGGGAGACTGGCTGGGAATCCCAAGTTCTGTTGACCTTTTTGAACCTGAAAATTGTGTTAGTTTCTCTATGAGATAGTAAAAGAAGGTTCAAATTGAACAGCTGCTGTCAACGGCCATTCTAAGCTGAATGTGCGTGCTCTTGTCGGATCACAGCAGCGATGCGGCTTAAGGCTTGGCAAGTACCAGCATGGGAGACTGGCTGTGAATCCCAAGTTCCGTTGACCTTTTTGAACCTGAAAATTGTGTTAGTTTCTCTATGAGATAGTAAAAGAAGGTTCAAACTGAACAGCTGCTGTCAACGGCCATTCTAAGCTGAATGTGCCTGCTCTCGTCAGATCGCAGCAGCAATGCAGCTTAAGGCTTGGCAAGTACCAGCATGGGAGACTGGCTGGGAATCCCAAGTTCTGTTGACCTTTTTGAACCTGAAAATTGTGTTAGTTTCTCTATGAGATAGTAAAAGAAGGTTCAAATTGAACAGCTGCTGTCAACGGCCATTCTAAGCTGAATGTGCCTGCTCTTGTCAGATCGCAGCAGCTTAAGGCTTGGCAAGTACCAGCATGGGAGACTGGCTGGGAATCCCAAGTTCCGTTGACCTTTTTGAACCTGAAAATTGTGTTAGTTTCTCTATGAGATAGTAAAAGAAGGTTCAAATTGAACAGCTGCTGTCAACGGCCATTCAAAGCTGAATGTGCCTGCTCTCGTCAGATCGCAGCAGCAATGCAGCCTAAGGCTTGGCGAGTACCAGCATGGTAGACTGGCTGGGAATCCCAAGTTCCGTTGACCTTTTTGAACCTGAAAATTGTGTTAGTTTCTCTATGAGATAGTAAAAGAAGGTTCAAACTGAACAACTGCTGTCAACGGCCATTCTAAGCTGAATGTGCCTGCTCTCGTATGATCGCAGCAGCAATGCAGCTTAAGGCTTGGCAAGTACCAGCATGGGAGACTGGCTGGGAATCCCAAGTTCCGTTGACCTTTTTGAACCTGAAAATTGTGTTAGTTTCTCTATGAGATAGTAAAAGAAGGTTCAAATTGAACAGCTGCTGTCAACAGCCATTCTAAGCTGAATGTGCCTGCTCTCGTCAGATCGCAGCAGCAATGCAGCTTAAGGCTTGGCAAGTACCAGCATGGGAGACTGGCTGGGAATCCCAAGTTCTGTTGACCTTTTTGAACCTGAAAATTGTGTTAGTTTCTCTATGAGATAGTAAAAGAAGGTTCAAATTGAACAGCTGCTGTCAACGGCCATTCTAAGCTGAATATGCCTGCTCTCTTCAGATCGCAGCAGCTTAAGGCTTGGCAAGTACCAGCATGGGAGACTGGCTGGGAATCCCAAGTTCCGTTGACCTTTTTGAACCTGAAAATTGTGTTAGTTTCTCTATGAGATAGTAAAAGAAGGTTCAAATTGAACAGCTGCTGTCAACGGCCATTCTAAGCTGAATGTGCCTGCTCTCGTCAGATCGCAGCAGCAATGCAGCTTAAGGCTTGGCAAGTACCAGCATGGGAGACTGGCTGGGAATCCCAAGTTCCGTTGACCTTTTGAACCTGAAAATTGTGTTAGTTTCTCTATGAGATAGTAAAAGAAGGTTCAAATTGAACAGCTGCTGTCAACGGCCATTCTAAGCTGAATGTGCCTGCTCTCGTCAGATCGCAGCAGCAATGCAGCTTAAGGCTTGGCAAGTACCAGCATGGGAGACTGGCTGGGAATCCCAAGTTCCGTTGACCTTTTTGAACCTGAAAATTGTTAGTTTCTCTGTCAAAGATGGTAAAAGAAGGTTCAAATTGAACAGCTGCTGTCAACGGCCATTCTAAGCTGAATGTGCCTGCTCTCGTCAGATCGCAGCAGCAATGCAGCTTAAGGCTTGGCAAGTACCAGCATGGGAGACTGGCTGGGAATCCCAAGTTCTGTTGACCTTTTTGAACCTGAAAATTGTGTTAGTTTCTCTATGAGATAGTAAAAGAAGGTTCAAATTGAACAGCTGCTGTCAACGGCCATTCTAAGCTGAATGTGCCTGCTCTCGTCAGATCGCAGCAACAATGCAGCTTAAGGCTTGGCAAGTACAAGCATGGGAGACTGGCTGGGAATCCCAAGTTCTGTTGACCTTTTTGAACCTGAAAATTGTTAGTTTCTCTGTCAAAGATGGTAAAAGAAAGTTCAAATTGAACAGCTGCTGTCAACGGCCATTCTAAGCTGAATGTGCCTGCTCTCGTCAAATCGCAGCAGCAATGCAGCTTAAGGCTTGGCAAGTACCAGCATGGGAGACTGGCTGGGAATACCAAGTTCCGTTAACCTTTTTGAGCCTGAAAATTGTGTTAGTTTCTCTATGAGATAGTAAAAGAAGGTTCAAACTGAACAGCTGCTGTCAACGGCCATTCTAAGCTCAATGTGCCTGCTCTCGTCAGATCGCAGCAGCAATGCAGCTTAAGGCTTGGCAAGTACCAGCATGGGAGACTGGCTGGGAATCCCAAGTTCCGTTGACCTTTTTGAACCTGAAAATTGTTAGTTTCTCTGTCAAAGATGATAAAAGAAGGTTCAAATTGAACAGATGCTGTCAACGGCCATTCTAAGCTGAATGTGCCTGCTCTCGTCAGATCGCAGCAGCAATGCAGCTTAAGGCTTGGCAAGTACCAGCATGGGAGACTGGCTGGGAATCCCAAGTTCCGTTGACCTTTTTGAACCTGAAAATTGTGTTAGTTTCTCTATGAGATAGTAAAAGAAGGTTCAAACTGAACAGCTGCTGTCAACGGCCATTCTAAGCTCAATGTGCCTGCTCTCGTCAGATCGCAGCAGCAATGCAGCTTAAGGCTAGGCAAGTACCAGTATGGGAGACTGGCTGGGAATCCCAAGTTCCGTTGACCTTTTTGAACCTGAAAATTGTGTTAGTTTCTCTATGAGATAGTAAAAGAAGGTTCAAACTGAACAGCTGCTGTCAACGGCCATTCTAAGCTGAATGTGCCTGCTCTCGTCAGATCGCAGCACCAATGCAGCTTAAGGCTTGGCAAGTACCAGCATGGGAGACTGGCTGGGAATCCCAAGTTCCGTTGACCTTTTTGAACCTGAAAATTGTGTTAGTTTCTCTATGAGATAGTAAAAGAAGGTTCAAATTGAACAGCTGCTGTCAACGGCCATTCTAAGCTGAATGAGCCTGCTCTCGTCAGATCGCAGCAGCAATGCAGCTTAAGGCTTGGCAAGTACCAGCATGGGAGACTGGCTGGGAATCCCAAGTTCCGTTGACCTTTTTGAACCTGAAAATTGTGTTAGTTTCTCTATGAGATAGTAAAAGAAGGTTCAAATTGAACAGCTGCTGTCAACGGCCATTCTAAGCTGAATGAGCCTGCTCTCATCAGATCGCAGCAGCAATGCAGCTTAAGGCTTTGCAAGTACCAGCATGGGAGACTGGCTTGGAATCCCAAGTTCTGTTGACCTTTTTGAACCTAAAAATTGTGTTAGTTTCTCTATGAGATAGTAAAAGAAGGTTCAAATTGAACAGCTGCTGTCAACGGCCATTCTAAGCTGAATGTGCCTGCTCTCGTCAGATCGCAGCAGCAATGCAGCTTAAGGCTTGGCAAGTACCAGCATGGGAGACTGGCTGGGAATCCCAAGTTCCGTTGACCTTTTTGAACCTGAAAATTGTGTTAGTTTCTCTATGAGATAGTAAAAGAAGGTTCAAATTGAACAGCTGCTGTCAACGGCCATTCTAAGCTGAATGTGCCTGCTCTCGTCAGATCGCAGCAGCAATGCAGCTTAAGGCTTGGCAAGTACCAGCATGGGAGACTGGCTGGGAATCCCAAGTTCCGTTGACCTTTTGAACCTGAAAATTGTGTTAGTTTCTCTATGAGATAGTAAAAGAAGGTTCAAATTGAACAGCTGCTGTCAACGGCTATTCTAAGCTGAATGTGCCTGCTCTCGTCAGATCGCAGCAGCAATGCAGCTTAAGGCTTGGCAAGTACCAGCATGGGAGACTGGCTGGGAATCCCAAGTTCCGTTGACCTTTTTGAACCTGAAAATTGTTAGTTTCTCTGTCAAAGATGGTAAAAGAAGGTTCAAATTGAACAGCTGCTGTCAACGGCCATTCTAAGCTGAATGTGCCTGCTCTCGTCAGATCGCAGCAGCAATGCAGCTTAAGGCTTGGCAAGCACCAGCATGGGAGACTGGCTGGGAATCCCAAGTTCTGTTGACCTTTTTGAACCTGAAAATTGTGTTAGTTTCTCTATGAGATAGTAAAAGAAGGTTCAAATTGAACAGCTGCTGTCAACGGCCATTCTAAGCTGAATGTGCCTGCTCTCGTCAGATCGCAGCATCAATGCAGCTTAAGGCTTGGCAAGTACAAGCATGGGAGACTGGCTGGGAATCCCAAGTTCTGTTGACCTTTTTGAACCTTAAAATTGTTAGTTTCTCTGTCAAAGATGGTAAAAGAAAGTTCAAATTGAACAGCTGCTGTCAACGGCCATTCTAAGCTGAATGTGCCTGCTCTCGTCAGATCGCAGCAGCAATGCAGCTTAAGGCTTGGCAAGTACCAGCATGGGAGACTGGCTGGGAATACCAAGTTCCGTTGACCTTTTTGAGCCTGAAAATTGTGTTAGTTTCTCTATGAGATAGTAAAAGAAGGTTCAAACTGAACATCTGCTGTCAACGGCCATTCTAAGCTGAATGTGCCTGCTCTCGTCAGATCGCAGCAGCAATGAAGCTTAAGGCTTGGCAAGTACCAGCATGGGAGACCGGCTGGGAATTCCAAGTTCTGTTGACCTTTTTGAACCTGAAAATTGTGTTAGTTTCTCTATGAGATAGTAAAAGAAGGTTCAAATTGAACAGCTGCTGTCAACGGCCATTCTAAGCTGAATGTGCCTGCTCTCGTCAGATCGCAGCAGCTTAAGGCTTGGCAAGTACCAGCATGGGAGACTGGCTGGGAATCCCAAGTTCCGTTGACCTTTTTGAACCTGAAAAATGTGTTAGTTTCTCTATGAGATAGTAAAAGAAGGTTCAAATTGAACAGCTGCTGTCAACGGCCATTCTAAGCTGAATGTGCCTGCTCTCGTCAGATCGCAGTAGCAATGCAGCTTAAGGCTTGGCAAGTACCAGCATGGGAGACTGGCTGGGAATCCCAAGTTCCGTTGACCTTTTTGAACCTGAAAATTGTTAGTTTCTCTGTCAAAGATGATAAAAGAAGGTTCAAATTGAACAGCTGCTGTCAACGGCCATTCTAAGCTGAATGTGCCTGCTCTCGTCAGATCGCAGCAGCAATGCAGCTTAAGGCTTGGCAAGTACCAGCATGGGAGACTGGCTGGGAATCCCAAGTTCCGTTGACCTTTTTGAACCTGAAAATTGTGTTAGTTTCTCTATGAGATAGTAAAAGAAGGTTCAAACTGAACAGCTGCTGTCAACGGCCATTCTAAGCTGAATGTGCCTGCTCTCGTCAGATCGCAGCAGCAATGCAGCTTAAGGCTTGGCAAGTACCAGCATGGGAGACTGGCTGGGAATCCCAAGTTCCGTTGACCTTTTTGAACCTGAAAATTGTTAGTTTCTCTGTCAAAGATGGTAAAAGAAGGTTCAAATTGAACAGCTGCTGTCAACGGCCATTCTAAGCTGAATGTGCCTGCTCTCGTCAGATCGCAGCAGCAATGCAGCTTAAGGCTTGGCAAGTACCAGCATGGGAGACTGGCTGCGAATCCCAAGTTCCGTTGACCTTTTTGAACCTGAAAATTGTGTTAGTTTCTCTATGAGATAGTAAAAGAAGGTTCAAACTGAACAGCTGCTGTCAACGGCCATTCTAAGCTGAATGTGCCTGCTCTCGTATGATCGCAGCAGCAATGCAGCTTAAGGCTTGGCAAGTACCAGCATGGGAGACTTGCTGGGAATCCCAAGTTCCGTTGACCTTTTTGAACCTGAAAATTGTGTTACTTTCTCTATGAGATAGTAAAAGAAGGTTCAAATTGAACAGCTGCTGTCAACTGCCATTCTAAGCTGAATGAGCCTGCTCTCATCAGATCGCAGCAGCAATGCAGCTTAAGGCTTGGCAAGTACCAGCATGGGAGACTGGCTGGGAATCCCAACTTCTGTTGACCTTTTTGAACCTGAAAATTGTGTTAGTTTCTCTATGAGATAGTAAAAGAAGGTTCAAATTGAACAGCTGCTGTCAACGGCCATTCTAAGCTGAATGTGCCTGCTCTTGTCAGATCGCCGCAGCTTAAGGCTTGGCAAGTACCAGCATGGGAGACTGGCTGGGAATCCCAAGTTCCGTTGACCTTTTTGAACCTGAAAATTGTGTTAGTTTCTCTATGAGATAGTAAAAGAAGGTTCAAATTGAACAGCTGCTGTCCACGGCCATTCTAAGCTGAATGTTTCTGCTCTCATTAGATCGCAGCAGCAATGCAGCTTAAGGCTTGGCAAGTACCAGCATGGGAGACTGGCTGGGAATCCCAAGTTCCGTTGACCTTTTTGAACCTGAAAATTGTGTTAGTTTCTCTATGAGATAGTAAAAGAAGGTTCAAATTGAACAGCTGCTGTCAACGGCCATTCTAAGCTGAATGTGCCTGCTCTCATCAGATCGCAGCAGCAATGCAGCTTAAGGCTTGGCAAGTACCAGCATGGGAGACTGGCTGGGAATCCCAAGTTCTGTTGACCTTTTTGAACCTGAAAAATGTGTTAGTTTCTCTATGAGATAGTAAAAGAAGGTTCAAATTGAACAGCTGCTGTTAACGGCCATTCTAAGCTGAATGTGCCTGCTCTCGTCAGATCGCAGCATCAATGCAGCTTAAGGCTTGGCAAGTACCAGCATGGGAGACTGGCTGGGAATCCCAAGCTCCGTTCACCTTTTTGAACCTGAAAATTGTGTTAGTTTCTCTATGAGATAGTAAAAGAAAGTAGAAATTAGGCAGCTGCTGTCAACGGCCATTCTAAGCTGAATGTGCCTGCTCTCGTCAGATCGCAGCAGCAATGCAGCTTAAGGCTTGGCAAGTACCAGCATGGGAGACTGGCTGCGAATCCCAAGTTCCGTTGACCTTTTTGAACCTGAAAATTGTGTTAGTTTCTCTATGAGATAGTAAAAGAAGGTTCAAATTGAACAGCTGCTGTCAACGGCAATTCTAAGCTGAATGTGCCTGCTCTCGTCAGATTGCAGCAGCAATGCAGCTTAAGGCTTGGCAAGTACCAGCATGGGAGACTGGCTGGGAATCCCAAGTTCCGTTGACCTTTTTGAACCTGAAAATTGTGTTAGTTTCTCTATGAGATAGTAAAAGAAGGTTCAAATTGAACAGCTGCTGTCAACGGCCATTTTAAGCTGAATGTGCCTGCTCTCGTCAGATCGCAGCAGCTTAAGGCTTGGCAAGTACCAGCATGGGAGACTGGCTGGGAATCCCAAGTTCCCTTGACCTTTTTGAACCTGAAAATTGTGTTAGTTTCTCTATGAGATAGTAAAAGAAGGTTCAAATTGAACAGCTGCTGTCAACGGCCATTCTAAGCTGAATGTGCCTGCTCTCGTCAGATCGCAGCAGCAATGCAGCTTAAGGCTTGGCAAGTACCAGCATGGGAGACTGGCTGGGAATCCCAAGTTCCGTTGACCTTTTTGAACCTGAAAATTGTGTTAGTTTCTCTATGAGATAGTAAAAGAAGGTTCAAATTGAACAGCTGCTGTCAACGGCCATTCTAAGCTGAATGTGCCTGCTCTCGTCAGATCGCAGCAGCAATGCAGCTTAAGGCTTGGCAAGTACCAGCATGGGAGACTGGCTGGGAATCCCAAGTTCTGTTGACCTTTTTGAACCTGAAAATTGTGTTAGTTTCTCTATGAGATAGTAAAAGAAGGTTCAAATTGAACAGCTGCTGTCAACGGCCATTCTAAGCTGAATGTGCCTGCTCTCGTCAGATCGCAGCAGCTTAAGGCTTGGCAAGTACCAGCATGGGAGACTGGCTGGGAATCCAGCAGCAATGTAGCTTAAGGCTTGGCAAGTACCAGCATGGGAGACTGGCTGGGAATCCCAAGTTCCATTGACCTTTTTGAACCTGAAAATTGTGTTAGTTTCTCTATGAGATAGTAAAAGAAGGTTCAAATTGAACAGCTGCTGTCAACGGCCATTCTAAGCTGAATGTGCCTGCTCTCGTCAGATCGCAGCAGCAATGCAGCTTAAGGCTTGGCAAGTACCAGCATGGGAGACTGGCTGGAAATCCCAAGTTCTGTTGACCTTTTTGAACCTGAAAATTGTGTTAGTTTTTCTATGAGATAGTAAAAGAAAGTTCAAATTGAACAGCTGCTGTCAACGGCCATTCTAAGCTGAATGTGCCTGCTCTCGTCAGATCGCAGCAGCAATGCAGCTTAAGGCTTGGCAAGTACCAGCATGGGAGACTGGCTGGGAATCCCAAGTTCCGTTTACCTTTCTGAACCTGAAAATTGTGTTAGTTTCTCTATGAGATAGTAAAAGAAGGTTCAAACTGAACAGCTGCTGTCAACGGCCATTCTAAGCTGAATGTGCCTGCTCTTGTCAGATCGCAGCAGCTTAAGGCTTGGCAAGTACCAGCATGGGAGACTGGCTAGGAATCCCAAGTTCCGTTGACCTTTTTGAACCTGAAAATTGTGTTAGTTTCTCTATGAGATAGTAAAAGAAGGTTCAAATTGAACAGCTGCTGTCAACGGCCATTCTAAGCTGAATGTGCCTGCTCTCGTCAGATCGCAGCAGCAATGCAGCTTAAGGCTTGGCAAGTACCAGCATGGGAGACTGGCTGGGAATCCCAAGTTCCGTTGACCTTTTTGAACCTGAAAATTGTGTTAGTTTCTCTATGAGATAGTAAAAGAAGGTTCAAACTGAACAGCTGCTGTCAACGGCCATTCTAAGCTGAATGTGCCTGCTCTCGTCAGATCGCAGCAGCAATGCAGCTTAAGGCTTGGCAAGTACCAGCATGGGAGACTGGCTGGGAATCCCAAGTTCCGTTGACCTTTTTGAACCTGAAAATTGTGTTAGTTTCTCTATGAGATAATAAAAGAAGGTTCAAATTGAACAGCTGCTGTCAACGGCCATTCTAAGCTGAATGTGCCTGCTCTCGTCAGATCGCAGCAGCAATGCAGCTTAAGGCTTGGCAAGTACCAGCATGGGAGACTGGCTGGGAATACCAAATTCTGTTGACCTTTTTGAACCTGAAAATTGTGTTAGTTTCTCTATGAGATAGTAAAAGAAGGTTCAAATTGAACAGCTGCTGTCAACGGCCATTCTAAGCTGAATGTGCCTGCTCTTGTCAGATCGCCGCAGCTTAAGGCTTGGCAAGTACCAGCATGGGAGACTGGCTGGGAATCCCAAGTTCCGTTGACCTTTTTGAACCTGAAAATTGTGTTAGTTTCTCTATGAGATAGTAAAAGAAGGTTCAAACTGAACAGCTGCTGTCAACGGCCATTCTAAGCTCAATGTGCCTGCTCTTGTCAGATTGCAGCAGCAATGCAGCTTAAGGCTTGGCAAGTACCAGCATGGGAGACTGGCTGGGAATCCCAAGTTCCGTTGACCTTTTTGAACCTGAAAATTGTTAGTTTCTCTGTCAAAGATGATAAAAGAAGGTTCAAATTGAACAGCTGCTGTCAACGGCCATTCTAAGCTGAATGTGCCTGCTCTCGTCAGATCGCAGCAGCAATGCAGCTTAAGGCTTGGCAAGTACCAGCATGGGAGACTGGCTGGGAATCCCAAGTTCCGTTGACCTTTTTGAACCTGAAAATTGTGTTAGTTTCTCTATGAGATAGTAAAAGAAGGTTCAAACTGAACAGCTGCTGTCAACGGCCATTCTAAGCTGAATGTGCCTGCTCTCGTCAGATCGCAGCAGCAATGCAGCTTAAGGCTTGGCAAGTACCAGCATGGGAGACTGGCTGGGAATCCCAAGTTCCGTTGACCTTTTTGAACCTGAAAATTGTTAGTTTCTCTGTCAAAGATGGTAAAAGAAGGTTCAAATTGAACAGCTGCTGTCAACGGCCATTCTAAGCTGAATGTGCCTGCTCTCGTCAGATCGCAGCAGCAATGCAGCTTAAGGCTTGGCAAGTACCAGCATGGGAGACTGGCTGCGAATCCCAAGTTCCGTTGACCTTTTTGAACCTGAAAATTGTGTTAGTTTCTCTATGAGATAGTAAAAGAAGGTTCAAACTGAACAGCTGCTGTCAACGGCCATTCTAAGCTGAATGTGCCTGCTCTCGTCAGATCGCAGCAGCAATGCAGCTTAAGGCTTGGCAAGTACCAGCATGGGAGACTGGCTGGGAATCCCAACTTCTGTTGACCTTTTTGAACCTGAAAATTGTGTTACTTTCTCTATGAGATAGTAAAAGAAGGTTCAAATTGAACAGCTGCTGTCAACGGCCATTCTAAGCTGAATGAGCCTGCTCTCATCAGATCGCAGCAGCAATGCAGCTTAAGGCTTGGCAAGTACCAGCATGGGAGACTGGCTGGGAATCCCAACTTCTGTTGACCTTTTTGAACCTGAAAATTGTGTTAGTTTCTCTATGAGATAGTAAAAGAAGGTTCAAATTGAACAGCTGCTGTCCACGGCCATTCTAAGCTGAATGTGCCTGCTCTTGTCAGATCGCCGCAGCTTAAGGCTTGGCAAGTACCAGCATGGGAGACTGGCTGGGAATCCCAAGTTCCGTTGACCTTTTTGAACCTGAAAATTGTGTTAGTTTCTCTATGAGATAGTAAAAGAAGGTTCAAATTGAACAGCTGCTGTCCACGGCCATTCTAAGCTGAATGTTTCTGCTCTCATTAGATCGCAGCAGCAATGCAGCTTAAGGCTTGGCAAGTACCAGCATGGGAGACTGGCTGGGAATCCCAAGTTCCGTTGACCTTTTTGAACCTGAAAATTGTGTTAGTTTCTCTATGAGATAGTAAAAGAAGGTTCAAATTGAACAGCTGCTGTCAACGGCCATTCTAAGCTGAATGTGCCTGCTCTCATCAGATCGCAGCAGCAATGCAGCTTAAGGCTTGGCAAGTACCAGCATGGGAGACTGGCTGGGAATCCCAAGTTCTGTTGACCTTTTTGAACCTGAAAAATGTGTTAGTTTCTCTATGAGATAGTAAAAGAAGGTTCAAATTGAACAGCTGCTGTTAACGGCCATTCTAAGCTGAATGTGCCTGCTCTCGTCAGATCGCAGCATCAATGCAGCTTAAGGCTTGGCAAGTACCAGCATGGGAGACTGGCTGGGAATCCCAAGCTCCGTTCACCTTTTTGAACCTGAAAATTGTGTTAGTTTCTCTATGAGATAGTAAAAGAAGGTTCAAATTGAACAGCTGCTGTCAACGGCCATTCTAAGATGAATGTTCCTGCTCTCGTCAGATCGCAGCAGCAATGCAGCTTAAGGCTTGGCAAGTACCAGCATGGGAGACTGGCTGGGAATCCCAAGTTCCGTTGACCTTTTTGAACCTGAAAATTGTGTTAGTTTCTCTATGAGATAGTAAAAGAAAGTAGAAATTAGGCAGCTGCTGTCAACGGCCATTCTAAGCTGAATGTGCCTGCTCTCGTCAGATCGCAGCAGCAATGCAGCTTAAGGCTTGGCAAGTACCAGCATGGGAGACTGGCTGGGAATCCCAAGTTCCGTTGACCTTTTTGAACCTGAAAATTGTTAGTTTCTCTGTCAAAGATGATAAAAGAAGGTTCAAATTGAACAGCTGCTGTCAACGGCCATTCTAAGCTGAATGTGCCTGCTCTCGTCAGATCGCAGCAGCAATGCAGCTTAAGGCTTGGCAAGTACCAGCATGGGAGACTGGCTGGGAATCCCAAGTTCCGTTGACCTTTTTGAACCTGAAAATTGTGTTAGTTTCTCTATGAGATAGTAAAAGAAGGTTCAAACTGAACAGCTGCTGTCAACGGCCATTCTAAGCTGAATGTGCCTGCTCTCGTCAGATCGCAGCAGCAATGCAGCTTAAGGCTTGGCAAGTACCAGCATGGGAGACTGGCTGGGAATCCCAAGTTCCGTTGACCTTTTTGAACCTGAAAATTGTTAGTTTCTCTGTCAAAGATGGTAAAAGAAGGTTCAAATTGAACAGCTGCTGTCAACGGCCATTCTAAGCTGAATGTGCCTGCTCTCGTCAGATCGCAGCAGCAATGCAGCTTAAGGCTTGGCAAGTACCAGCATGGGAGACTGGCTGCGAATCCCAAGTTCCGTTGACCTTTTTGAACCTGAAAATTGTGTTAGTTTCTCTATGAGATAGTAAAAGAAGGTTCAAACTGAACAGCTGCTGTCAACGGCCATTCTAAGCTGAATGTGCCTGCTCTCGTCAGATCGCAGCAGCAATGCAGCTTAAGGCTTGGCAAGTACCAGCATGGGAGACTTGCTGGGAATCCCAAGTTCCGTTGACCTTTTTGAACCTGAAAATTGTGTTACTTTCTCTATGAGATAGTAAAAGAAGGTTCAAATTGAACAGCTGCTGTTAACGGCCATTCTAAGCTGAATGAGCCTGCTCTCATCAGATCGCAGCAGCAATGCAGCTTAAGGCTTGGCAAGTACCAGCATGGGAGACTGGCTGGGAATCCCAACTTCTGTTGACCTTTTTGAACCTGAAAATTGTGTTAGTTTCTCTATGAGATAGTAAAAGAAGGTTCAAATTGAACAGCTGCTGTCAACGGCCATTCTAAGCTGAATGTGCCTGCTCTTGTCAGATCGCCGCAGCTTAAGGCTTGGCAAGTACCAGCATGGGAGACTGGCTGGGAATCCCAAGTTCCGTTGACCTTTTTGAACCTGAAAATTGTGTTAGTTTCTCTATGAGATAGTAAAAGAAGGTTCAAATTGAACAGCTGCTGTCCACGGCCATTCTAAGCTGAATGTTTCTGCTCTCATTAGATCGCAGCAGCAATGCAGCTTAAGGCTTGGCAAGTACCAGCATGGGAGACTGGCTGGGAATCCCAAGTTCCGTTGACCTTTTTGAACCTGAAAATTGTGTTAGTTTCTCTATGAGATAGTAAAAGAAGGTTCAAATTGAACAGCTGCTGTCAACGGCCATTCTAAGCTGAATGTGCCTGCTCTCATCAGATCGCAGCAGCAATGCAGCTTAAGGCTTGGCAAGTACCAGCATGGGAGACTGGCTGGGAATCCCAAGTTCTGTTGACCTTTTTGAACCTGAAAAATGTGTTAGTTTCTCTATGAGATAGTAAAAGAAGGTTCAAATTGAACAGCTGCTGTTAACGGCCATTCTAAGCTGAATGTGCCTGCTCTCGTCAGATCGCAGCATCAATGCAGCTTAAGGCTTGGCAAGTACCAGCATGGGAGACTGGCTGGGAATCCCAAGCTCCGTTCACCTTTTTGAACCTGAAAATTGTGTTAGTTTCTCTATGAGATAGTAAAAGAAGGTTCAAATTGAACAGCTGCTGTCAACGGCCATTCTAAGATGAATGTTCCTGCTCTCGTCAGATCGCAGCAGCAATGCAGCTTAAGGCTTGGCAAGTACCAGCATGGGAGACTGGCTGGGAATCCCAAGTTCCGTTGACCTTTTTGAACCTGAAAATTGTGTTAGTTTCTCTATGAGATAGTAAAAGAAAGTAGAAATTAGGCAGCTGCTGTCAACGGCCATTCTAAGCTGAATGTGCCTGCTCTCGTCAGATCGCAGCAGCAATGCAGCTTAAGGCTTGGCAAGTACCAGCATGGGAGACTGGCTGAGAATCCCAAGTTCCGTTGACCTTTTTGAACCTGAAAATTGTGTTAGTTTCTCTATGAGATAGTAAAAGAAGGTTCAAATTGAACAGCTGCTGTCAACGGCAATTCTAAGCTGAATGTGCCTGCTCTCGTCAGATTGCAGCAGCAATGCAGCTTAAGGCTTGGCAAGTACCAGCATGGGAGACTGGCTGGGAATCCCAAGTTCCGTTGACCTTTTTGAACCTGAAAATTGTGTTAGTTTCTCTATGAGATAGTAAAAGAAGGTTCAAATTGAACAGCTGCTGTCAACGGCCATTTTAAGCTGAATGTGCCTGCTCTCGTCAGATCGCAGCAGCTTAAGGCTTGGCAAGTACCAGCATGGGAGACTGGCTGGGAATCCCAAGTTCCCTTGACCTTTTTGAACCTGAAAATTGTGTTAGTTTCTCTATGAGATAGTAAAAGAAGGTTCAAACTGAACAGCTGCTGTCAACGGCCATTCTAAGCTGAATGTGCCTGCTCTCGTCAGATCGCAGCAGCAATGCAGCTTAAGGCTTGGCAAGTACCAGCATGGGAGACTGGCTGGGAATCCCAAGTTCCGTTGACCTTTTTGAACCTGAAAATTGTGTTAGTTTCTCTATGAGATAATAAAAGAAGGTTCAAATTGAACAGCTGCTGTCAACGGCCATTCTAAGCTGAATGTGCCTGCTCTCGTCAGATCGCAGCAGCAATGCAGCTTAAGGCTTGGCAAGTACCAGCATGGGAGACTGGCTGGGAATACCAAATTCTGTTGACCTTTTTGAACCTGAAAATTGTGTTAGTTTCTCTATGAGATAGTAAAAGAAGGTTCAAATTGAACAGCTGCTGTCAACGGCCATTCTAAGCTGAATGTGCCTGCTCTTGTCAGATCGCCGCAGCTTAAGGCTTGGCAAGTACCAGCATGGGAGACTGGCTGGGAATCCCAAGTTCCGTTGACCTTTTTGAACCTGAAAATTGTGTTAGTTTCTCTATGAGATAGTAAAAGAAGGTTCAAACTGAACAGCTGCTGTCAACGGCCATTCTAAGCTCAATGTGCCTGCTCTTGTCAGATTGCAGCAGCAATGCAGCTTAAGGCTTGGCAAGTACCAGCATGGGAGACTGGCTGGGAATCCCAAGTTCCGTTGACCTTTTTGAACCTGAAATTGTGTTAGTTTCTCTATGAGATAGTAAAAGAAGGTTCAAACTGAACAGCTGCTGTCAACGGCCATTCTAAGCTGAATGTGCCTGCTCTCGTCAGATCGCAGCATCAATGCAGCTTAAGGCTTGGCAAGTACCAGCATGGGAGACTGGCTGGGAATCCCAAGTTCCGTTGACCTTTTTGAACCTGAAAATTGTGTTAGTTTCTCTATGAGATAGTAAAAGAAGGTTCAAATTGAACAGCTGCTGTCAACAGCCATTCTAAGCTGAATGTGCCTGCTCTCGTCAGATCGCAGCAGCAATGCAGCTTAAGGCTTGGCAAGTACCAGCATGGGAGACTGGCTGGGAATCCCAAGTTCCGTTGACCTTTTTGAACCTGAAAATTGTGTTAGTTTCTCTATGAGATAGTAAAAGAAGGTTCAAATTGAACAGCTGCTGTCAACGGCCATTCTAAGCTGAATGTGCCTGCTCTCGTCAGATCGCAGCAGCAATGCAGCTTAAGGCTTGGCAAGTACCAGCATGGGAGACTGGCTGGGAATCCCAAGTTCCGTTGACCTTTTGAACCTGAAAATTGTGTTAGTTTCTCTATGAGATAGTAAAAGAAGGTTCAAATTGAACAGCTGCTGTCAACGGCCATTCTAAGCTGAATGTGCCTGCTCTCGTCAGATCGCAGCAGCAATGCAGCTTAAGGCTTGGCAAGTACCAGCATGGGAGACTGGCTGGGAATCCCAAGTTCCGTTGACCTTTTAGAACCTGAAAATTGTGTTAGTTTCTCTATGAGATAGTAAAAGAAGGTTCAAAATGAACAGCTGCTGTCAACGGCCATTCTAAGCTGAATGTGCCTGCTCTCGTCAGATCGCAGCAGCAATGCAACTTAAGGCTTGGCAAGTACCAGCATGGGAGACTGGCTGGGAATCCCAAGTTCCGTTGACCTTTTTGAACCTGAAAATTGTGTTAGTTTCTCTATGAGATAATAAAAGAAGGTTCAAATTGAACAGCTGCTGTCAACGGCCATTCTAAGCTGAATGTGCCTGCTCTCGTCAGATCGCAGCAACAATGCAGCTTAAGGCTTGGCAAGTACAAGCATGGGAGACTGGCTGGGAATCCCAAGTTCTGTTGACCTTTTTGAACCTGAAAATTGTTAGTTTCTCTGTCAAAGATGGTAAAAGAAAGTTCAAATTGAACAGCTGCTGTCAACGGCCATTCTAAGCTGAATGTGCCTGCTCTCGTCAGATCGCAGCAGCAATGCAGCTTAAGGCTTGGCAAGTACCAGCATGGGAGACTGGCTGGGAATACCAAGTTCCGTTGACCTTTTTGAGCCTGAAAATTGTGTTAGTTTCTCTATGAGATAGTAAAAGAAGGTTCAAACTGAACATCTGCTGTCAACGGCCATTCTAAGCTGAATGTGCCTGCTCTCGTCAGATCGCAGCAGCAATGAAGCTTAAGGCTTGGCAAGTACCAGCATGGGAGACTGGCTGGGAATTCCAAGTTCTGTTGACCTTTTTGAACCTGAAAATTGTGTTAGTTTCTCTATGAGATAGTAAAAGAAGGTTCAAATTGAACAGCTGCTGTCAACGGCCATTCTAAGCTGAATGTGCCTGCTCTCGTCAGATCGCAGCAGCTTAAGGCTTGGCAAGTACCAGCATGGGAGACTGGCTGGGAATCCCAAGTTCCGTTGACCTTTTTGAACCTGAAAAATGTGTTAGTTTCTCTATGAGATAGTAAAAGAAGGTTCAAATTGAACAGCTGCTGTCAACGGCCATTCTAAGCTGAATGTGCCTGCTCTCGTCAGATCGCAGCAGCAATGCAGCTTAAGGCTTGGCAAGTACCAGCATGGGAGACTGGCTGGGAATCCCAAGTTCCGTTGACCTTTTTGAACCTGAAAATTGTTAGTTTCTCTGTCAAAGATGATAAAAGAAGGTTCAAATTGAACAGCTGCTGTCAACGGCCATTCTAAGCTGAATGTGCCTGCTCTCGTCAGATCGCAGCAGCAATGCAGCTTAAGGCTTGGCAAGTACCAGCATGGGAGACTGGCTGGGAATCCCAAGTTCCGTTGACCTTTTTGAACCTGAAAATTGTGTTAGTTTCTCTATGAGATAGTAAAAGAAGGTTCAAACTGAACAGCTGCTGTCAACGGCCATTCTAAGCTCAATGTGCCTGCTCTCGTCAGATCGCAGCAGCAATGCAGCTTAAGGCTAGGCAAGTACCAGTATGGGAGACTGGCTGGGAATCCCAAGTTCCGTTGACCTTTTTGAACCTGAAAATTGTGTTAGTTTCTCTATGAGATAGTAAAAGACGGTTCAAATTGAACAGCTGCTATCAACGGCCATTCTAAGCTGAATGTGCCTGCTCTCGTCAGATCGCAGCAGCAATGCAGCTTAAGGCTTGGCAAGTACCAGCATGGGAGACTGGCTGGGAATCCCAAGTTCTGTTGACCTTTTTGAACCTGAAAATTGTTAGTTTCTCTGTCAAAGATGGTAAAAGAAGGTTCAAATTGAACAGCTGCTGTCAACGGCCATTCTAAGCTGAATGTGCCTGCTCTCGTCAGATCGCAGCAGCAATGCAGCTTAAGGCTTGGCAAGTACCAGCATGGGAGACTGGCTGCGAATCCCAAGTTCCGTTGACCTTTTTGAACCTGAAAATTGTGTTAGTTTCTCTATGAGATAGTAAAAGAAGGTTCAAACTGAACAGCTGCTGTCAATGGCCATTCTAAGCTGAATGTGCCTGCTCTCGTCAGATCGCAGCAGCAATGCAGCTTAAGGCTTTGCAAGTACCAGCATGGGAGACTGGCTGGGAATCCCAAGTTCTGTTGACCTTTTTGAACCTGAAAATTGTGTTAGTTTCTCTATGAGATAGTAAAAGAAGGTTCAAATTGAACAGCTGCTGTCAACGGCCATTCTAAGCTGAATGTGCCTGCTCTTGTCAGATCGCCGCAGCTTAAGGCTTGGCAAGTACCAGCATGGGAGACTGGCTGGGAATCCCAAGTTCCGTTGACCTTTTTGAACCTGAAAATTGTGTTAGTTTCTCTATGAGATAGTAAAAGAAGGTTCAAATTGAACAGCTGCTGTCAACGGCCATTCTAAGCTGAATGTGCCTGCTCTCATCAGATTGCAGCAGCAATGCAGCTTAAGGCTTGGCAAGTACCAGCATGGGAGACTGGCTGGGAATCCCAAGTTCCGTTGACCTTTTTGAACCTGAAAATTGTGTTAGTTTCTCTATGAGATAGTAAAAGAAGGTTCAAACTGAACATCTGCTGTCAACGGCCATTCTAAGCTGAATGTGCCTGCTCTCGTCAGATCGCAGCAGCAATGAAGCTTAAGGCTTGGCAAGTACCAGCATGGGAGACTGGCTGGGAATTCCAAGTTCTGTTGACCTTTTTGAACCTGAAAATTGTGTTAGTTTCTCTATGAGATAGTAAAAGAAGGTTCAAATTGAACAGCTGCTGTCAACGGCCATTCTAAGCTGAATGTGCCTGCTCTCGTCAGATCGCAGCAGCAATGCAGCTTAAGGCTTGGCAAGTACCAGCATGGGAGACTGGCTGGGAATCCCAAGTTCCGTTGACCTTTTTGAACCTGAAAATTGTTAGTTTCTCTGTCAAAGATGATAAAAGAAGGTTCAAATTGAACAGCTGCTGTCAACGGCCATTCTAAGCTGAATGTGCCTGCTCTCGTCAGATCGCAGCAGCAATGCAGCTTAAGGCTTGGCAAGTACCAGCATGGGAGACTGGCTGGGAATCCCAAGTTCCGTTGACCTTTTGAACCTGAAAATTGTGTTAGTTTCTCTATGAGATAGTAAAAGAAGGTTCAAATTGAACAGCTGCTGTCAACGGCCATTCTAAGCTGAATGTGCCTGCTCTCGTCAGATCGCAGCAGCAATGCAGCTTAAGGCTTGGCAAGTACCAGCATGGGAGACTGGCTGGGAATCCCAAGTTCCGTTGACCTTTTAGAACCTGAAAATTGTGTTAGTTTCTCTATGAGATAGTAAAAGAAGGTTCAAAATGAACAGCTGCTGTCAACGGCCATTCTAAGCTGAATGTGCCTGCTCTCGTCAGATCGCAGCAGCAATGCAACTTAAGGCTTGGCAAGTACCAGCATGGGAGACTGGCTGGGAATCCCAAGTTCCGTTGACCTTTTTGAACCTGAAAATTGTGTTAGTTTCTCTATGAGATAATAAAAGAAGGTTCAAATTGAACAGCTGCTGTCAACGGCCATTCTAAGCTGAATGTGCCTGCTCTCGTCAGATCGCAGCAACAATGCAGCTTAAGGCTTGGCAAGTACAAGCATGGGAGACTGGCTGGGAATCCCAAGTTCTGTTGACCTTTTTGAACCTGAAAATTGTTAGTTTCTCTGTCAAAGATGGTAAAAGAAAGTTCAAATTGAACAGCTGCTGTCAACGGCCATTCTAAGCTGAATGTGCCTGCTCTCGTCAGATCGCAGCAGCAATGCAGCTTAAGGCTTGGCAAGTACCAGCATGGGAGACTGGCTGGGAATTCCAAGTTCTGTTGACCTTTTTGAACCTGAAAATTGTGTTAGTTTCTCTATGAGATAGTAAAAGAAGGTTCAAATTGAACAGCTGCTGTCAACGGCCATTCTAAGCTGAATGTGCCTGCTCTCGTCAGATCGCAGCAGCTTAAGGCTTGGCAAGTACCAGCATGGGAGACTGGCTGGGAATCCCAAGTTCCGTTGACCTTTTTGAACCTGAAAAATGTGTTAGTTTCTCTATGAGATAGTAAAAGAAGGTTCAAATTGAACAGCTGCTGTCAACGGCCATTCTAAGCTGAATGTGCCTGCTCTCGTCAGATCGCAGCAGCAATGCAGCTTAAGGCTTGGCAAGTACCAGCATGGGAGACTGGCTGGGAATCCCAAGTTCCGTTGACCTTTTTGAACCTGAAAATTGTTAGTTTCTCTGTCAAAGATGATAAAAGAAGGTTCAAATTGAACAGCTGCTGTCAACGGCCATTCTAAGCTGAATGTGCCTGCTCTCGTCAGATCGCAGCAGCAATGCAGCTTAAGGCTTGGCAAGTACCAGCATGGGAGACTGGCTGGGAATCCCAAGTTCCGTTGACCTTTTTGAACCTGAAAATTGTGTTAGTTTCTCTATGAGATAGTAAAAGAAGGTTCAAACTGAACAGCTGCTGTCAACGGCCATTCTAAGCTCAATGTGCCTGCTCTCGTCAGATCGCAGCAGCAATGCAGCTTAAGGCTAGGCAAGTACCAGTATGGGAGACTGGCTGGGAATCCCAAGTTCCGTTGACCTTTTTGAACCTGAAAATTGTGTTAGTTTCTCTATGAGATAGTAAAAGACGGTTCAAATTGAACAGCTGCTATCAACGGCCATTCTAAGCTGAATGTGCCTGCTCTCGTCAGATCGCAGCAGCAATGCAGCTTAAGGCTTGGCAAGTACCAGCATGGGAGACTGGCTGGGAATCCCAAGTTCTGTTGACCTTTTTGAACCTGAAAATTGTTAGTTTCTCTGTCAAAGATGGTAAAAGAAGGTTCAAATTGAACAGCTGCTGTCAACGGCCATTCTAAGCTGAATGTGCCTGCTCTCGTCAGATCGCAGCAGCAATGCAGCTTAAGGCTTGGCAAGTACCAGCATGGGAGACTGGCTGCGAATCCCAAGTTCCGTTGACCTTTTTGAACCTGAAAATTGTGTTAGTTTCTCTATGAGATAGTAAAAGAAGGTTCAAACTGAACAGCTGCTGTCAATGGCCATTCTAAGCTGAATGTGCCTGCTCTCGTCAGATCGCAGCAGCAATGCAGCTTAAGGCTTTGCAAGTACCAGCATGGGAGACTGGCTGCGAATCCCAAGTTCCGTTGACCTTTTTGAACCTGAAAATTGTTAGTTTCTCTGTCAAAGATGGTAAAAGAAGGTTCAAATTGAACAGCTGCTGTCAACGGCCATTCTAAGCTGAATGTGCCTGCTCTCGTCAGTTCGCAGCAGCAATGCAGCTTAAGGCTTGGCAAGTACCAGCATGGGAGACTGGCTGCGAATCCCAAGTTCCGTTGACCTTTTTGAACCTGAAAATTGTGTTAGTTTCTCTATGAGATAGTAAAAGAAGGTTCAAACTGAACAGCTGCTGTCAATGGCCATTCTAAGCTGAATGTGCCTGCTCTCGTCAGATCGCAGCAGCAATGCAGCTTAAGGCTTGGCAAGTACCAGCATGGGAGACTGGCTGCGAATCCCAAGTTCCGTTGACCTTTTTGAACCTGAAAATTGTGTTAGTTTCTCTATGAGATAGTAAAAGAAGGTTCAAACTGAACAGCTGCTGTCAATGGCCATTCTAAGCTGAATGTGCCTGCTCTTGTCAGATCGCCGCAGCTTAAGGCTTGGCAAGTACCAGCATGGGAGACTGGCTGGGAATCCCAAGTTCCGTTGACCTTTTTGAACCTGAAAATTGTGTTAGTTTCTCTATGAGATAGTAAAAGAAGGTTCAAATTGAACAGCTGCTGTCAACGGCCATTCTAAGCTGAATGTGCCTGCTCTCATCAGATCGCAGCAGCAATGCAGCTTAAGGCTTGGCAAGTACCAGCATGGGAGACTGGCTGGGAATCCCAAGTTCCGTTGACCTTTTTGAACCTGAAAATTGTGTTAGTTTCTCTATGAGATAGTAAAAGAAGGTTCAAACTGAACATCTGCTGTCAACGGCCATTCTAAGCTGAATGTGCCTGCTCTCGTCAGATCGCAGCAGCAATGAAGCTTAAGGCTTGGCAAGTACCAGCATGGGAGACTGGCTGGGAATTCCAAGTTCTGTTGACCTTTTTGAACCTGAAAATTGTGTTAGTTTCTCTATGAGATAGTAAAAGAAGGTTCAAATTGAACAGCTGCTGTCAACGGCCATTCTAAGCTGAATGTGCCTGCTCTCGTCAGATCGCAGCAGCAATGCAGCTTAAGGCTTGGCAAGTACCAGCATGGGAGACTGGCTGGGAATCCCAAGTTCCGTTGACCTTTTTGAACCTGAAAATTGTTAGTTTCTCTGTCAAAGATGATAAAAGAAGGTTCAAATTGAACAGCTGCTGTCAACGGCCATTCTAAGCTGAATGTGCCTGCTCTCGTCAGATCGCAGCAGCAATGCAGCTTAAGGCTTGGCAAGTACCAGCATGGGAGACTGGCTGGGAATCCCAAGTTCCGTTGACCTTTTTGAACCTGAAAATTGTGTTAGTTTCTCTATGAGATAGTAAAAGAAGGTTCAAACTGAACAGCTGCTGTCAACGGCCATTCTAAGCTCAATGTGCCTGCTCTCGTCAGATCGCAGCAGCAATGCAGCTTAAGGCTAGGCAAGTACCAGTATGGGAGACTGGCTGGGAATCCCAAGTTCCGTTGACCTTTTTGAACCTGAAAATTGTGTTAGTTTCTCTATGAGATAGTAAAAGAAGGTTCAAACTGAACAGCTGCTGTCAACGGCCATTCTAAGCTGAATGTGCCTGCTCTCGTCAGATCGCAGCAGCAATGCAGCTTAAGGCTTGGCAAGTACCAGCATGGGAGACTGGCTGGGAATCCCAAGTTCCGTTGACCTTTTTGAACCTGAAAATTGTGTTAGTTTCTCTATGAGATAGTAAAATAAGGTTCAAATTGAACAGCTGCTGTCAACGGCCATTCTAAGCTGAATGAGCCTGCTCTCATCAGATCGCAGCAGCAATGCAGCTTAAGGCTTTGCAAGTACCAGCATGGGAGACTGGCTTGGAATCCCAAGTTCTGTTGACCTTTTTGAACCTGAAAATTGTGTTAGTTTCTCTATGAGATAGTAAAAGAAGGTTCAAATTGAACAGCTGCTGTCAACGGCCATTCTAAGCTGAATGTGCCTGCTCTCGTCAGATCGCAGCAGCAATGCAGCTTAAGGCTTGGCAAGTACCAGCATGGGAGACTGGCTGGGAATCCCAAGTTCCGTTGACCTTTTTGAACCTGAAAATTGTGTTAGTTTCTCTATGAGATAGTAAAAGAAGGTTCAAATTGAACAGCTGCTGTCAACGGCCATTCTAAGCTGAATGTGCCTGCTCTCGTCAGATCGCAGCAGCAATGCAGCTTAAGGCTTGGCAAGTACCAGCATGGGAGACTGGCTGGGAATCCCAAGTTCCGTTGACCTTTTTGAACCTGAAAATTGTTAGTTTCTCTGTCAAAGATGGTAAAAGAAAGTTCAAATTGAACAGCTGCTGTCAACGGCCATTCTAAGCTGAATGTGCCTGCTCTCGTCAGATCGCAGCAGCAATGCAGCTTAAGGCTTGGCAAGTACCAGCATGGGAGACTGGCTGGGAATCCCAAGTTCCGTTGACCTTTTTGAACCTGAAAATTGTGTTAGTTTCTCTATGAGATAGTAAAAGAAGGTTCAAATTGAACAGCTGCTGTCAACGGCCATTCTAAGCTGAATGTGCGTGCTCTCGTCAGATCGCAACAGCAATACAGCTTAAGGCTTGGCAAGTACCAGCATGGGAGACTGGCTGGGAATCCCAAGTTCCGTTGACCTTTTTGAACCTGAAAATTGTGTTAGTTTCTCTATGAGATAGTAAAAGAAGGTTCAAACTGAACAGCTGCTGTCAACAGCCATTCTAAGCTGAATGTGCCTGTTCTCGTCAGATCGCAGCAGCAATGCAGCTTAAGGCTTGGCAAGTACCAGCATGGGAGACTGGCTGGGAATCCCAAGTTCCGTTGACCTTTTTGAACCTGAAAATTGTTAGTTTCTCTGTCAAATATGGTAAAAGAAGGTTCAAATTGAACAGCTGCTGTCAACGGCCATTCTAAGCTGAATGTGCCTGCTCTCGTCAGATCGCAGCAGCAATGCAGCTTAAGGCTTGGCAAGTACCAGCATGGGAGACTGGCTGGGAATCCCAAGTTCCGTTGACCTTTTTGAACCTGAAAATTGTGTTAGTTTCTCTTTGAGATAGTAAAAGAAGGTTCAAACTGAACAGCTGCTGTCAACGGCCATTCTAAGCTGAATGTGCCTGCTCTCTTCAGATCGCAGCAGCTTAAGGCTTGGCAAGTACCAGCATGGGAGACTGGCTGGGAATCCCAAGTTCCGTTGACCTTTTTGAACCTGAAAATTGTGTTAGTTTCTCTATGAGATAGTAAAAGAAGGTTCAAATTGAACAGCTGCTGTCAACGGCCATTCTAAGCTGAATGTGCCTGCTCTCGTCAGATCGCAGCAGCAATGCAGCTTAAGGCTTGGCAAGTACCAGCATGGGAGACTGGCTGGGAATCCCAAGTTCCGTTGACCTTTTGAACCTGAAAATTGTGTTAGTTTCTCTATGAGATAGTAAAAGAAGGTTCAAATTGAACAGCTGCTGTCAACGGCCATTCTAAGCTGAATGTGCCAGCTCTCGTCAGATCGCAGCAGCAATGCAGCTTAAGGCTTGGCAAGTACCAGCATGGGAGACTGGCTGGGAATCCCAAGTTCCGTTGACCTTTTTGAACCTGAAAATTGTTAGTTTCTCTGTCAAAGATGGTAAAAGAAGGTTCAAATTGAACAGCTGCTGTCAACGGCCATTCTAAGCTGAATGTGCCTGCTCTCGTCAGATCGCAGCAGCAATGCAGCTTAAGGCTTGGCAAGTACCAGCATGGGAGACTGGCTGGGAATCCCAAGTTCTGTTGACCTTTTTGAACCTGAAAATTGTGTTAGTTTCTCTATGAGATAGTAAAAGAAGGTTCAAATTGAACAGCTGCTGTCAACGGCCATTCTAAGCTGAATGTGCCTGCTCTCGTCAGATCGCAGCAACAATGCAGCTTAAGGCTTGGCAAGTACAAGCATGGGAGACTGGCTGGGAATCCCAAGTTCTGTTGACCTTTTTGAACCTGAAAATTGTTAGTTTCTCTGTCAAAGATGGTAAAAGAAAGTTCAAATTGAACAGCTGCTGTCAACGGCCATTCTAAGCTGAATGTGCCTGCTCTCGTCAAATCGCAGCAGCAATGCAGCTTAAGGCTTGGCAAGTACCAGCATGGGAGACTGGCTGGGAATACCAAGTTCCGTTAACCTTTTTGAGCCTGAAAATTGTGTTAGTTTCTCTATGAGATAGTAAAAGAAGGTTCAAACTGAACATCTGCTGTCAACGGCCATTCTAAGCTGAATGTGCCTGCTCTCGTCAGATCGCAGCAGCAATGAAGCTTAAGGCTTGGCAAGTACCAGCATGGGAGACTGGCTGGGAATTCCAAGTTCTGTTGACCTTTTTGAACCTGAAAATTGTGTTAGTTTCTCTATGAGATAGTAAAAGAAGGTTCAAATTGAACAGCTGCTGTCAACGGCCATTCTAAGCTGAATGTGCCTGCTCTCGTCAGATCGCAGCAGCAATGCAGCTTAAGGCTTGGCAAGTACCAGCATGGGAGACTGGCTGGGAATCCCAAGTTCCGTTGACCTTTTTGAACCTGAAAATTGTTAGTTTCTCTGTCAAAGATGATAAAAGAAGGTTCAAATTGAACAGCTGCTGTCAACGGCCATTCTAAGCTGAATGTGCCTGCTCTCGTCAGATCGCAGCAGCAATGCAGCTTAAGGCTTGGCAAGTACCAGCATGGGAGACTGGCTGGGAATCCCAAGTTCCGTTGACCTTTTTGAACCTGAAAATTGTGTTAGTTTCTCTATGAGATAGTAAAAGAAGGTTCAAACTGAACAGCTGCTGTCAACGGCCATTCTAAGCTGAATGTGCCTGCTCTCGTCAGATCGCAGCAGCAATGCAGCTTAAGGCTTGGCAAGTACCAGCATGGGAGACTGGCTGGGAATCCCAAGTTCCGTTGACCTTTTTGAACCTGAAAATTGTGTTAGTTTCTCTATGAGATAGTAAAAGAAGGTTCAAATTGAACAGCTGCTGTCAACGGCCATTCTAAGCTGAATGAGCCTGCTCTCATCAGATCGCAGCAGCAATGCAGCTTAAGGCTTTGCAAGTACCAGCATGGGAGACTGGCTTGGAATCCCAAGTTCTGTTGACCTTTTTGAACCTGAAAATTGTGTTAGTTTCTCTATGAGATAGTAAAAGAAGGTTCAAATTGAACAGCTGCTGTCAACGGCCATTCTAAGCTGAATGTGCCTGCTCTCGTCAGATCGCAGCAGCAATGCAGCTTAAGGCTTGGCAAGTACCAGCATGGGAGACTGGCTGGGAATCCCAAGTTCCGTTGACCTTTTTGAACCTGAAAATTGTGTTAGTTTCTCTATGAGATAGTAAAAGAAGGTTCAAATTGAACAGCTGCTGTCAACGGCCATTCTAAGCTGAATGTGCCTGCTCTCGTCAGATCGCAGCAGCAATGCAGCTTAAGGCTTGGCAAGTACCAGCATGGGAGACTGGCTGGGAATCCCAAGTTCCGTTGACCTTTTGAACCTGAAAATTGTGTTAGTTTCTCTATGAGATAGTAAAAGAAGGTTCAAATTGAACAGCTGCTGTCAACGGCCATTCTAAGCTGAATGTGCCTGCTCTCGTCAGATCGCAGCAGCAATGCAGCTTAAGGCTTGGCAAGTACCAGCATGGGAGACTGGCTGGGAATCCCAAGTTCCGTTGACCTTTTTGAACCTGAAAATTGTTAGTTTCTCTGTCAAAGATGGTAAAAGAAGGTTCAAATTGAACAGCTGCTGTCAACGGCCATTCTAAGCTGAATGTGCCTGCTCTCGTCAGATCGCAGCAGCAATGCAGCTTAAGGCTTGGCAAGCACCAGCATGGGAGACTGGCTGGGAATCCCAAGTTCTGTTGACCTTTTTGAACCTGAAAATTGTGTTAGTTTCTCTATGAGATAGTAAAAGAAGGTTCAAATTGAATAGCTGCTGTCAACGGCCATTCTAAGCTGAATGTGCCTGCTCTCGTCAGATCGCAGCAACAATGCAGCTTAAGGCTTGGCAAGTACAAGCATGGGAGACTGGCTGGGAATCCCAAGTTCTGTTGACCTTTTTGAACCTGAAAATTGTTAGTTTCTCTGTCAAAGATGGTAAAAGAAAGTTCAAATTGAACAGCTGCTGTCAACGGCCATTCTAAGCTGAATGTGCCTGCTCTCGTCAGATCGCAGCAGCAATGCAGCTTAAGGCTTGGCAAGTACCAGCATGGGAGACTGGCTGGGAATACCAAGTTCCGTTGACCTTTTTGAGCCTGAAAATTGTGTTAGTTTCTCTATGAGATAGTAAAAGAAGGTTCAAACTGAACATCTGCTGTCAACGGCCATTCTAAGCTGAATGTGCCTGCTCTCGTCAGATCGCAGCAGAAATGAAGCTTAAGGCTTGGCAAGTACCAGCATGGGAGACCGGCTGGGAATTCCAAGTTCTGTTGACCTTTTTGAACCTGAAAATTGTGTTAGTTTCTCTATGAGATAGTAAAAGAAGGTTCAAATTGAACAGCTGCTGTCAACGGCCATTCTAAGCTGAATGTGCCTGCTCTCGTCAGATCGCAGCAGCTTAAGGCTTGGCAAGTACCAGCATGGGAGACTGGCTGGGAATCCCAAGTTCCGTTGACCTTTTTGAACCTGAAAAATGTGTTAGTTTCTCTATGAGATAGTAAAAGAAGGTTCAAATTGAACAGCTGCTGTCAACGGCCATTCTAAGCTGAATGTTCCTGCTCTCGTCAGATCGCAGCAGCAATGCAGCTTAAGGCTTGGCAAGTACCAGCATGGGAGACTGGCTGGGAATCCCAAGTTCCGTTGACCTTTTTGAACCTGAAAATTGTTAGTTTCTCTGTCAAAGATGATAAAAGAAGGTTCAAATTGAACAGCTGCTGTCAACGGCCATTCTAAGCTGAATGTGCCTGCTCTCGTCAGATCGCAGCAGCAATGCAGCTTAAGGCTTGGCAAGTACCAGCATGGGAGACTGGCTGGGAATCCCAACTTCTGTTGACCTTTTTGAACCTGAAAATTGTGTTAGTTTCTCTATGAGATAGTAAAAGAAGGTTCAAATTGAACAGCTGCTGTCAACGGCCATTCTAAGCTGAATGTGCCTGCTCTTGTCAGATCGCCGCAGCTTAAGGCTTGGCAAGTACCAGCATGGGAGACTGGCTGGGAATCCCAAGTTCCGTTGACCTTTTTGAACCTGAAAATTGTGTTAGTTTCTCTATGAGATAGTAAAAGAAGGTTCAAATTGAACAGCTGCTGTCCACGGCCATTCTAAGCTGAATGTTCCTGCTCTCATTAGATCGCAGCAGCAATGCAGCTTAAGGCTTGGCAAGTACCAGCATGGGAGACTGGCTGGGAATCCCAAGTTCCGTTGACCTTTTTGAACCTGAAAATTGTGTTAGTTTCTCTATGAGATAGTAAAAGAAGGTTCAAATTGAACAGCTGCTGTCAACGGCCATTCTAAGCTGAATGTGCCTGCTCTCATCAGATCGCAGCAGCAATGCAGCTTAAGGCTTGGCAAGTACCAGCATGGGAGACTGGCTGGGAATCCCAAGTTCTGTTGACCTTTTTGAACCTGAAAATTGTGTTAGTTTCTCTATGAGATAGTAAAAGAAGGTTCAAATTGAACAGCTGCTGTTAACGGCCATTCTAAGCTGAATGTGCCTGCTCTCGTCAGATCGCAGCATCAATGCAGCTTAAGGCTTGGCAAGTACCAGCATGGGAGACTGGCTGGGAATCCCAAGCTCCGTTGACCTTTTTGAACCTGAAAATTGTGTTAGTTTCTCTATGAGATAGTAAAAGAAGGTTCAAATTGAACAGCTGCTGTCAACGGCCATTCTAAGATGAATGTTCCTGCTCTCGTCAGATCGCAGCAGCAATGCAGCTTAAGGCTTGGCAAGTACCAGCATGGGAGACTGGCTGGGAATCCCAAGTTCCGTTGACCTTTTTGAACCTGAAAATTGTGTTAGTTTCTCTATGAGATAGTAAAAGAAAGTAGAAATTAGGCAGCTGCTGTCAACGGCCATTCTAAGCTGAATGTGCCTGCTCTCGTCAGATCGCAGCAGCAATGCAGCTTAAGGCTTGGCAAGTACCAGCATGGGAGACTGGCTGCGAATCCCAAGTTCCGTTGACCTTTTTGAACCTGAAAATTGTGTTAGTTTCTCTATGAGATAGTAAAAGAAGGTTCAAATTGAACAGCTGCTGTCAACGGCAATTCTAAGCTGAATGTGCCTGCTCTCGTCAGATTGCAGCAGCAATGCAGCTTAAGGCTTGGCAAGTACCAGCATGGGAGACTGGCTGGGAATCCCAAGTTCCGTTGACCTTTTTGAACCTGAAAATTGTGTTAGTTTCTCTATGAGATAGTAAAAGAAGGTTCAAATTGAACAGCTGCTGTCAACGGCCATTTTAAGCTGAATGTGCCTGCTCTCGTCAGATCGCAGCAGCTTAAGGCTTGGCAAGTACCAGCATGGGAGACTGGCTGGGAATCCCAAGTTCCCTTGACCTTTTTGAACCTGAAAATTGTGTTAGTTTCTCTATGAGATAGTAAAAGAAGGTTCAAATTGAACAGCTGCTGTCAACGGCCATTCTAAGCTGAATGTGCCTGCTCTCGTCAGATCGCAGCAGCAATGCAGCTTAAGGCTTGGCAAGTACCAGCATGGGAGACTGGCTGGGAATCCCAAGTTCCGTTGACCTTTTTGAACCTGAAAATTGTGTTAGTTTCTCTATGAGATAGTAAAAGAAGGTTCAAATTGAACAGCTGCTGTCAACGGCCATTCTAAGCTGAATGTGCCTGCTCTCGTCAGATCGCAGCAGCAATGCAGCTTAAGGCTTGGCAAGTACCAGCATGGGAGACTGGCTGGGAATCCCAAGTTCTGTTGACCTTTTTGAACCTGAAAATTGTGTTAGTTTCTCTATGAGATAGTAAAAGAAGGTTCAAATTGAACAGCTGCTGTCAACGGCCATTCTAAGCTGAATGTGCCTGCTCTCGTCAGATCGCAGCAGCTTAAGGCTTGGCAAGTACCAGCATGGGAGACTGGCTGGGAATCCAGCAGCAATGTAGCTTAAGGCTTGGCAAGTACCAGCATGGGAGACTGGCTGGGAATCCCAAGTTCCATTGACCTTTTTGAACCTGAAAATCGTGTTAGTTTCTCTATGAGATAGTAAAAGAAGGTTCAAATTGAACAGCTGCTGTCAACGGCCATTCTAAGCTGAATGTGCCTGCTCTCGTCAGACCGCAGCAGCAATGCAGCTTAAGGCTTGGCAAATACCAGCATGGGAGACTGGCTGGAAATCCCAAGTTCTGTTGACCTTTTTGAACCTGAAAATTGTGTTAGTTTTTCTATGAGATAGTAAAAGAAAGTTCAAATTGAACAGCTGCTGTCAACGGCCATTCTAAGCTGAATGTGCCTGCTCTCGTCAGATCGCAGCAGCAATGCAGCTTAAGGCTTGGCAAGTACCAGCATGGGAGACTGGCTGGGAATCCCAAGTTCCGTTTACCTTTCTGAACCTGAAAATTGTGTTAGTTTCTCTATGAGATAGTAAAAGAAGGTTCAAACTGAACAGCTGCTGTCAACGGCCATTCTAAGCTGAATGTGCCTGCTCTTGTCAGATCGCAGCAGCTTAAGGCTTGGCAAGTACCAGCATGGGAGACTGGCTGGGAATCCCAAGTTCCGTTGACCTTTTTGAACCTGAAAATTGTGTTAGTTTCTCTATGAGATAGTAAAAGAAGGTTCAAATTGAACAGCTGCTGTCAACGGCCATTCTAAGCTGAATGTGCCTGCTCTCGTCAGATCGCAGCAGCAATGCAGCTTAAGGCTTGGCAAGTACCAGCATGGGAGACTGGCTGGGAATCCCAAGTTCCGTTGACCTTTTTGAACCTGAAAATTGTGTTAGTTTCTCTATGAGATAGTAAAAGAAGGTTCAAACTGAACAGCTGCTGTCAACGGCCATTCTAAGCTGAATGTGCCTGCTCTCGTCAGATCGCAGCAGCAATGCAGCTTAAGGCTTGGCAAGTACCAGCATGGGAGACTGGCTGGGAATCCCAAGTTCCGTTGACCTTTTTGAACCTGAAAATTGTGTTAGTTTCTCTATGAGATAATAAAAGAAGGTTCAAATTGAACAGCTGCTGTCAACGGCCATTCTAAGCTGAATGTGCCTGCTCTCGTCAGATCGCAGCAGCAATGCAGCTTAAGGCTTGGCAAGTACCAGCATGGGAGACTGGCTGGGAATACCAAATTCTGTTGACCTTTTTGAACCTGAAAATTGTGTTAGTTTCTCTATGAGATAGTAAAAGAAGGTTCAAATTGAACAGCTGCTGTCAACGGCCATTCTAAGCTGAATGTGCCTGCTCTTGTCAGATCGCCGCAGCTTAAGGCTTGGCAAGTACCAGCATGGGAGACTGGCTGGGAATCCCAAGTTCCGTTGACCTTTTTGAACCTGAAAATTGTGTTAGTTTCTCTATGAGATAGTAAAAGAAGGTTCAAACTGAACAGCTGCTGTCAACGGCCATTCTAAGCTGAATGTGCCTGCTCTCGTCAGATTGCAGCAGCAATGCAGCTTAAGGCTTGGCAAGTACCAGCATGGGAGACTGGCTGGGAATCCCAAGTTCCGTTGACCTTTTTGAACCTGAAATTGTGTTAGTTTCTCTATGAGATAGTAAAAGAAGGTTCAAACTGAACAGCTGCTGTCAACGGCCATTCTAAGCTGAATGTGCCTGCTCTCGTCAGATCGCAGCATCAATGCAGCTTAAGGCTTGGCAAGTACCAGCATGGGAGACTGGCTGGGAATCCCAAGTTCCGTTGACCTTTTTGAACCTGAAAATTGTGTTAGTTTCTCTATGAGATAGTAAAAGAAGGTTCAAATTGAACAGCTGCTGTCAACGGCCATTCTAAGCTGAATGTGCCTGCTCTTGTCAGATCGCAGCAGCAATGCAGCTTAAGGCTTGGCAAGTACCAGCATGGGAGACTGGCTGGGAATCCCAAGTTCCGTTGACCTTTTGAACCTGAAAATTGTGTTAGTTTCTCTATGAGATAGTAAAAGAAGGTTCAAATTGAACAGCTGCTGTCAACGGCCATTCTAAGCTGAATGTGCCTGCTCTCGTCAGATCGCAGCAACAATGCAGCTTAAGGCTTGGCAAGTACAAGCATGGGAGACTGGCTGGGAATCCCAAGTTCTGTTGACCTTTTTGAACCTGAAAATTGTTAGTTTCTCTGTCAAAGATGGTAAAAGAAAGTTCAAATTGAACAGCTGCTGTCAACGGCCATTCTAAGCTGAATGTGCCTGCTCTCGTCAGATCGCAGCAGAAATGCAGCTTAAGGCTTGGCAAGTACCAGCATGGGAGACTGGCTGGGAATACCAAGTTCCGTTGACCTTTTTGAGCCTGAAAATTGTGTTAGTTTCTCTATGAGATAGTAAAAGAAGGTTCAAACTGAACATCTGCTGTCAACGGCCATTCTAAGCTGAATGTGCCTGCTCTCGTCAGATCGCAGCAGCAATGAAGCTTAAGGCTTGGCAAGTACCAGCATGGGAGACTGGCTGGGAATTCCAAGTTCTGTTGACCTTTTTGAACCTGAAAATTGTGTTAGTTTCTCTATGAGATAGTAAAAGAAGGTTCAAATTGAACAGCTGCTGTCAACGGCCATTCTAAGCTGAATGTGCCTGCTCTCGTCAGATCGCAGCAGCAATGCAGCTTAAGGCTTGGCAAGTACCAGCATGGGAGACTGGCTGGAAATCCCAAGTTCTGTTGACCTTTTTGAACCTGAAAATTGTGTTAGTTTTTCTATGAGATAGTAAAAGAAAGTTCAAATTGAACAGCTGCTGTCAACGGCCATTCTAAGCTGAATGTGCCTGCTCTCGTCAGATCGCAGCAGCAATGCAGCTTAAGGCTTGGCAAGTACCAGCATGGGAGACTGGCTGGGAATCCCAAGTTCCGTTTACCTTTCTGAACCTGAAAATTGTGTTAGTTTCTCTATGAGATAGTAAAAGAAGGTTCAAACTGAACAGCTGCTGTCAACGGCCATTCTAAGCTGAATGTGCCTGCTCTTGTCAGATCGCAGCAGCTTAAGGCTTGGCAAGTACCAGCATGGGAGACTGGCTGGGAATCCCAAGTTCCGTTGACCTTTTTGAACCTGAAAATTGTGTTAGTTTCTCTATGAGATAGTAAAAGAAGGTTCAAATTGAACAGCTGCTGTCAACGGCCATTCTAAGCTGAATGTGCCTGCTCTCGTCAGATCGCAGCAGCAATGCAGCTTAAGGCTTGGCAAGTACCAGCATGGGAGACTGGCTGGGAATACCAAGTTCCGTTGACCTTTTTGAGCCTGAAAATTGTGTTAGTTTCTCTATGAGATAGTAAAAGAAGGTTCAAACTGAACATCTGCTGTCAACGGCCATTCTAAGCTGAATGTGCCTGCTCTCGTCAGATCGCAGCAGCAATGAAGCTTAAGGCTTGGCAAGTACCAGCATGGGAGACTGGCTGGGAATTCCAAGTTCTGTTGACCTTTTTGAACCTGAAAATTGTGTTAGTTTCTCTATGAGATAGTAAAAGAAGGTTCAAATTGAACAGCTGCTGTCAACGGCCATTCTAAGCTGAATGTGCCTGCTCTCGTCAGATCGCAGCAGCAATGCAGCTTAAGGCTTGGCAAGTACCAGCATGGGAGACTGGCTGGAAATCCCAAGTTCTGTTGACCTTTTTGAACCTGAAAATTGTGTTAGTTTTTCTATGAGATAGTAAAAGAAAGTTCAAATTGAACAGCTGCTGTCAACGGCCATTCTAAGCTGAATGTGCCTGCTCTCGTCAGATCGCAGCAGCAATGCAGCTTAAGGCTTGGCAAGTACCAGCATGGGAGACTGGCTGGGAATCCCAAGTTCCGTTTACCTTTCTGAACCTGAAAATTGTGTTAGTTTCTCTATGAGATAGTAAAAGAAGGTTCAAACTGAACAGCTGCTGTCAACGGCCATTCTAAGCTGAATGTGCCTGCTCTTGTCAGATCGCAGCAGCTTAAGGCTTGGCAAGTACCAGCATGGGAGACTGGCTGGGAATCCCAAGTTCCGTTGACCTTTTTGAACCTGAAAATTGTGTTAGTTTCTCTATGAGATAGTAAAAGAAGGTTCAAATTGAACAGCTGCTGTCAACGGCCATTCTAAGCTGAATGTGCCTGCTCTCGTCAGATCGCAGCAGCAATGCAGCTTAAGGCTTGGCAAGTACCAGCATGGGAGACTGGCTGGGAATACCAAGTTCCGTTGACCTTTTTGAGCCTGAAAATTGTGTTAGTTTCTCTATGAGATAGTAAAAGAAGGTTCAAACTGAACATCTGCTGTCAACGGCCATTCTAAGCTGAATGTGCCTGCTCTCGTCAGATCGCAGCAGCAATGAAGCTTAAGGCTTGGCAAGTACCAGCATGGGAGACTGGCTGGGAATTCCAAGTTCTGTTGACCTTTTTGAACCTGAAAATTGTGTTAGTTTCTCTATGAGATAGTAAAAGAAGGTTCAAATTGAACAGCTGCTGTCAACGGCCATTCTAAGCTGAATGTGCCTGCTCTCGTCAGATCGCAGCAGCAATGCAGCTTAAGGCTTGGCAAGTACCAGCATGGGAGACTGGCTGGAAATCCCAAGTTCTGTTGACCTTTTTGAACCTGAAAATTGTGTTAGTTTTTCTATGAGATAGTAAAAGAAAGTTCAAATTGAACAGCTGCTGTCAACGGCCATTCTAAGCTGAATGTGCCTGCTCTCGTCAGATCGCAGCAGCAATGCAGCTTAAGGCTTGGCAAGTACCAGCATGGGAGACTGGCTGGGAATCCCAAGTTCCGTTTACCTTTCTGAACCTGAAAATTGTGTTAGTTTCTCTATGAGATAGTAAAAGAAGGTTCAAACTGAACAGCTGCTGTCAACGGCCATTCTAAGCTGAATGTGCCTGCTCTTGTCAGATCGCAGCAGCTTAAGGCTTGGCAAGTACCAGCATGGGAGACTGGCTGGGAATCCCAAGTTCCGTTGACCTTTTTGAACCTGAAAATTGTGTTAGTTTCTCTATGAGATAGTAAAAGAAGGTTCAAATTGAACAGCTGCTGTCAACGGCCATTCTAAGCTGAATGTGCCTGCTCTCGTCAGATCGCAGCAGCAATGCAGCTTAAGGCTTGGCAAGTACCAGCATGGGAGACTGGCTGGGAATCCCAAGTTCCGTTGACCTTTTTGAACCTGAAAATTGTGTTAGTTTCTCTATGAGATAGTAAAAGAAGGTTCAAACTGAACAGCTGCTGTCAACGGCCATTCTAAGCTGAATGTGCCTGCTCTCGTCAGATCGCAGCAGCAATGCAGCTTAAGGCTTGGCAAGTACCAGCATGGGAGACTGGCTGGGAATCCCAAGTTCCGTTGACCTTTTTGAACCTGAAAATTGTGTTAGTTTCTCTATGAGATAGTAAAAGAAGGTTCAAATTGAACAGCTGCTGTCAACGGCCATTCTAAGCTGAATGTGCCTGCTCTTGTCAGATCGCCGCAGCTTAAGGCTTGGCAAGTACCAGCATGGGAGACTGGCTGGGAATCCCAAGTTCCGTTGACCTTTTTGAACCTGAAAATTGTGTTAGTTTCTCTATGAGATAGTAAAAGAAGGTTCAAACTGAACAGCTGCTGTCAACGGCCATTCTAAGCTGAATGTGCCTGCTCTCGTCAGATTGCAGCAGCAATGCAGCTTAAGGCTTGGCAAGTACCAGCATGGGAGACTGGCTGGGAATCCCAAGTTCCGTTGACCTTTTTGAACCTGAAATTGTGTTAGTTTCTCTATGAGATAGTAAAAGAAGGTTCAAACTGAACAGCTGCTGTCAACGGCCATTCTAAGCTGAATGTGCCTGCTCTCGTCAGATCGCAGCATCAATGCAGCTTAAGGCTTGGCAAGTACCAGCATGGGAGACTGGCTGGGAATCCCAAGTTCCGTTGACCTTTTTGAACCTGAAAATTGTGTTAGTTTCTCTATGAGATAGTAAAAGAAGGTTCAAATTGAACAGCTGCTGTCAACAGCCATTCTAAGCTGAATGTGCCTGCTCTCGTCAGATCGCAGCAGCAATGCAGCTTAAGGCTTGGCAAGTACCAGCATGGGAGACTGGCTGGGAATCCCAAGTTCCGTTGACCTTTTTGAACCTGAAAATTGTGTTAGTTTCTCTATGAGATAGTAAAAGAAGGTTCAAATTGAACAGCTGCTGTCAACGGCCATTCTAAGCTGAATGTGCCTGCTCTCGTCAGATCGCAGCAGCAATGCAGCTTAAGGCTTGGCAAGTACCAGCATGGGAGACTGGCTGGGAATCCCAAGTTCCGTTGACCTTTTGAACCTGAAAATTGTGTTAGTTTCTCTATGAGATAGTAAAAGAAGGTTCAAATTGAACAGCTGCTGTCAACGGCCATTCTAAGCTGAATGTGCCTGCTCTCGTCAGATCGCAGCAGCAATGCAGCTTAAGGCTTGGCAAGTACCAGCATGGGAGACTGGCTGGGAATCCCAAGTTCCGTTGACCTTTTAGAACCTGAAAATTGTGTTAGTTTCTCTATGAGATAGTAAAAGAAGGTTCAAAATGAACAGCTGCTGTCAACGGCCATTCTAAGCTGAATGTGCCTGCTCTCGTCAGATCGCAGCAGCAATGCAACTTAAGGCTTGGCAAGTACCAGCATGGGAGACTGGCTGGGAATCCCAAGTTCCGTTGACCTTTTTGAACCTGAAAATTGTGTTAGTTTCTCTATGAGATAATAAAAGAAGGTTCAAATTGAACAGCTGCTGTCAACGGCCATTCTAAGCTGAATGTGCCTGCTCTCGTCAGATCGCAGCAACAATGCAGCTTAAGGCTTGGCAAGTACAAGCATGGGAGACTGGCTGGGAATCCCAAGTTCTGTTGACCTTTTTGAACCTGAAAATTGTTAGTTTCTCTGTCAAAGATGGTAAAAGAAAGTTCAAATTGAACAGCTGCTGTCAACGGCCATTCTAAGCTGAATGTGCCTGCTCTCGTCAGATCGCAGCAGCAATGCAGCTTAAGGCTTGGCAAGTACCAGCATGGGAGACTGGCTGGGAATACCAAGTTCCGTTGACCTTTTTGAGCCTGAAAATTGTGTTAGTTTCTCTATGAGATAGTAAAAGAAGGTTCAAACTGAACATCTGCTGTCAACGGCCATTCTAAGCTGAATGTGCCTGCTCTCGTCAGATCGCAGCAGCAATGAAGCTTAAGGCTTGGCAAGTACCAGCATGGGAGACTGGCTGGGAATTCCAAGTTCTGTTGACCTTTTTGAACCTGAAAATTGTGTTAGTTTCTCTATGAGATAGTAAAAGAAGGTTCAAATTGAACAGCTGCTGTCAACGGCCATTCTAAGCTGAATGTGCCTGCTTTCGTCAGATCGCAGCAGCTTAAGGCTTGGCAAGTACCAGCATGGGAGACTGGCTGGGAATCCCAAGTTCCGTTGACCTTTTTGAACCTGAAAAATGTGTTAGTTTCTCTATGAGATAGTAAAAGAAGGTTCAAATTGAACAGCTGCTGTCAACGGCCATTCTAAGCTGAATGTGCCTGCTCTCGTCAGATCGCAGCAGCAATGCAGCTTAAGGCTTGGCAAGTACCAGCATGGGAGACTGGCTGGGAATCCCAAGTTCCGTTGACCTTTTTGAACCTGAAAATTGTTAGTTTCTCTGTCAAAGATGATAAAAGAAGGTTCAAATTGAACAGCTGCTGTCAACGGCCATTCTAAGCTGAATGTGCCTGCTCTCGTCAGATCGCAGCAGCAATGCAGCTTAAGGCTTGGCAAGTACCAGCATGGGAGACTGGCTGGGAATCCCAAGTTCCGTTGACCTTTTTGAACCTTAAAATTGTGTTAGTTTCTCTATGAGATAGTAAAAGAAGGTTCAAACTGAACAGCTGCTGTCAACGGCCATTCTAAGCTCAATGTGCCTGCTCTCGTCAGATCGCAGCAGCAATGCAGCTTAAGGCTAGGCAAGTACCAGTATGGGAGACTGGCTGGGAATCCCAAGTTCCGTTGACCTTTTTGAACCTGAAAATTGTGTTAGTTTCTCTATGAGATAGTAAAAGACGGTTCAAATTGAACAGCTGCTATCAACGGCCATTCTAAGCTGAATGTGCCTGCTCTCGTCAGATCGCAGCAGCAATGCAGCTTAAGGCTTGGCAAGTACCAGCATGGGAGACTGGCTGGGAATCCCAAGTTCTGTTGACCTTTTTGAACCTGAAAATTGTTAGTTTCTCTGTCAAAGATGGTAAAAGAAGGTTCAAATTGAACAGCTGCTGTCAACGGCCATTCTAAGCTGAATGTGCCTGCTCTCGTCAGATCGCAGCAGCAATGCAGCTTAAGGCTTGGCAAGTACCAGCATGGGAGACTGGCTGCGAATCCCAAGTTCCGTTGACCTTTTTGAACCTGAAAATTGTGTTAGTTTCTCTATGAGATAGTAAAAGAAGGTTCAAACTGAACAGCTGCTGTCAATGGCCATTCTAAGCTGAATGTGCCTGCTCTCGTCAGATCGCAGCAGCAATGCAGCTTAAGGCTTTGCAAGTACCAGCATGGGAGACTGGCTGGGAATCCCAAGTTCTGTTGACCTTTTTGAACCTGAAAATTGTGTTAGTTTCTCTATGAGATAGTAAAAGAAGGTTCAAATTGAACAGCTGCTGTCAACGGCCATTCTAAGCTGAATGTGCCTGCTCTTGTCAGATCGCCGCAGCTTAAGGCTTGGCAAGTACCAGCATGGGAGACTGGCTGGGAATCCCAAGTTCCGTTGACCTTTTTGAACCTGAAAATTGTGTTAGTTTCTCTATGAGATAGTAAAAGAAGGTTCAAATTGAACAGCTGCTGTCAACGGCCATTCTAAGCTGAATGTGCCTGCTCTCATCAGATCGCAGCAGCAATGCAGCTTAAGGCTTGGCAAGTACCAGCATGGGAGACTGGCTGGGAATCCCAAGTTCCGTTGACCTTTTTGAACCTGAAAATTGTGTTAGTTTCTCTATGAGATAGTAAAAGAAGGTTCAAATTGAAAAGCTGCTGTCAACGGCCATTCTAAGCTGAATGTGCCTGCTCTCGTCAGATCGCAGCAGCAATGCAGCTTAAGGCTTGGCAAGTACCAGCATGGGAGACTGGCTGGGAATCCCAAGTTCCGTTGACCTTTTTGAACCTGAAAATTGTTAGTTTCTCTGTCAAAGATGGTAAAAGAAGGTTCAAATTGAACAGCTGCTGTCAACGGCCATTCTAAGCTGAATGTGCCTGCTCTCGTCAGATCGCAGCAGCAATGCAGCTTAAGGCTTGGCAAGTACCAGCATGAGAGACTGGCTGCGAATCCCAAGTTCCGTTGACCTTTTTGAACCTGAAAATTGTGTTAGTTTCTCTATGAGATAGTAAAAGAAGGTTCAAACTGAACAGCTGCTGTCAACGGCCATTCTAAGCTGAATGTGCCTGCTCTCGTCAGATCGCAGCAGCAATGCAGCTTAAGGCTTGGCAAGTACCAGCATGGGAGACTGGCTGGGAATCCCAAGTTCCGTTGACCTTTTTGAACCTGAAAATTGTGTTACTTTCTCTATGAGATAGTAAAAGAAGGTTCAAATTGAACAGCTGCTGTCAACGGCCATTCTAAGCTGAATGAGCCTGCTCTCATCAGATCGCAGCAGCAATGCAGCTTAAGGCTTGGCAAGTACCAGCATGGGAGACTGGCTGGGAATCCCAACTTCTGTTGACCTTTTTGAACCTGAAAATTGTGTTAGTTTCTCTATGAGATAGTAAAAGAAGGTTCAAATTGAACAGCTGCTGTCAACGGCCATTCTAAGCTTAATGTGCCTGCTCTTGTCAGATCGCCGCAGCTTAAGGCTTGGCAAGTACCAGCATGGGAGACTGGCTGGGAATCCCAAGTTCCGTTGACCTTTTTGAACCTGAAAATTGTGTTAGTTTCTCTATGAGATAGTAAAAGAAGGTTCAAATTGAACAGCTGCTGTCCACGGCCATTCTAAGCTGAATGTGCCTGCTCTCATCAGATCGCAGCAGCAATGCAGCTTAAGGCTTGGCAAGTACCAGCATGGGAGACTGGCTGGGAATCCCAAGTTCCGTTGACCTTTTTGAACCTGAAAATTGTGTTAGTTTCTCTATGAGATAGTAAAAGAAGGTTCAAATTGAACAGCTGCTGTCAACGGCCATTCTAAGCTGAATGTGCCTGCTCTCATCAGATCGCAGCAGCAATGCAGCTTAAGGCTTGGCAAGTACCAGCATGGGAGACTGGCTGGGAATCCCAAGTTCTGTTGACCTTTTTGAACCTGAAAATTGTGTTAGTTTCTCTATGAGATAGTAAAAGAAGGTTCAAATTGAACAGCTGCTGTCAACGGCCATTCTAAGCTGAATGTGCCTGCTCTCGTCAGATCGCAGCATCAATGCAGCTTAAGGCTTGGCAAGTACCAGCATGGGAGACTGGCTGGGAATCCCAAGCTCCGTTGACCTTTTTGAACCTGAAAATTGTGTTAGTTTCTCTATGAGATAGTAAAAGAAGGTTCAAATTGAACAGCTGCTGTCAACGGCCATTCTAAGATGAATGTTCCTGCTCTCGTCAGATCGCAGCAGCAATGCAGCTTAAGGCTTGGCAAGTACCAGCATGGGAGACTGGCTGGGAATCCCAAGTTCCGTTGACCTTTTTGAACCTGAAAATTGTGTTAGTTTCTCTATGAGATAGTAAAAGAAAGTAGAAATTAGGCAGCTGCTGTCAACG
This sequence comes from Engystomops pustulosus, assembly GCF_040894005.1. NCBI lineage: Eukaryota > Metazoa > Chordata > Amphibia > Anura > Leptodactylidae > Engystomops > Engystomops pustulosus. Next base: position 65,143,867 of record NC_092419.1, read on the forward strand.
GCCATTCTAAGCTGAATGTGCCTGCTCTCGTCAGATCGCAGCAGCAATGCAGCTTAAGGCTTGGCAAGTACCAGCATGGGAGACTGGCTGCGAATCCCAAGTTCCGTTGACCTTTTTGAACCTGAAAATTGTGTTAGTTTCTCTATGAGATAGTAAAAGAAGGTTCAAATTGAACAGCTGCTGTCAACGGCAATTCTAAGCTGAATGTGCCTGCTCTCGTCAGATTGCAGCAGCAATGCAGCTTAAGGCTTGGCAAGTACCAGCATGGGAGACTGGCTGGGAATCCCAAGTTCCGTTGACCTTTTTGAACCTGAAAATTGTGTTAGTTTCTCTATGAGATAGTAAAAGAAGGTTCAAATTGAACAGCTGCTGTCAACGGCCATTTTAAGCTGAATGTGCCTGCTCTCGTCAGATCGCAGCAGCTTAAGGCTTGGCAAGTACCAGCATGGGAGACTGGCTGGGAATCCCAAGTTCCCTTGACCTTTTTGAACCTGAAAATTGTGTTAGTTTCTCTATGAGATAGTAAAAGAAGGTTCAAATTGAACAGCTGCTGTCAACGGCCATTCTAAGCTGAATGTGCCTGCTCTCGTCAGATCGCAGCAGCAATGCAGCTTAAGGCTTGGCAAGTACCAGCATGGGAGACTGGCTGGGAATCCCAAGTTCCGTTGACCTTTTTGAACCTGAAAATTGTGTTAGTTTCTCTATGAGATAGTAAAAGAAGGTTCAAATTGAACAGCTGCTGTCAACGGCCATTCTAAGCTGAATGTGCCTGCTCTCGTCAGATCGCAGCAGCAATGCAGCTTAAGGCTTGGCAAGTACCAGCATGGGAGACTGGCTGGGAATCCCAAGTTCTGTTGACCTTTTTGAACCTGAAAATTGTGTTAGTTTCTCTATGAGATAGTAAAAGAAGGTTCAAATTGAACAGCTGCTGTCAACGGCCATTCTAAGCTGAATGTGCCTGCTCTCGTCAGATCGCAGCAGCTTAAGGCTTGGCAAGTACCAGCATGGGAGACTGGCTGGGAATCCAGCAGCAATGTAGCTTAAGGCTTGGCAAGTACCAGCATGGGAGACTGGCTGGGAATCCCAAGTTCCGTTGACCTTTTTGAACCTGAAAATTGTGTTAGTTTCTCTATGAGATAGTAAAAGAAGGTTCAAATTGAACAGGTGCTGTCAACGGCCATTCTAAGCTGAATGTGCCTGCTCTCGTCAGATCGCAGCAGCAATGCAGCTTAAGGCTTGGCAAGTACCAGCATGGGAGACTGGCTGGGAATCCCAAGTTCCGTGGACCTTTTTGAACCTGAAAATTGTTAGTTTCTCTGTCAAAGATGATAAAAGAAGGTTCAAATTGAACAGCTGCTGTCAACGGCCATTCTAAGCTGAATGTGCCTGCTCTCGTCAGATCGCAGCAGCAATGCAGCTTAAGGCTTGGCAAGTACCAGCATGGGAGACTGGCTGGGAATCCCAAGTTCCGTTGACCTTTTGAACCTGAAAATTGTGTTAGTTTCTCTATGAGATAGTAAAAGAAGGTTCAAATTGAACAGCTGCTGTCAACGGCCATTCTAAGCTGAATGTGCCTGCTCTCGTCAGATCGCAGCAGCAATGCAGCTTAAGGCTTGGCAAGTACCAGCATGGGAGACTGGCTGGGAATCCCAAGTTCCGTTGACCTTTTTGAACCTGAAAATTGTTAGTTTCTCTGTCAAAGATGGTAAAAGAAGGTTCAAATTGAACAGCTGCTGTCAACGGCCATTCTAAGCTGAATGTGCCTGCTCTCGTCAGATCGCAGCAGCAATGCAGCTTAAGGCTTGGCAAGCACCAGCATGGGAGACTGGCTGGGAATCCCAAGTTCTGTTGACCTTTTTGAACCTGAAAATTGTGTTAGTTTCTCTATGAGATAGTAAAAGAAGGTTCAAATTGAACAGCTGCTGTCAACGGCCATTCTAAGCTGAATGTGCCTGCTCTCGTCAGATCGCAGCAACAATGCAGCTTAAGGCTTGGCAAGTACAAGCATGGGAGACTGGCTGGGAATCCCAAGTTCTGTTGACCTTTTTGAACCTGAAAATTGTTAGTTTCTCTGTCAAAGATGGTAAAAGAAAGTTCAAATTGAACAGCTGCTGTCAACGGCCATTCTAAGCTGAATGTGCCTGCTCTCGTCAGATCGCAGCAGCAATGCAGCTTAAGGCTTGGCAAGTACCAGCATGGGAGACTGGCTGGGAATACCAAGTTCCGTTGACCTTTTTGAGCCTGAAAATTGTGTTAGTTTCTCTATGAGATAGTAAAAGAAGGTTCAAACTGAACATCTGCTGTCAACGGCCATTCTAAGCTGAATGTGCCTGCTCTCGTCAGATCGCAGCAGCAATGAAGCTTAAGGCTTGGCAAGTACCAGCATGGGAGACTGGCTGGGAATTCCAAGTTCTGTTGACCTTTTTGAACCTGAAAATTGTGTTAGTTTCTCTATGAGATAGTAAAAGAAGGTTCAAATTGAACAGCTGCTGTCAACGGCCATTCTAAGCTGAATGTGCCTGCTCTCGTCAGATCGCAGCAGCTTAAGGCTTGGCAAGTACCAGCATGGGAGACTGGCTGGGAATCCCAAGTTCCGTTGACCTTTTTGAACCTGAAAAATGTGTTAGTTTCTCTATGAGATAGTAAAAGAAGGTTCAAATTGAACAGCTGCTGTCAACGGCCATTCTAAGCTGAATGTGCCTGCTCTCGTCAGATCGCAGCAGCAATGCAGCTTAAGGCTTGGCAAGTACCAGCATGGGAGACTGGCTGGGAATCCCAAGTTCCGTTGACCTTTTTGAACCTGAAAATTGTTAGTTTCTCTGTCAAAGATGATAAAAGAAGGTTCAAATTGAACAGCTGCTGTCAACGGCCATTCTAAGCTGAATGTGCCTGCTCTCGTCAGATCGCAGCAGCAATGCAGCTTAAGGCTTGGCAAGTACCAGCATGGGAGACTGGCTGGGAATCCCAAGTTCCGTTGACCTTTTTGAACCTGAAAATTGTGTTAGTTTCTCTATGAGATAGTAAAAGAAGGTTCAAACTGAACAGCTGCTGTCAACGGCCATTCTAAGCTCAATGTGCCTGCTCTCGTCAGATCGCAGCAGCAATGCAGCTTAAGGCTAGGCAAGTACCAGTATGGGAGACTGGCTGGGAATCCCAAGTTCCGTTGACCTTTTTGAACCTGAAAATTGTGTTAGTTTCTCTATGAGATAGTAAAAGACGGTTCAAATTGAACAGCTGCTGTCAACGGCCATTCTAAGCTGAATGTGCCTGCTCTCGTCAGATCGCAGCAGCAATGCAGCTTAAGGCTTGGCAAGTACCAGCATGGGAGACTGGCTGGGAATCCCAAGTTCTGTTGATCTTTTTGAACCTGAAAATTGTTAGTTTCTCTGTCAAAGATGGTAAAAGAAGGTTCAAATTGAACAGCTGCTGTCAACGGCCATTCTAAGCTGAATGTGCCTGCTCTCGTCAGATCGCAGCAGCAATGCAGCTTAAGGCTTGGCAAGTACCAGCATGGGAGACTGGCTGGGAATCCCAAGTTCCGTTGACCTTTTTGAACCTGAAAATTGTTAGTTTCTCTGTCAAAGATGATAAAAGAAGGTTCAAATTGAACAGCTGCTGTCAACGGCCATTCTAAGCTGAATGTGCCTGCTCTCGTCAGATCGCAGCAGCAATGCAGCTTAAGGCTTGGCAAGTACCAGCATGGGAGACTGGCTGGGAATCCCAAGTTCCGTTGACCTTTTTGAACCTGAAAATTGTGTTAGTTTCTCTATGAGATAGTAAAAGAAGGTTCAAACTGAACAGCTGCTGTCAACGGCCATTCTAAGCTCAATGTGCCTGCTCTCGTCAGATCGCAGCAGCAATGCAGCTTAAGGCTTGGCAAGTACCAGCATGGGAGACTGGCTGCGAATCCCAAGTTCCGTTGACCTTTTTGAACCTGAAAATTGTGTTAGTTTCTCTATGAGATAGTAAAAGAAGGTTCAAACTGAACAGCTGCTGTCAACGGCCATTCTAAGCTGAATGTGCCTGCTCTCGTCAGATCGCAGCAGCAATGCAGCTTAAGGCTTTGCAAGTACCAGCATGGGAGACTGGCTGGGAATCCCAAGTTCTGTTGACCTTTTTGAACCTGAAAATTGTGTTAGTTTCTCTATGAGATAGTAAAAGAAGGTTCAAATTGAACAGCTGCTGTCAACGGCCATTCTAAGCTGAATGTGCCTGCTCTTGTCAGATCGCCGCAGCTTAAGGCTTGGCAAGTACCAGCATGGGAGACTGGCTGGGAATCCCAAGTTCCGTTGACCTTTTTGAACCTGAAAATTGTGTTAGTTTCTCTATGAGATAGTAAAAGAAGGTTCAAATTGAACAGCTGCTGTCAACGGCCATTCTAAGCTGAATGTGCCTGCTCTCATCAGATCGCAGCAGCAATGCAGCTTAAGGCTTGGCAAGTACCAGCATGGGAGACTGGCTGGGAATCCCAAGTTCCGTTGACCTTTTTGAACCTGAAAATTGTGTTAGTTTCTCTATGAGATAGTAAAAGAAGGTTCAAATTGAAAAGCTGCTGTCAACGGCCATTCTAAGCTGAATGTGCCTGCTCTCGTCAGATCGCAGCAGCAATGCAGCTTAAGGCTTGGCAAGTACCAGCATGGGAGACTGGCTGGGAATCCCAAGTTCCGTTGACCTTTTTGAACCTGAAAATTGTTAGTTTCTCTGTCAAAGATGGTAAAAGAAGGTTCAAATTGAACAGCTGCTGTCAACGGCCATTCTAAGCTGAATGTGCCTGCTCTTGTCAGATCGCCGCAGCTTAAGGCTTGGCAAGTACCAGCATGGGAGACTGGCTGGGAATCCCAAGTTCCGTTGACCTTTTTGAACCTGAAAATTGTGTTAGTTTCTCTATGAGATAGTAAAAGAAGGTTCAAATTGAACAGCTGCTGTCCACGGCCATTCTAAGCTGAATGTGCCTGCTCTCATCAGATCGCAGCAGCAATGCAGCTTAAGGCTTGGCAAGTACCAGCATGGGAGACTGGCTGGGAATCCCAAGTTCCGTTGACCTTTTTGAACCTGAAAATTGTGTTAGTTTCTCTATGAGATAGTAAAAGAAGGTTCAAATTGAACAGCTGCTGTCAACGGCCATTCTAAGCTGAATGTGCCTGCTCTCATCAGATCGCAGCAGCAATGCAGCTTAAGGCTTGGCAAGTACCAGCATGGGAGACTGGCTGGGAATCCCAAGTTCTGTTGACCTTTTTGAACCTGAAAATTGTGTTAGTTTCTCTATGAGATAGTAAAAGAAGGTTCAAATTGAACAGCTGCTGTCAACGGCCATTCTAAGCTGAATGTGCCTGCTCTCGTCAGATCGCAGCATCAATGCAGCTTAAGGCTTGGCAAGTACCAGCATGGGAGACTGGCTGGGAATCCCAAGCTCCGTTGACCTTTTTGAACCTGAAAATTGTGTTAGTTTCTCTATGAGATAGTAAAAGAAGGTTCAAATTGAACAGCTGCTGTCAACGGCCATTCTAAGATGAATGTTCCTGCTCTCGTCAGATCGCAGCAGCAATGCAGCTTAAGGCTTGGCAAGTACCAGCATGGGAGACTGGCTGGGAATCCCAAGTTCCGTTGACCTTTTTGAACCTGAAAATTGTGTTAGTTTCTCTATGAGATAGTAAAAGAAAGTAGAAATTAGGCAGCTGCTGTCAACGGCCATTCTAAGCTGAATGTGCCTGCTCTCGTCAGATCGCAGCAGCAATGCAGCTTAAGGCTTGGCAAGTACCAGCATGGGAGACTGGCTGCGAATCCCAAGTTCCGTTGACCTTTTTGAACCTGAAAATTGTGTTAGTTTCTCTATGAGATAGTAAAAGAAGGTTCAAATTGAACAGCTGCTGTCAACGGCAATTCTAAGCTGAATGTGCCTGCTCTCGTCAGATTGCAGCAGCAATGCAGCTTAAGGCTTGGCAAGTACCAGCATGGGAGACTGGCTGGGAATCCCAAGTTCCGTTGACCTTTTTGAACCTGAAAATTGTGTTAGTTTCTCTATGAGATAGTAAAAGAAGGTTCAAATTGAACAGCTGCTGTCAACGGCCATTTTAAGCTGAATGTGCCTGCTCTCGTCAGATCGCAGCAGCTTAAGGCTTGGCAAGTACCAGCATGGGAGACTGGCTGGGAATCCCAAGTTCCCTTGACCTTTTTGAACCTGAAAATTGTGTTAGTTTCTCTATGAGATAGTAAAAGAAGGTTCAAATTGAACAGCTGCTGTCAACGGCCATTCTAAGCTGAATGTGCCTGCTCTCGTCAGATCGCAGCAGCAATGCAGCTTAAGGCTTGGCAAGTACCAGCATGGGAGACTGGCTGGGAATCCCAAGTTCCGTTGACCTTTTTGAACCTGAAAATTGTGTTAGTTTCTCTATGAGATAGTAAAAGAAGGTTCAAATTGAACAGCTGCTGTCAACGGCCATTCTAAGCTGAATGTGCCTGCTCTCGTCAGATCGCAGCAGCAATGCAGCTTAAGGCTTGGCAAGTACCAGCATGGGAGACTGGCTGGGAATCCCAAGTTCTGTTGACCTTTTTGAACCTGAAAATTGTGTTAGTTTCTCTATGAGATAGTAAAAGAAGGTTCAAATTGAACAGCTGCTGTCAACGGCCATTCTAAGCTGAATGTGCCTGCTCTCGTCAGATCGCAGCAGCTTAAGGCTTGGCAAGTACCAGCATGGGAGACTGGCTGGGAATCCAGCAGCAATGTAGCTTAAGGCTTGGCAAGTACCAGCATGGGAGACTGGCTGGGAATCCCAAGTTCCATTGACCTTTTTGAACCTGAAAATCGTGTTAGTTTCTCTATGAGATAGTAAAAGAAGGTTCAAATTGAACAGCTGCTGTCAACGGCCATTCTAAGCTGAATGTGCCTGCTCTCGTCAGACCGCAGCAGCAATGCAGCTTAAGGCTTGGCAAATACCAGCATGGGAGACTGGCTGGAAATCCCAAGTTCTGTTGACCTTTTTGAACCTGAAAATTGTGTTAGTTTTTCTATGAGATAGTAAAAGAAAGTTCAAATTGAACAGCTGCTGTCAACGGCCATTCTAAGCTGAATGTGCCTGCTCTCGTCAGATCGCAGCAGCAATGCAGCTTAAGGCTTGGCAAGTACCAGCATGGGAGACTGGCTGGGAATCCCAAGTTCCGTTTACCTTTCTGAACCTGAAAATTGTGTTAGTTTCTCTATGAGATAGTAAAAGAAGGTTCAAACTGAACAGCTGCTGTCAACGGCCATTCTAAGCTGAATGTGCCTGCTCTTGTCAGATCGCAGCAGCTTAAGGCTTGGCAAGTACCAGCATGGGAGACTGGCTGGGAATCCCAAGTTCCGTTGACCTTTTTGAACCTGAAAATTGTGTTAGTTTCTCTATGAGATAGTAAAAGAAGGTTCAAATTGAACAGCTGCTGTCAACGGCCATTCTAAGCTGAATGTGCCTGCTCTCGTCAGATCGCAGCAGCAATGCAGCTTAAGGCTTGGCAAGTACCAGCATGGGAGACTGGCTGGGAATCCCAAGTTCCGTTGACCTTTTTGAACCTGAAAATTGTGTTAGTTTCTCTATGAGATAGTAAAAGAAGGTTCAAACTGAACAGCTGCTGTCAACGGCCATTCTAAGCTGAATGTGCCTGCTCTCGTCAGATCGCAGCAGCAATGCAGCTTAAGGCTTGGCAAGTACCAGCATGGGAGACTGGCTGGGAATCCCAAGTTCCGTTGACCTTTTTGAACCTGAAAATTGTGTTAGTTTCTCTATGAGATAATAAAAGAAGGTTCAAATTGAACAGCTGCTGTCAACGGCCATTCTAAGCTGAATGTGCCTGCTCTCGTCAGATCGCAGCAGCAATGCAGCTTAAGGCTTGGCAAGTACCAGCATGGGAGACTGGCTGGGAATACCAAATTCTGTTGACCTTTTTGAACCTGAAAATTGTGTTAGTTTCTCTATGAGATAGTAAAAGAAGGTTCAAATTGAACAGCTGCTGTCAACGGCCATTCTAAGCTGAATGTGCCTGCTCTTGTCAGATCGCCGCAGCTTAAGGCTTGGCAAGTACCAGCATGGGAGACTGGCTGGGAATCCCAAGTTCCGTTGACCTTTTTGAACCTGAAAATTGTGTTAGTTTCTCTATGAGATAGTAAAAGAAGGTTCAAACTGAACAGCTGCTGTCAACGGCCATTCTAAGCTGAATGTGCCTGCTCTCGTCAGATTGCAGCAGCAATGCAGCTTAAGGCTTGGCAAGTACCAGCATGGGAGACTGGCTGGGAATCCCAAGTTCCGTTGACCTTTTTGAACCTGAAATTGTGTTAGTTTCTCTATGAGATAGTAAAAGAAGGTTCAAACTGAACAGCTGCTGTCAACGGCCATTCTAAGCTGAATGTGCCTGCTCTCGTCAGATCGCAGCATCAATGCAGCTTAAGGCTTGGCAAGTACCAGCATGGGAGACTGGCTGGGAATCCCAAGTTCCGTTGACCTTTTTGAACCTGAAAATTGTGTTAGTTTCTCTATGAGATAGTAAAAGAAGGTTCAAATTGAACAGCTGCTGTCAACGGCCATTCTAAGCTGAATGTGCCTGCTCTTGTCAGATCGCAGCAGCAATGCAGCTTAAGGCTTGGCAAGTACCAGCATGGGAGACTGGCTGGGAATCCCAAGTTCCGTTGACCTTTTGAACCTGAAAATTGTGTTAGTTTCTCTATGAGATAGTAAAAGAAGGTTCAAATTGAACAGCTGCTGTCAACGGCCATTCTAAGCTGAATGTGCCTGCTCTCGTCAGATCGCAGCAACAATGCAGCTTAAGGCTTGGCAAGTACAAGCATGGGAGACTGGCTGGGAATCCCAAGTTCTGTTGACCTTTTTGAACCTGAAAATTGTTAGTTTCTCTGTCAAAGATGGTAAAAGAAAGTTCAAATTGAACAGCTGCTGTCAACGGCCATTCTAAGCTGAATGTGCCTGCTCTCGTCAGATCGCAGCAGAAATGCAGCTTAAGGCTTGGCAAGTACCAGCATGGGAGACTGGCTGGGAATACCAAGTTCCGTTGACCTTTTTGAGCCTGAAAATTGTGTTAGTTTCTCTATGAGATAGTAAAAGAAGGTTCAAACTGAACATCTGCTGTCAACGGCCATTCTAAGCTGAATGTGCCTGCTCTCGTCAGATCGCAGCAGCAATGAAGCTTAAGGCTTGGCAAGTACCAGCATGGGAGACTGGCTGGGAATTCCAAGTTCTGTTGACCTTTTTGAACCTGAAAATTGTGTTAGTTTCTCTATGAGATAGTAAAAGAAGGTTCAAATTGAACAGCTGCTGTCAACGGCCATTCTAAGCTGAATGTGCCTGCTCTCGTCAGATCGCAGCAGCAATGCAGCTTAAGGCTTGGCAAGTACCAGCATGGGAGACTGGCTGGAAATCCCAAGTTCTGTTGACCTTTTTGAACCTGAAAATTGTGTTAGTTTTTCTATGAGATAGTAAAAGAAAGTTCAAATTGAACAGCTGCTGTCAACGGCCATTCTAAGCTGAATGTGCCTGCTCTCGTCAGATCGCAGCAGCAATGCAGCTTAAGGCTTGGCAAGTACCAGCATGGGAGACTGGCTGGGAATCCCAAGTTCCGTTTACCTTTCTGAACCTGAAAATTGTGTTAGTTTCTCTATGAGATAGTAAAAGAAGGTTCAAACTGAACAGCTGCTGTCAACGGCCATTCTAAGCTGAATGTGCCTGCTCTTGTCAGATCGCAGCAGCTTAAGGCTTGGCAAGTACCAGCATGGGAGACTGGCTGGGAATCCCAAGTTCCGTTGACCTTTTTGAACCTGAAAATTGTGTTAGTTTCTCTATGAGATAGTAAAAGAAGGTTCAAATTGAACAGCTGCTGTCAACGGCCATTCTAAGCTGAATGTGCCTGCTCTCGTCAGATCGCAGCAGCAATGCAGCTTAAGGCTTGGCAAGTACCAGCATGGGAGACTGGCTGGGAATACCAAGTTCCGTTGACCTTTTTGAGCCTGAAAATTGTGTTAGTTTCTCTATGAGATAGTAAAAGAAGGTTCAAACTGAACATCTGCTGTCAACGGCCATTCTAAGCTGAATGTGCCTGCTCTCGTCAGATCGCAGCAGCAATGAAGCTTAAGGCTTGGCAAGTACCAGCATGGGAGACTGGCTGGGAATTCCAAGTTCTGTTGACCTTTTTGAACCTGAAAATTGTGTTAGTTTCTCTATGAGATAGTAAAAGAAGGTTCAAATTGAACAGCTGCTGTCAACGGCCATTCTAAGCTGAATGTGCCTGCTCTCGTCAGATCGCAGCAGCAATGCAGCTTAAGGCTTGGCAAGTACCAGCATGGGAGACTGGCTGGAAATCCCAAGTTCTGTTGACCTTTTTGAACCTGAAAATTGTGTTAGTTTTTCTATGAGATAGTAAAAGAAAGTTCAAATTGAACAGCTGCTGTCAACGGCCATTCTAAGCTGAATGTGCCTGCTCTCGTCAGATCGCAGCAGCAATGCAGCTTAAGGCTTGGCAAGTACCAGCATGGGAGACTGGCTGGGAATCCCAAGTTCCGTTTACCTTTCTGAACCTGAAAATTGTGTTAGTTTCTCTATGAGATAGTAAAAGAAGGTTCAAACTGAACAGCTGCTGTCAACGGCCATTCTAAGCTGAATGTGCCTGCTCTTGTCAGATCGCAGCAGCTTAAGGCTTGGCAAGTACCAGCATGGGAGACTGGCTGGGAATCCCAAGTTCCGTTGACCTTTTTGAACCTGAAAATTGTGTTAGTTTCTCTATGAGATAGTAAAAGAAGGTTCAAATTGAACAGCTGCTGTCAACGGCCATTCTAAGCTGAATGTGCCTGCTCTCGTCAGATCGCAGCAGCAATGCAGCTTAAGGCTTGGCAAGTACCAGCATGGGAGACTGGCTGGGAATACCAAGTTCCGTTGACCTTTTTGAGCCTGAAAATTGTGTTAGTTTCTCTATGAGATAGTAAAAGAAGGTTCAAACTGAACATCTGCTGTCAACGGCCATTCTAAGCTGAATGTGCCTGCTCTCGTCAGATCGCAGCAGCAATGAAGCTTAAGGCTTGGCAAGTACCAGCATGGGAGACTGGCTGGGAATTCCAAGTTCTGTTGACCTTTTTGAACCTGAAAATTGTGTTAGTTTCTCTATGAGATAGTAAAAGAAGGTTCAAATTGAACAGCTGCTGTCAACGGCCATTCTAAGCTGAATGTGCCTGCTCTCGTCAGATCGCAGCAGCAATGCAGCTTAAGGCTTGGCAAGTACCAGCATGGGAGACTGGCTGGAAATCCCAAGTTCTGTTGACCTTTTTGAACCTGAAAATTGTGTTAGTTTTTCTATGAGATAGTAAAAGAAAGTTCAAATTGAACAGCTGCTGTCAACGGCCATTCTAAGCTGAATGTGCCTGCTCTCGTCAGATCGCAGCAGCAATGCAGCTTAAGGCTTGGCAAGTACCAGCATGGGAGACTGGCTGGGAATCCCAAGTTCCGTTTACCTTTCTGAACCTGAAAATTGTGTTAGTTTCTCTATGAGATAGTAAAAGAAGGTTCAAACTGAACAGCTGCTGTCAACGGCCATTCTAAGCTGAATGTGCCTGCTCTTGTCAGATCGCAGCAGCTTAAGGCTTGGCAAGTACCAGCATGGGAGACTGGCTGGGAATCCCAAGTTCCGTTGACCTTTTTGAACCTGAAAATTGTGTTAGTTTCTCTATGAGATAGTAAAAGAAGGTTCAAATTGAACAGCTGCTGTCAACGGCCATTCTAAGCTGAATGTGCCTGCTCTCGTCAGATCGCAGCAGCAATGCAGCTTAAGGCTTGGCAAGTACCAGCATGGGAGACTGGCTGGGAATCCCAAGTTCCGTTGACCTTTTTGAACCTGAAAATTGTGTTAGTTTCTCTATGAGATAGTAAAAGAAGGTTCAAACTGAACAGCTGCTGTCAACGGCCATTCTAAGCTGAATGTGCCTGCTCTCGTCAGATCGCAGCAGCAATGCAGCTTAAGGCTTGGCAAGTACCAGCATGGGAGACTGGCTGGGAATCCCAAGTTCCGTTGACCTTTTTGAACCTGAAAATTGTGTTAGTTTCTCTATGAGATAGTAAAAGAAGGTTCAAATTGAACAGCTGCTGTCAACGGCCATTCTAAGCTGAATGTGCCTGCTCTTGTCAGATCGCCGCAGCTTAAGGCTTGGCAAGTACCAGCATGGGAGACTGGCTGGGAATCCCAAGTTCCGTTGACCTTTTTGAACCTGAAAATTGTGTTAGTTTCTCTATGAGATAGTAAAAGAAGGTTCAAACTGAACAGCTGCTGTCAACGGCCATTCTAAGCTGAATGTGCCTGCTCTCGTCAGATTGCAGCAGCAATGCAGCTTAAGGCTTGGCAAGTACCAGCATGGGAGACTGGCTGGGAATCCCAAGTTCCGTTGACCTTTTTGAACCTGAAATTGTGTTAGTTTCTCTATGAGATAGTAAAAGAAGGTTCAAACTGAACAGCTGCTGTCAACGGCCATTCTAAGCTGAATGTGCCTGCTCTCGTCAGATCGCAGCATCAATGCAGCTTAAGGCTTGGCAAGTACCAGCATGGGAGACTGGCTGGGAATCCCAAGTTCCGTTGACCTTTTTGAACCTGAAAATTGTGTTAGTTTCTCTATGAGATAGTAAAAGAAGGTTCAAATTGAACAGCTGCTGTCAACAGCCATTCTAAGCTGAATGTGCCTGCTCTCGTCAGATCGCAGCAGCAATGCAGCTTAAGGCTTGGCAAGTACCAGCATGGGAGACTGGCTGGGAATCCCAAGTTCCGTTGACCTTTTTGAACCTGAAAATTGTGTTAGTTTCTCTATGAGATAGTAAAAGAAGGTTCAAATTGAACAGCTGCTGTCAACGGCCATTCTAAGCTGAATGTGCCTGCTCTCGTCAGATCGCAGCAGCAATGCAGCTTAAGGCTTGGCAAGTACCAGCATGGGAGACTGGCTGGGAATCCCAAGTTCCGTTGACCTTTTGAACCTGAAAATTGTGTTAGTTTCTCTATGAGATAGTAAAAGAAGGTTCAAATTGAACAGCTGCTGTCAACGGCCATTCTAAGCTGAATGTGCCTGCTCTCGTCAGATCGCAGCAGCAATGCAGCTTAAGGCTTGGCAAGTACCAGCATGGGAGACTGGCTGGGAATCCCAAGTTCCGTTGACCTTTTAGAACCTGAAAATTGTGTTAGTTTCTCTATGAGATAGTAAAAGAAGGTTCAAAATGAACAGCTGCTGTCAACGGCCATTCTAAGCTGAATGTGCCTGCTCTCGTCAGATCGCAGCAGCAATGCAACTTAAGGCTTGGCAAGTACCAGCATGGGAGACTGGCTGGGAATCCCAAGTTCCGTTGACCTTTTTGAACCTGAAAATTGTGTTAGTTTCTCTATGAGATAATAAAAGAAGGTTCAAATTGAACAGCTGCTGTCAACGGCCATTCTAAGCTGAATGTGCCTGCTCTCGTCAGATCGCAGCAACAATGCAGCTTAAGGCTTGGCAAGTACAAGCATGGGAGACTGGCTGGGAATCCCAAGTTCTGTTGACCTTTTTGAACCTGAAAATTGTTAGTTTCTCTGTCAAAGATGGTAAAAGAAAGTTCAAATTGAACAGCTGCTGTCAACGGCCATTCTAAGCTGAATGTGCCTGCTCTCGTCAGATCGCAGCAGCAATGCAGCTTAAGGCTTGGCAAGTACCAGCATGGGAGACTGGCTGGGAATACCAAGTTCCGTTGACCTTTTTGAGCCTGAAAATTGTGTTAGTTTCTCTATGAGATAGTAAAAGAAGGTTCAAACTGAACATCTGCTGTCAACGGCCATTCTAAGCTGAATGTGCCTGCTCTCGTCAGATCGCAGCAGCAATGAAGCTTAAGGCTTGGCAAGTACCAGCATGGGAGACTGGCTGGGAATTCCAAGTTCTGTTGACCTTTTTGAACCTGAAAATTGTGTTAGTTTCTCTATGAGATAGTAAAAGAAGGTTCAAATTGAACAGCTGCTGTCAACGGCCATTCTAAGCTGAATGTGCCTGCTTTCGTCAGATCGCAGCAGCTTAAGGCTTGGCAAGTACCAGCATGGGAGACTGGCTGGGAATCCCAAGTTCCGTTGACCTTTTTGAACCTGAAAAATGTGTTAGTTTCTCTATGAGATAGTAAAAGAAGGTTCAAATTGAACAGCTGCTGTCAACGGCCATTCTAAGCTGAATGTGCCTGCTCTCGTCAGATCGCAGCAGCAATGCAGCTTAAGGCTTGGCAAGTACCAGCATGGGAGACTGGCTGGGAATCCCAAGTTCCGTTGACCTTTTTGAACCTGAAAATTGTTAGTTTCTCTGTCAAAGATGATAAAAGAAGGTTCAAATTGAACAGCTGCTGTCAACGGCCATTCTAAGCTGAATGTGCCTGCTCTCGTCAGATCGCAGCAGCAATGCAGCTTAAGGCTTGGCAAGTACCAGCATGGGAGACTGGCTGGGAATCCCAAGTTCCGTTGACCTTTTTGAACCTTAAAATTGTGTTAGTTTCTCTATGAGATAGTAAAAGAAGGTTCAAACTGAACAGCTGCTGTCAACGGCCATTCTAAGCTCAATGTGCCTGCTCTCGTCAGATCGCAGCAGCAATGCAGCTTAAGGCTAGGCAAGTACCAGTATGGGAGACTGGCTGGGAATCCCAAGTTCCGTTGACCTTTTTGAACCTGAAAATTGTGTTAGTTTCTCTATGAGATAGTAAAAGACGGTTCAAATTGAACAGCTGCTATCAACGGCCATTCTAAGCTGAATGTGCCTGCTCTCGTCAGATCGCAGCAGCAATGCAGCTTAAGGCTTGGCAAGTACCAGCATGGGAGACTGGCTGGGAATCCCAAGTTCTGTTGACCTTTTTGAACCTGAAAATTGTTAGTTTCTCTGTCAAAGATGGTAAAAGAAGGTTCAAATTGAACAGCTGCTGTCAACGGCCATTCTAAGCTGAATGTGCCTGCTCTCGTCAGATCGCAGCAGCAATGCAGCTTAAGGCTTGGCAAGTACCAGCATGGGAGACTGGCTGCGAATCCCAAGTTCCGTTGACCTTTTTGAACCTGAAAATTGTGTTAGTTTCTCTATGAGATAGTAAAAGAAGGTTCAAACTGAACAGCTGCTGTCAATGGCCATTCTAAGCTGAATGTGCCTGCTCTCGTCAGATCGCAGCAGCAATGCAGCTTAAGGCTTTGCAAGTACCAGCATGGGAGACTGGCTGGGAATCCCAAGTTCTGTTGACCTTTTTGAACCTGAAAATTGTGTTAGTTTCTCTATGAGATAGTAAAAGAAGGTTCAAATTGAACAGCTGCTGTCAACGGCCATTCTAAGCTGAATGTGCCTGCTCTTGTCAGATCGCCGCAGCTTAAGGCTT
Source organism: Engystomops pustulosus (assembly GCF_040894005.1). Taxonomy (NCBI): domain Eukaryota; kingdom Metazoa; phylum Chordata; class Amphibia; order Anura; family Leptodactylidae; genus Engystomops; species Engystomops pustulosus. The sequence goes on from NC_092419.1 coordinate 65,159,229, forward strand.
GGCAAGTACCAGCATGGGAGACTGGCTGGGAATCCCAAGTTCCGTTGACCTTTTTGAACCTGAAAATTGTGTTAGTTTCTCTATGAGATAGTAAAAGAAGGTTCAAATTGAACAGCTGCTGTCAACGGCCATTCTAAGCTGAATGTGCCTGCTCTCATCAGATCGCAGCAGCAATGCAGCTTAAGGCTTGGCAAGTACCAGCATGGGAGACTGGCTGGGAATCCCAAGTTCCGTTGACCTTTTTGAACCTGAAAATTGTGTTAGTTTCTCTATGAGATAGTAAAAGAAGGTTCAAATTGAAAAGCTGCTGTCAACGGCCATTCTAAGCTGAATGTGCCTGCTCTCGTCAGATCGCAGCAGCAATGCAGCTTAAGGCTTGGCAAGTACCAGCATGGGAGACTGGCTGGGAATCCCAAGTTCCGTTGACCTTTTTGAACCTGAAAATTGTTAGTTTCTCTGTCAAAGATGGTAAAAGAAGGTTCAAATTGAACAGCTGCTGTCAACGGCCATTCTAAGCTGAATGTGCCTGCTCTCGTCAGATCGCAGCAGCAATGCAGCTTAAGGCTTGGCAAGTACCAGCATGAGAGACTGGCTGCGAATCCCAAGTTCCGTTGACCTTTTTGAACCTGAAAATTGTGTTAGTTTCTCTATGAGATAGTAAAAGAAGGTTCAAACTGAACAGCTGCTGTCAACGGCCATTCTAAGCTGAATGTGCCTGCTCTCGTCAGATCGCAGCAGCAATGCAGCTTAAGGCTTGGCAAGTACCAGCATGGGAGACTGGCTGGGAATCCCAAGTTCCGTTGACCTTTTTGAACCTGAAAATTGTGTTACTTTCTCTATGAGATAGTAAAAGAAGGTTCAAATTGAACAGCTGCTGTCAACGGCCATTCTAAGCTGAATGAGCCTGCTCTCATCAGATCGCAGCAGCAATGCAGCTTAAGGCTTGGCAAGTACCAGCATGGGAGACTGGCTGGGAATCCCAACTTCTGTTGACCTTTTTGAACCTGAAAATTGTGTTAGTTTCTCTATGAGATAGTAAAAGAAGGTTCAAATTGAACAGCTGCTGTCAACGGCCATTCTAAGCTTAATGTGCCTGCTCTTGTCAGATCGCCGCAGCTTAAGGCTTGGCAAGTACCAGCATGGGAGACTGGCTGGGAATCCCAAGTTCCGTTGACCTTTTTGAACCTGAAAATTGTGTTAGTTTCTCTATGAGATAGTAAAAGAAGGTTCAAATTGAACAGCTGCTGTCCACGGCCATTCTAAGCTGAATGTGCCTGCTCTCATCAGATCGCAGCAGCAATGCAGCTTAAGGCTTGGCAAGTACCAGCATGGGAGACTGGCTGGGAATCCCAAGTTCCGTTGACCTTTTTGAACCTGAAAATTGTGTTAGTTTCTCTATGAGATAGTAAAAGAAGGTTCAAATTGAACAGCTGCTGTCAACGGCCATTCTAAGCTGAATGTGCCTGCTCTCATCAGATCGCAGCAGCAATGCAGCTTAAGGCTTGGCAAGTACCAGCATGGGAGACTGGCTGGGAATCCCAAGTTCTGTTGACCTTTTTGAACCTGAAAATTGTGTTAGTTTCTCTATGAGATAGTAAAAGAAGGTTCAAATTGAACAGCTGCTGTCAACGGCCATTCTAAGCTGAATGTGCCTGCTCTCGTCAGATCGCAGCATCAATGCAGCTTAAGGCTTGGCAAGTACCAGCATGGGAGACTGGCTGGGAATCCCAAGCTCCGTTGACCTTTTTGAACCTGAAAATTGTGTTAGTTTCTCTATGAGATAGTAAAAGAAGGTTCAAATTGAACAGCTGCTGTCAACGGCCATTCTAAGATGAATGTTCCTGCTCTCGTCAGATCGCAGCAGCAATGCAGCTTAAGGCTTGGCAAGTACCAGCATGGGAGACTGGCTGGGAATCCCAAGTTCCGTTGACCTTTTTGAACCTGAAAATTGTGTTAGTTTCTCTATGAGATAGTAAAAGAAAGTAGAAATTAGGCAGCTGCTGTCAACGGCCATTCTAAGCTGAATGTGCCTGCTCTCGTCAGATCGCAGCAGCAATGCAGCTTAAGGCTTGGCAAGTACCAGCATGGGAGACTGGCTGCGAATCCCAAGTTCCGTTGACCTTTTTGAACCTGAAAATTGTGTTAGTTTCTCTATGAGATAGTAAAAGAAGGTTCAAATTGAACAGCTGCTGTCAACGGCAATTCTAAGCTGAATGTGCCTGCTCTCGTCAGATTGCAGCAGCAATGCAGCTTAAGGCTTGGCAAGTACCAGCATGGGAGACTGGCTGGGAATCCCAAGTTCCGTTGACCTTTTTGAACCTGAAAATTGTGTTAGTTTCTCTATGAGATAGTAAAAGAAGGTTCAAATTGAACAGCTGCTGTCAACGGCCATTTTAAGCTGAATGTGCCTGCTCTCGTCAGATCGCAGCAGCTTAAGGCTTGGCAAGTACCAGCATGGGAGACTGGCTGGGAATCCCAAGTTCCCTTGACCTTTTTGAACCTGAAAATTGTGTTAGTTTCTCTATGAGATAGTAAAAGAAGGTTCAAATTGAACAGCTGCTGTCAACGGCCATTCTAAGCTGAATGTGCCTGCTCTCGTCAGATCGCAGCAGCAATGCAGCTTAAGGCTTGGCAAGTACCAGCATGGGAGACTGGCTGGGAATCCCAAGTTCCGTTGACCTTTTTGAACCTGAAAATTGTGTTAGTTTCTCTATGAGATAGTAAAAGAAGGTTCAAATTGAACAGCTGCTGTCAACGGCCATTCTAAGCTGAATGTGCCTGCTCTCGTCAGATCGCAGCAGCAATGCAGCTTAAGGCTTGGCAAGTACCAGCATGGGAGACTGGCTGGGAATCCCAAGTTCTGTTGACCTTTTTGAACCTGAAAATTGTGTTAGTTTCTCTATGAGATAGTAAAAGAAGGTTCAAATTGAACAGCTGCTGTCAACGGCCATTCTAAGCTGAATGTGCCTGCTCTCGTCAGATCGCAGCAGCTTAAGGCTTGGCAAGTACCAGCATGGGAGACTGGCTGGGAATCCAGCAGCAATGTAGCTTAAGGCTTGGCAAGTACCAGCATGGGAGACTGGCTGGGAATCCCAAGTTCCGTTGACCTTTTTGAACCTGAAAATTGTGTTAGTTTCTCTATGAGATAGTAAAAGAAGGTTCAAATTGAACAGGTGCTGTCAACGGCCATTCTAAGCTGAATGTGCCTGCTCTCGTCAGATCGCAGCAGCAATGCAGCTTAAGGCTTGGCAAGTACCAGCATGGGAGACTGGCTGGGAATCCCAAGTTCCGTGGACCTTTTTGAACCTGAAAATTGTTAGTTTCTCTGTCAAAGATGATAAAAGAAGGTTCAAATTGAACAGCTGCTGTCAACGGCCATTCTAAGCTGAATGTGCCTGCTCTCGTCAGATCGCAGCAGCAATGCAGCTTAAGGCTTGGCAAGTACCAGCATGGGAGACTGGCTGGGAATCCCAAGTTCCGTTGACCTTTTGAACCTGAAAATTGTGTTAGTTTCTCTATGAGATAGTAAAAGAAGGTTCAAATTGAACAGCTGCTGTCAACGGCCATTCTAAGCTGAATGTGCCTGCTCTCGTCAGATCGCAGCAGCAATGCAGCTTAAGGCTTGGCAAGTACCAGCATGGGAGACTGGCTGGGAATCCCAAGTTCCGTTGACCTTTTTGAACCTGAAAATTGTTAGTTTCTCTGTCAAAGATGGTAAAAGAAGGTTCAAATTGAACAGCTGCTGTCAACGGCCATTCTAAGCTGAATGTGCCTGCTCTCGTCAGATCGCAGCAGCAATGCAGCTTAAGGCTTGGCAAGCACCAGCATGGGAGACTGGCTGGGAATCCCAAGTTCTGTTGACCTTTTTGAACCTGAAAATTGTGTTAGTTTCTCTATGAGATAGTAAAAGAAGGTTCAAATTGAACAGCTGCTGTCAACGGCCATTCTAAGCTGAATGTGCCTGCTCTCGTCAGATCGCAGCAACAATGCAGCTTAAGGCTTGGCAAGTACAAGCATGGGAGACTGGCTGGGAATCCCAAGTTCTGTTGACCTTTTTGAACCTGAAAATTGTTAGTTTCTCTGTCAAAGATGGTAAAAGAAAGTTCAAATTGAACAGCTGCTGTCAACGGCCATTCTAAGCTGAATGTGCCTGCTCTCGTCAGATCGCAGCAGCAATGCAGCTTAAGGCTTGGCAAGTACCAGCATGGGAGACTGGCTGGGAATACCAAGTTCCGTTGACCTTTTTGAGCCTGAAAATTGTGTTAGTTTCTCTATGAGATAGTAAAAGAAGGTTCAAACTGAACATCTGCTGTCAACGGCCATTCTAAGCTGAATGTGCCTGCTCTCGTCAGATCGCAGCAGCAATGAAGCTTAAGGCTTGGCAAGTACCAGCATGGGAGACTGGCTGGGAATTCCAAGTTCTGTTGACCTTTTTGAACCTGAAAATTGTGTTAGTTTCTCTATGAGATAGTAAAAGAAGGTTCAAATTGAACAGCTGCTGTCAACGGCCATTCTAAGCTGAATGTGCCTGCTCTCGTCAGATCGCAGCAGCTTAAGGCTTGGCAAGTACCAGCATGGGAGACTGGCTGGGAATCCCAAGTTCCGTTGACCTTTTTGAACCTGAAAAATGTGTTAGTTTCTCTATGAGATAGTAAAAGAAGGTTCAAATTGAACAGCTGCTGTCAACGGCCATTCTAAGCTGAATGTGCCTGCTCTCGTCAGATCGCAGCAGCAATGCAGCTTAAGGCTTGGCAAGTACCAGCATGGGAGACTGGCTGGGAATCCCAAGTTCCGTTGACCTTTTTGAACCTGAAAATTGTTAGTTTCTCTGTCAAAGATGATAAAAGAAGGTTCAAATTGAACAGCTGCTGTCAACGGCCATTCTAAGCTGAATGTGCCTGCTCTCGTCAGATCGCAGCAGCAATGCAGCTTAAGGCTTGGCAAGTACCAGCATGGGAGACTGGCTGGGAATCCCAAGTTCCGTTGACCTTTTTGAACCTGAAAATTGTGTTAGTTTCTCTATGAGATAGTAAAAGAAGGTTCAAACTGAACAGCTGCTGTCAACGGCCATTCTAAGCTCAATGTGCCTGCTCTCGTCAGATCGCAGCAGCAATGCAGCTTAAGGCTAGGCAAGTACCAGTATGGGAGACTGGCTGGGAATCCCAAGTTCCGTTGACCTTTTTGAACCTGAAAATTGTGTTAGTTTCTCTATGAGATAGTAAAAGACGGTTCAAATTGAACAGCTGCTGTCAACGGCCATTCTAAGCTGAATGTGCCTGCTCTCGTCAGATCGCAGCAGCAATGCAGCTTAAGGCTTGGCAAGTACCAGCATGGGAGACTGGCTGGGAATCCCAAGTTCTGTTGATCTTTTTGAACCTGAAAATTGTTAGTTTCTCTGTCAAAGATGGTAAAAGAAGGTTCAAATTGAACAGCTGCTGTCAACGGCCATTCTAAGCTGAATGTGCCTGCTCTCGTCAGATCGCAGCAGCAATGCAGCTTAAGGCTTGGCAAGTACCAGCATGGGAGACTGGCTGGGAATCCCAAGTTCCGTTGACCTTTTTGAACCTGAAAATTGTTAGTTTCTCTGTCAAAGATGATAAAAGAAGGTTCAAATTGAACAGCTGCTGTCAACGGCCATTCTAAGCTGAATGTGCCTGCTCTCGTCAGATCGCAGCAGCAATGCAGCTTAAGGCTTGGCAAGTACCAGCATGGGAGACTGGCTGGGAATCCCAAGTTCCGTTGACCTTTTTGAACCTGAAAATTGTGTTAGTTTCTCTATGAGATAGTAAAAGAAGGTTCAAACTGAACAGCTGCTGTCAACGGCCATTCTAAGCTCAATGTGCCTGCTCTCGTCAGATCGCAGCAGCAATGCAGCTTAAGGCTTGGCAAGTACCAGCATGGGAGACTGGCTGCGAATCCCAAGTTCCGTTGACCTTTTTGAACCTGAAAATTGTGTTAGTTTCTCTATGAGATAGTAAAAGAAGGTTCAAACTGAACAGCTGCTGTCAACGGCCATTCTAAGCTGAATGTGCCTGCTCTCGTCAGATCGCAGCAGCAATGCAGCTTAAGGCTTTGCAAGTACCAGCATGGGAGACTGGCTGGGAATCCCAAGTTCTGTTGACCTTTTTGAACCTGAAAATTGTGTTAGTTTCTCTATGAGATAGTAAAAGAAGGTTCAAATTGAACAGCTGCTGTCAACGGCCATTCTAAGCTGAATGTGCCTGCTCTTGTCAGATCGCCGCAGCTTAAGGCTTGGCAAGTACCAGCATGGGAGACTGGCTGGGAATCCCAAGTTCCGTTGACCTTTTTGAACCTGAAAATTGTGTTAGTTTCTCTATGAGATAGTAAAAGAAGGTTCAAATTGAACAGCTGCTGTCAACGGCCATTCTAAGCTGAATGTGCCTGCTCTCATCAGATCGCAGCAGCAATGCAGCTTAAGGCTTGGCAAGTACCAGCATGGGAGACTGGCTGGGAATCCCAAGTTCCGTTGACCTTTTTGAACCTGAAAATTGTGTTAGTTTCTCTATGAGATAGTAAAAGAAGGTTCAAATTGAAAAGCTGCTGTCAACGGCCATTCTAAGCTGAATGTGCCTGCTCTCGTCAGATCGCAGCAGCAATGCAGCTTAAGGCTTGGCAAGTACCAGCATGGGAGACTGGCTGGGAATCCCAAGTTCCGTTGACCTTTTTGAACCTGAAAATTGTTAGTTTCTCTGTCAAAGATGGTAAAAGAAGGTTCAAATTGAACAGCTGCTGTCAACGGCCATTCTAAGCTGAATGTGCCTGCTCTTGTCAGATCGCCGCAGCTTAAGGCTTGGCAAGTACCAGCATGGGAGACTGGCTGGGAATCCCAAGTTCCGTTGACCTTTTTGAACCTGAAAATTGTGTTAGTTTCTCTATGAGATAGTAAAAGAAGGTTCAAATTGAACAGCTGCTGTCCACGGCCATTCTAAGCTGAATGTGCCTGCTCTCATCAGATCGCAGCAGCAATGCAGCTTAAGGCTTGGCAAGTACCAGCATGGGAGACTGGCTGGGAATCCCAAGTTCCGTTGACCTTTTTGAACCTGAAAATTGTGTTAGTTTCTCTATGAGATAGTAAAAGAAGGTTCAAATTGAACAGCTGCTGTCAACGGCCATTCTAAGCTGAATGTGCCTGCTCTCATCAGATCGCAGCAGCAATGCAGCTTAAGGCTTGGCAAGTACCAGCATGGGAGACTGGCTGGGAATCCCAAGTTCTGTTGACCTTTTTGAACCTGAAAATTGTGTTAGTTTCTCTATGAGATAGTAAAAGAAGGTTCAAATTGAACAGCTGCTGTCAACGGCCATTCTAAGCTGAATGTGCCTGCTCTCGTCAGATCGCAGCATCAATGCAGCTTAAGGCTTGGCAAGTACCAGCATGGGAGACTGGCTGGGAATCCCAAGCTCCGTTGACCTTTTTGAACCTGAAAATTGTGTTAGTTTCTCTATGAGATAGTAAAAGAAGGTTCAAATTGAACAGCTGCTGTCAACGGCCATTCTAAGATGAATGTTCCTGCTCTCGTCAGATCGCAGCAGCAATGCAGCTTAAGGCTTGGCAAGTACCAGCATGGGAGACTGGCTGGGAATCCCAAGTTCCGTTGACCTTTTTGAACCTGAAAATTGTGTTAGTTTCTCTATGAGATAGTAAAAGAAAGTAGAAATTAGGCAGCTGCTGTCAACGGCCATTCTAAGCTGAATGTGCCTGCTCTCGTCAGATCGCAGCAGCAATGCAGCTTAAGGCTTGGCAAGTACCAGCATGGGAGACTGGCTGCGAATCCCAAGTTCCGTTGACCTTTTTGAACCTGAAAATTGTGTTAGTTTCTCTATGAGATAGTAAAAGAAGGTTCAAATTGAACAGCTGCTGTCAACGGCAATTCTAAGCTGAATGTGCCTGCTCTCGTCAGATTGCAGCAGCAATGCAGCTTAAGGCTTGGCAAGTACCAGCATGGGAGACTGGCTGGGAATCCCAAGTTCCGTTGACCTTTTTGAACCTGAAAATTGTGTTAGTTTCTCTATGAGATAGTAAAAGAAGGTTCAAATTGAACAGTTGCTGTCAACGGCCATTTTAAGCTGAATGTGCCTGCTCTCGTCAGATCGCAGCAGCTTAAGGCTTGGCAAGTACCAGCATGGGAGACTGGCTGGGAATCCCAAGTTCCCTTGACCTTTTTGAACCTGAAAATTGTGTTAGTTTCTCTATGAGATAGTAAAAGAAGGTTCAAATTGAACAGCTGCTGTCAACGGCCATTCTAAGCTGAATGTGCCTGCTCTCGTCAGATCGCAGCAGCAATGCAGCTTAAGGCTTGGCAAGTACCAGCATGGGAGACTGGCTGGGAATCCCAAGTTCCGTTGACCTTTTTGAACCTGAAAATTGTGTTAGTTTCTCTATGAGATAGTAAAAGAAGGTTCAAATTGAACAGCTGCTGTCAACGGCCATTCTAAGCTGAATGTGCCTGCTCTCGTCAGATCGCAGCAGCAATGCAGCTTAAGGCTTGGCAAGTACCAGCATGGGAGACTGGCTGGGAATCCCAAGTTCTGTTGACCTTTTTGAACCTGAAAATTGTGTTAGTTTCTCTATGAGATAGTAAAAGAAGGTTCAAATTGAACAGCTGCTGTCAACGGCCATTCTAAGCTGAATGTGCCTGCTCTCGTCAGATCGCAGCAGCTTAAGGCTTGGCAAGTACCAGCATGGGAGACTGGCTGGGAATCCAGCAGCAATGTAGCTTAAGGCTTGGCAAGTACCAGCATGGGAGACTGGCTGGGAATCCCAAGTTCCGTTGACCTTTTTGAACCTGAAAATTGTGTTAGTTTCTCTATGAGATAGTAAAAGAAGGTTCAAATTGAACAGGTGCTGTCAACGGCCATTCTAAGCTGAATGTGCCTGCTCTCGTCAGATCGCAGCAGCAATGCAGCTTAAGGCTTGGCAAGTACCAGCATGGGAGACTGGCTGGGAATCCCAAGTTCCGTTGACCTTTTTGAACCTGAAAATTGTTAGTTTCTCTGTCAAAGATGATAAAAGAAGGTTCAAATTGAACAGCTGCTGTCAACGGCCATTCTAAGCTGAATGTGCCTGCTCTCGTCAGATCGCAGCAGCAATGCAGCTTAAGGCTTGGCAAGTACCAGCATGGGAGACTGGCTGGGAATCCCAAGTTCCGTTGACCTTTTGAACCTGAAAATTGTGTTAGTTTCTCTATGAGATAGTAAAAGAAGGTTCAAATTGAACAGCTGCTGTCAACGGCCATTCTAAGCTGAATGTGCCTGCTCTCGTCAGATCGCAGCAGCAATGCAGCTTAAGGCTTGGCAAGTACCAGCATGGGAGACTGGCTGGGAATCCCAAGTTCCGTTGACCTTTTTGAACCTGAAAATTGTTAGTTTCTCTGTCAAAGATGGTAAAAGAAGGTTCAAATTGAACAGCTGCTGTCAACGGCCATTCTAAGCTGAATGTGCCTGCTCTCGTCAGATCGCAGCAGCAATGCAGCTTAAGGCTTGGCAAGCACCAGCATGGGAGACTGGCTGGGAATCCCAAGTTCTGTTGACCTTTTTGAACCTGAAAATTGTGTTAGTTTCTCTATGAGATAGTAAAAGAAGGTTCAAATTGAACAGCTGCTGTCAACGGCCATTCTAAGCTGAATGTGCCTGCTCTCGTCAGATCGCAGCAACAATGCAGCTTAAGGCTTGGCAAGTACAAGCATGGGAGACTGGCTGGGAATCCCAAGTTCTGTTGACCTTTTTGAACCTGAAAATTGTTAGTTTCTCTGTCAAAGATGGTAAAAGAAAGTTCAAATTGAACAGCTGCTGTCAACGGCCATTCTAAGCTGAATGTGCCTGCTCTCGTCAGATCGCAGCAGCAATGCAGCTTAAGGCTTGGCAAGTACCAGCATGGGAGACTGGCTGGGAATACCAAGTTCCGTTGACCTTTTTGAGCCTGAAAATTGTGTTAGTTTCTCTATGAGATAGTAACAGAAGGTTCAAACTGAACATCTGCTGTCAACGGCCATTCTAAGCTGAATGTGCCTGCTCTCGTCAGATCGCAGCAGCAATGAAGCTTAAGGCTTGGCAAGTACCAGCATGGGAGACTGGCTGGGAATTCCAAGTTCTGTTGACCTTTTTGAACCTGAAAATTGTGTTAGTTTCTCTATGAGATAGTAAAAGAAGGTTCAAATTGAACAGCTGCTGTCAACGGCCATTCTAAGCTGAATGTGCCTGCTCTCGTCAGATCGCAGCAGCTTAAGGCTTGGCAAGTACCAGCATGGGAGACTGGCTGGGAATCCCAAGTTCCGTTGACCTTTTTGAACCTGAAAAATGTGTTAGTTTCTCTATGAGATAGTAAAAGAAGGTTCAAATTGAACAGCTGCTGTCAACGGCCATTCTAAGCTGAATGTGCCTGCTCTCGTCAGATCGCAGCAGCAATGCAGCTTAAGGCTTGGCAAGTACCAGCATGGGAGACTGGCTGGGAATCCCAAGTTCCGTTGACCTTTTTGAACCTGAAAATTGTTAGTTTCTCTGTCAAAGATGATAAAAGAAGGTTCAAATTGAACAGCTGCTGTCAACGGCCATTCTAAGCTGAATGTGCCTGCTCTCGTCAGATCGCAGCAGCAATGCAGCTTAAGGCTTGGCAAGTACCAGCATGGGAGACTGGCTGGGAATCCCAAGTTCCGTTGACCTTTTTGAACCTGAAAATTGTGTTAGTTTCTCTATGAGATAGTAAAAGAAGGTTCAAACTGAACAGCTGCTGTCAACGGCCATTCTAAGCTCAATGTGCCTGCTCTCGTCAGATCGCAGCAGCAATGCAGCTTAAGGCTAGGCAAGTACCAGTATGGGAGACTGGCTGGGAATCCCAAGTTCCGTTGACCTTTTTGAACCTGAAAATTGTGTTAGTTTCTCTATGAGATAGTAAAAGACGGTTCAAATTGAACAGCTGCTGTCAACGGCCATTCTAAGCTGAATGTGCCTGCTCTCGTCAGATCGCAGCAGCAATGCAGCTTAAGGCTTGGCAAGTACCAGCATGGGAGACTGGCTGGGAATCCCAAGTTCTGTTGACCTTTTTGAACCTGAAAATTGTTAGTTTCTCTGTCAAAGATGGTAAAAGAAGGTTCAAATTGAACAGCTGCTGTCAACGGCCATTCTAAGCTGAATGTGCCTGCTCTCGTCAGATCGCAGCAGCAATGCAGCTTAAGGCTTGGCAAGTACCAGCATGGGAGACTGGCTGGGAATCCCAAGTTCCGTTGACCTTTTTGAACCTGAAAATTGTTAGTTTCTCTGTCAAAGATGATAAAAGAAGGTTCAAATTGAACAGCTGCTGTCAACGGCCATTCTAAGCTGAATGTGCCTGCTCTCGTCAGATCGCAGCAGCAATGCAGCTTAAGGCTTGGCAAGTACCAGCATGGGAGACTGGCTGGGAATCCCAAGTTCCGTTGACCTTTTTGAACCTGAAAATTGTGTTAGTTTCTCTATGAGATAGTAAAAGAAGGTTCAAACTGAACAGCTGCTGTCAACGGCCATTCTAAGCTCAATGTGCCTGCTCTCGTCAGATCGCAGCAGCAATGCAGCTTAAGGCTTGGCAAGTACCAGCATGGGAGACTGGCTGCGAATCCCAAGTTCCGTTGACCTTTTTGAACCTGAAAATTGTGTTAGTTTCTCTATGAGATAGTAAAAGAAGGTTCAAACTGAACAGCTGCTGTCAACGGCCATTCTAAGCTGAATGTGCCTGCTCTCGTCAGATCGCAGCAGCAATGCAGCTTAAGGCTTTGCAAGTACCAGCATGGGAGACTGGCTGGGAATCCCAAGTTCTGTTGACCTTTTTGAACCTGAAAATTGTGTTAGTTTCTCTATGAGATAGTAAAAGAAGGTTCAAATTGAACAGCTGCTGTCAACGGCCATTCTAAGCTGAATGTGCCTGCTCTTGTCAGATCGCCGCAGCTTAAGGCTTGGCAAGTACCAGCATGGGAGACTGGCTGGGAATCCCAAGTTCCGTTGACCTTTTTGAACCTGAAAATTGTGTTAGTTTCTCTATGAGATAGTAAAAGAAGGTTCAAATTGAACAGCTGCTGTCAACGGCCATTCTAAGCTGAATGTGCCTGCTCTCATCAGATCGCAGCAGCAATGCAGCTTAAGGCTTGGCAAGTACCAGCATGGGAGACTGGCTGGGAATCCCAAGTTCCGTTGACCTTTTTGAACCTGAAAATTGTGTTAGTTTCTCTATGAGATAGTAAAAGAAGGTTCAAATTGAAAAGCTGCTGTCAACGGCCATTCTAAGCTGAATGTGCCTGCTCTCGTCAGATCGCAGCAGCAATGCAGCTTAAGGCTTGGCAAGTACCAGCATGGGAGACTGGCTGGGAATCCCAAGTTCCGTTGACCTTTTTGAACCTGAAAATTGTTAGTTTCTCTGTCAAAGATGGTAAAAGAAGGTTCAAATTGAACAGCTGCTGTCAACGGCCATTCTAAGCTGAATGTGCCTGCTCTCGTCAGATCGCAGCAGCAATGCAGCTTAAGGCTTGGCAAGTACCAGCATGGGAGACTGGCTGCGAATCCCAAGTTCCGTTGACCTTTTTGAACCTGAAAATTGTGTTAGTTTCTCTATGAGATAGTAAAAGAAGGTTCAAACTGAACAGTTGCTGTCAACGGCCATTCTAAGCTGAATGTGCCTGCTCTCGTCAGATCGCAGCAGCAATGCAGCTTAAGGCTTGGCAAGTACCAGCGTGGGAGACTGGCTGGGAATCCCAAGTTCCGTTGACCTTTTTGAACCTGAAAATTGTGTTACTTTCTCTGAGATAGTAAAAGAAGGTTCAAATTGAACAGCTGCTGTCAACGGCCATTCTAAGCTGAATGAGCCTGCTCTCATCAGATCGCAGCAGCAATGCAGCTTAAGGCTTGGCAAGTACCAGCATGGGAGACTGGCTGGGAATCCCAACTTCTGTTGACCTTTTTGAACCTGAAAATTGTGTTAGTTTCTCTATGAGATAGTAAAAGAAGGTTCAAATTGAACAGCTGCTGTCAACGGCCATTCTAAGCTGAATGTGCCTGCTCTTGTCAGATCGCCGCAGCTTAAGGCTTGGCAAGTACCAGCATGGGAGACTGGCTGGGAATCCCAAGTTCCGTTGACCTTTTTGAACCTGAAAATTGTGTTAGTTTCTCTATGAGATAGTAAAAGAAGGTTCAAATTGAACAGCTGCTGTCCACGGCCATTCTAAGCTGAATGTGCCTGCTCTCATCAGATCGCAGCAGCAATGCAGCTTAAGGCTTGGCAAGTACCAGCATGGGAGACTGGCTGGGAATCCCAAGTTCCGTTGACCTTTTTGAACCTGAAAATTGTGTTAGTTTCTCTATGAGATAGTAAAAGAAGGTTCAAATTGAACAGCTGCTGTCAACGGCCATTCTAAGCTGAATGTGCCTGCTCTCATCAGATCGCAGCAGCAATGCAGCTTAAGGCTTGGCAAGTACCAGCATGGGAGACTGGCTGGGAATCCCAAGTTCTGTTGACCTTTTTGAACCTGAAAATTGTGTTAGTTTCTCTATGAGATAGTAAAAGAAGGTTCAAATTGAACAGCTGCTGTCAACGGCCATTCTAAGCTGAATGTGCCTGCTCTCGTCAGATCGCAGCAGCAATGCAGCTTAAGGCTTGGCAAGTACCAGCATGGGAGACTGGCTGCGAATCCCAAGTTCCGTTGACCTTTTTGAACCTGAAAATTGTGTTAGTTTCTCTATGAGATAGTAAAAGAAGGTTCAAATTGAACAGCTGCTGTCAACGGCCATTCTAAGCTGAATGTGCCTGCTCTCGTCAGATCGCAGCAGCAATGCAGCTTAAGGCTTGGCAAGTACCAGCATGGGAGACTGGCTGGGAATCCCAAGTTCCGTTGACCTTTTTGAACCTGAAAATTGTGTTAGTTTCTCTATGAGATAGTAAAAGAAGGTTCAAATTGAACAGCTGCTGTCAACGGCCATTCTAAGCTGAATGTGCCTGCTCTCGTCAGATCGCAGCAGCAATGCAGCTTAAGGCTTGGCAAGTACCAGCATGGGAGACTGGCTGGGAATCCCAAGTTCTGTTGACCTTTTTGAACCTGAAAATTGTGTTAGTTTGTCTATGAGATAGTAAAAGAAGGTTCAAATTGAACAGCTGCTGTCAACGGCCATTCTAAGCTGAATGTGCCTGCTCTCGTCAGATCGCAGCAGCTTAAGGCTTGGCAAGTACCAGCATGGGAGACTGGCTGGGAATCCAGCAGCAATGTAGCTTAAGGCTTGGCAAGTACCAGCATGGGAGACTGGCTGGGAATTCCAAGTTCCGTTAACTTTTTTGAACCTGAAAATTGTGTTAGTTTCTCTATGAGATAGTAAAAGAAGGTTCAAATTGAACAGCTGCTGTCAACGGCCATTCTAAGCTGAATGTGCCTGCTCTCGTCAGATCGCAGCAGCAATGCAGCTTAAGGCTTGGCAAGTACCAGCATGGGAGACTGGCTGGAAATCCCAAGTTCTGTTGACCTTTTTGAACCTGAAAATTGTGTAAGTTTTTCTATGAGATAGTAAAAGAAAGTTCAAATTGAACAGCTGCTGTCAACGGCCATTCTAAGCTGAATGTGCCTGCTCTCGTCAGATCGCAGCAGCAATGCAGCTTAAGGCTTGGCAAGTACCAGCATGGGAGACTGGCTGGGAATCCCAAGTTCCGTTGACCTTTTTGAACCTGAAAATTGTTAGTTTCTCTGTCAAAGATGATAAAAGAAGGTTCAAATTGAACAGCTGCTGTCAACGGCCATTCTAAGCTGAATGTGCCTGCTCTCGTCAGATCGCAGCAGCAATGCAGCTTAAGGCTTGGCAAGTACCAGCATGGGAGACTGGCTGGGAATCCCAAGTTCCGTTGACCTTTTGAACCTGAAAATTGTGTTAGTTTCTCTATGAGATAGTAAAAGAAGGTTCAAATTGAACAGCTGCTGTCAACGGCCATTCTAAGCTGAATGTGACTGCTCTCGTCAGATCGCAGCAGCAATGCAGCTTAAGGCTTGGCAAGTACCAGCATGGGAGACTGGCTGGGAATCCCAAGTTCCGTTGACCTTTTTGAACCTGAAAATTGTTAGTTTCTCTGTCAAAGATGGTAAAAGAAGGTTCAAATTGAACAGCTGCTGTCAACGGCCATTCTAAGCTGAATGTGCCTGCTCTCGTCAGATCGCAGCAGCAATGCAGCTTAAGGCTTGGAAAGCACCAGCATGGGAGACTGGCTGGGAATCCCAAGTTCTGTTGACCTTTTTGAACCTAAAAATTGTGTTAGTTTCTCTATGAGATAGTAAAAGAAGGTTCAAATTGAACAGCTGCTGTCAACGGCCATTCTAAGCTGAATGTGCCTGCTCTCGTCAGATCGCAGCAACAATGCAGCTTAAGGCTTGGCAAGTACAAGCATGGGAGACTGGCTGGGAATCCCAAGTTCTGTTGACCTTTTTGAACCTGAAAATTGTTAGTTTCTCTGTCAAAGATGGTAAAAGAAAGTTCAAATTGAACAGCTGCTGTCAACGGCCATTCTAAGCTGAATGTGCCTGCTCTCGTCAGATCGCAGCAGCAATGCAGCTTAAGGCTTGGCAAGTACCAGCATGGGAGACTGGCTGGGAATACCAAGTTCCGTTGACCTTTTTGAGCCTGAAAATTGTGTTAGTTTCTCTATGAGATAGTAAAAGAAGGTTCAAACTGAACATCTGCTGTCAACGGCCATTCTAAGCTGAATGTGCCTGCTCTCGTCAGATCGCAGCAGCAATGAAGCTTAAGGCTTGGCAAGTACCAGCATGGGAGACTGGCTGGGAATTCCAAGTTCTGTTGACCTTTTTGAACCTGAAAATTGTGTTAGTTTCTCTATGAGATAGTAAAAGAAGGTTCAAATTGAACAGCTGCTGTCAACGGCCATTCTAAGCTGAATGTGCCTGCTCTCGTCAGATCGCAGCAGCTTAAGGCTTGGCAAGTACCAGCATGGGAGACTGGCTGGGAATCCCAAGTTCCGTTGACCTTTTTGAACCTGAAAAATGTGTTAGTTTCTCTATGAGATAGTAAAAGAAGGTTCAAATTGAACAGCTGCTGTCAACGGCCATTCTAAGCTGAATGTGCCTGCTCTCGTCAGATCGCAGCAGCAATGCAGCTTAAGGCTTGGCAAGTACCAGCATGGGAGACTGGCTGGGAATCCCAAGTTCCGTTGACCTTTTTGAACCTGAAAATTGTTAGTTTCTCTGTCAAAGATGATAAAAGAAGGTTCAAATTGAACAGCTGCTGTCAACGGCC
Organism: Engystomops pustulosus; assembly: GCF_040894005.1. Classification (NCBI taxonomy): domain Eukaryota; kingdom Metazoa; phylum Chordata; class Amphibia; order Anura; family Leptodactylidae; genus Engystomops; species Engystomops pustulosus. Next base: position 65,175,489 of record NC_092419.1, read on the forward strand.
ATTCTAAGCTGAATGTGCCTGCTCTCGTCAGATCGCAGCAGCAATGCAGCTTAAGGCTTGGCACGTACCAGCATGGGAGACTGGCTGGGAATCCCAAGTTCCGTTGACCTTTTTGAACCTGAAAATTGTGTTAGTTTCTCTATGAGATAGTAAAAGAAGGTTCAAACTGAACAGCTGCTGTCAACGGCCATTCTAAGCTCAATGTGCCTGCTCTCGTCAGATCGCAGCAGCAATGCAGCTTAAGGCTAGGCAAGTACCAGTATGGGAGACTGGCTGGGAATCCCAAGTTCCGTTGACCTTTTTGAACCTGAAAATTGTGTTAGTTTCTCTATGAGATAGTAAAAGACGGTTCAAATTGAACAGCTGCTGTCAACGGCCATTCTAAGCTGAATGTGCCTGCTCTCGTCAGATCGCAGCAGCAATGCAGCTTAAGGCTTGGCAAGTACCAGCATGGGAGACTGGCTGGGAATCCCAAGTTCTGTTGACCTTATTGAACCTGAAAATTGTTAGTTTCTCTGTCAAAGATGGTAAAAGAAGGTTCAAATTGAACAGCTGCTGTCAACGGCCATTCTAAGCTGAATGTGCCTGCTCTCGTCAGATCGCAGCAGCAATGCAGCTTAAGGCTTGGCAAGTACCAGCATGGGAGACTGGCTGCGAATCCCAAGTTCCGTTGACCTTTTTGAACCTGAAAATTGTGTTAGTTTCTCTATGAGATAGTAAAAGAAGGTTCAAACTGAACAGCTGCTGTCAACGGCCATTCTAAGCTGAATGTGCCTGCTCTCGTCAGATCGCAGCAGCAATGCAGCTTAAGGCTTTGCAAGTACCAGCATGGGAGACTGGCTGGGAATCCCAAGTTCTGTTGACCTTTTTGAACCTGAAAATTGTGTTAGTTTCTCTATGAGATAGTAAAAGAAGGTTCAAATTGAACAGCTGCTGTCAACGGCCATTCTAAGCTGAATGTGCCTGCTCTTGTCAGATCGCCGCAGCTTAAGGCTTGGCAAGTACCAGCATGGGAGACTGGCTGGGAATCCCAAGTTCCGTTGACCTTTTTGAACCTGAAAATTGTGTTAGTTTCTCTATGAGATAGTAAAAGAAGGTTCAAATTGAACAGCTGCTGTCAACGGCCATTCTAAGCTGAATGTGCCTGCTCTCATCAGATCGCAGCAGCAATGCAGCTTAAGGCTTGGCAAGTACCAGCATGGGAGACTGGCTGGGAATCCCAAGTTCCGTTGACCTTTTTGAACCTGAAAATTGTGTTAGTTTCTCTATGAGATAGTAAAAGAAGGTTCAAATTGAAAAGCTGCTGTCAACGGCCATTCTAAGCTGAATGTGCCTGCTCTCGTCAGATCGCAGCAGCAATGCAGCTTAAGGCTTGGCAAGTACCAGCATGGGAGACTGGCTGGGAATCCCAAGTTCCGTTGACCTTTTTGAACCTGAAAATTGTTAGTTTCTCTGTCAAAGATGGTAAAAGAAGGTTCAAATTGAACAGCTGCTGTCAACGGCCATTCTAAGCTGAATGTGCCTGCTCTCGTCAGATCGCAGCAGCAATGCAGCTTAAGGCTTGGCAAGTACCAGCATGGGAGACTGGCTGCGAATCCCAAGTTCCGTTGACCTTTTTGAACCTGAAAATTGTGTTAGTTTCTCTATGAGATAGTAAAAGAAGGTTCAAACTGAACAGTTGCTGTCAACGGCCATTCTAAGCTGAATGTGCCTGCTCTCGTCAGATCGCAGCAGCAATGCAGCTTAAGGCTTGGCAAGTACCAGCGTGGGAGACTGGCTGGGAATCCCAAGTTCCGTTGACCTTTTTGAACCTGAAAATTGTGTTACTTTCTCTATGAGATAGTAAAAGAAGGTTCAAATTGAACAGCTGCTGTCAACGGCCATTCTAAGCTGAATGAGCCTGCTCTCATCAGATCGCAGCAGCAATGCAGCTTAAGGCTTGGCAAGTACCAGCATGGGAGACTGGCTGGGAATCCCAACTTCTGTTGACCTTTTTGAACCTGAAAATTGTGTTAGTTTCTCTATGAGATAGTAAAAGAAGGTTCAAATTGAACAGCTGCTGTCAACGGCCATTCTAAGCTGAATGTGCCTGCTCTTGTCAGATCGCCGCAGCTTAAGGCTTGGCAAGTACCAGCATGGGAGACTGGCTGGGAATCCCAAGTTCCGTTGACCTTTTTGAACCTGAAAATTGTGTTAGTTTCTCTATGAGATAGTAAAAGAAGGTTCAAATTGAACAGCTGCTGTCCACGGCCATTCTAAGCTGAATGTGCCTGCTCTCATCAGATCGCAGCAGCAATGCAGCTTAAGGCTTGGCAAGTACCAGCATGGGAGACTGGCTGGGAATCCCAAGTTCCGTTGACCTTTTTGAACCTGAAAATTGTGTTAGTTTCTCTATGAGATAGTAAAAGAAGGTTCAAATTGAACAGCTGCTGTCAACGGCCATTCTAAGCTGAATGTGCCTGCTCTCATCAGATCGCAGCAGCAATGCAGCTTAAGGCTTGGCAAGTACCAGCATGGGAGACTGGCTGGGAATCCCAAGTTCTGTTGACCTTTTTGAACCTGAAAATTGTGTTAGTTTCTCTATGAGATAGTAAAAGAAGGTTCAAATTGAACAGCTGCTGTCAACGGCCATTCTAAGCTGAATGTGCCTGCTCTCGTCAGATCGCAGCAGCAATGCAGCTTAAGGCTTGGCAAGTACCAGCATGGGAGACTGGCTGCGAATCCCAAGTTCCGTTGACCTTTTTGAACCTGAAAATTGTGTTAGTTTCTCTATGAGATAGTAAAAGAAGGTTCAAATTGAACAGCTGCTGTCAATGGCAATTCTAAGCTGAATGTGCCTGCTCTCGTCAGATTGCAGCAGCAATGCAGCTTAAGGCTTGGCAAGTACCAGCATGGGAGACTGGCTGGGAATCCCAAGTTCCGTTGACCTTTTTGAACCTGAAAATTGTGTTAGTTTCTCTATGAGATAGTAAAAGAAGGTTCAAATTGAACAGCTGCTGTCAACGGCCATTTTAAGCTGAATGTGCCTGCTCTCGTCAGATCGCAGCAGCTTAAGGCTTGGCAAGTACCAGCATGGGAGACTGGCTGGGAATCCCAAGTTCCGTTGACCTTTTTGAACCTGAAAATTGTGTTAGTTTCTCTATGAGATAGTAAAAGAAGGTTCAAATTGAACAGCTGCTGTCAACGGCCATTCTAAGCTGAATGTGCCTGCTCTCGTCAGATCGCAGCAGCAATGCAGCTTAAGGCTTGGCAAGTACCAGCATGGGAGACTGGCTGGGAATCCCAAGTTCTGTTGACCTTTTTGAACCTGAAAATTGTGTTAGTTTGTCTATGAGATAGTAAAAGAAGGTTCAAATTGAACAGCTGCTGTCAACGGCCATTCTAAGCTGAATGTGCCTGCTCTCGTCAGATCGCAGCAGCTTAAGGCTTGGCAAGTACCAGCATGGGAGACTGGCTGGGAATCCAGCAGCAATGTAGCTTAAGGCTTGGCAAGTACCAGCATGGGAGACTGGCTGGGAATCCCAAGTTCCGTTAACTTTTTTGAACCTGAAAATTGTGTTAGTTTCTCTATGAGATAGTAAAAGAAGGTTCAAATTGAACAGCTGCTGTCAACGGCCATTCTAAGCTGAATGTGCCTGCTCTCGTCAGATCGCAGCAGCAATGCAGCTTAAGGCTTGGCAAGTACCAGCATGGGAGACTGGCTGGAAATCCCAAGTTCTGTTGACCTTTTTGAACCTGAAAATTGTGTTAGTTTTTCTATGAGATAGTAAAAGAAAGTTCAAATTGAACAGCTGCTGTCAACGGCCATTCTAAGCTGAATGTGCCTGCTCTCGTCAGATCGCAGCAGCAATGCAGCTTAAGGCTTGGCAAGTACCAGCATGGGAGACTGGCTGGGAATCCCAAGTTCCGTTGACCTTTTTGAACCTGAAAATTGTTAGTTTCTCTGTCAAAGATGATAAAAGAAGGTTCAAATTGAACAGCTGCTGTCAACGGCCATTCTAAGCTGAATGTGCCTGCTCTCGTCAGATCGCAGCAGCAATGCAGCTTAAGGCTTGGCAAGTACCAGCATGGGAGACTGGCTGGGAATCCCAAGTTCCGTTGACCTTTTGAACCTGAAAATTGTGTTAGTTTCTCTATGAGATAGTAAAAGAAGGTTCAAATTGAACAGCTGCTGTCAACGGCCATTCTAAGCTGAATGTGCCTGCTCTCGTCAGATCGCAGCAGCAATGCAGCTTAAGGCTTGGCAAGTACCAGCATGGGAGACTGGCTGGGAATCCCAAGTTCCGTTGACCTTTTTGAACCTGAAAATTGTTAGTTTCTCTGTCAAAGATGGTAAAAGAAGGTTCAAATTGAACAGCTGCTGTCAACGGCCATTCTAAGCTGAATGTGCCTGCTCTCGTCAGATCGCAGCAGCAATGCAGCTTAAGGCTTGGCAAGCACCAGCATGGGAGACTGGCTGGGAATCCCAAGTTCTGTTGACCTTTTTGAACCTAAAAATTGTGTTAGTTTCTCTATGAGATAGTAAAAGAAGGTTCAAATTGAACAGCTGCTGTCAACGGCCATTCTAAGCTGAATGTGCCTGCTCTCGTCAGATCGCAGCAACAATGCAGCTTAAGGCTTGGCAAGTACAAGCATGGGAGACTGGCTGGGAATCCCAAGTTCTGTTGACCTTTTTGAACCTGAAAATTGTTAGTTTCTCTGTCAAAGATGGTAAAAGAAAGTTCAAATTGAACAGCTGCTGTCAACGGCCATTCTAAGCTGAATGTGCCTGCTCTCGTCAGATCGCAGCAGCAATGCAGCTTAAGGCTTGGCAAGTACCAGCATGGGAGACTGGCTGGGAATACCAAGTTCCGTTGACCTTTTTGAGCCTGAAAATTGTGTTAGTTTCTCTATGAGATAGTAAAAGAAGGTTCAAACTGAACATCTGCTGTCAACGGCCATTCTAAGCTGAATGTGCCTGCTCTCGTCAGATCGCAGCAGCAATGAAGCTTAAGGCTTGGCAAGTACCAGCATGGGAGACTGGCTGGGAATTCCAAGTTCTGTTGACCTTTTTGAACCTGAAAATTGTGTTAGTTTCTCTATGAGATAGTAAAAGAAGGTTCAAATTGAACAGCTGCTGTCAACGGCCATTCTAAGCTGAATGTGCCTGCTCTCGTCAGATCGCAGCAGCTTAAGGCTTGGCAAGTACCAGCATGGGAGACTGGCTGGGAATCCCAAGTTCCGTTGACCTTTTTGAACCTGAAAAATGTGTTAGTTTCTCTATGAGATAGTAAAAGAAGGTTCAAATTGAACAGCTGCTGTCAACGGCCATTCTAAGCTGAATGTGCCTGCTCTCGTCAGATCGCAGCAGCAATGCAGCTTAAGGCTTGGCAAGTACCAGCATGGGAGACTGGCTGGGAATCCCAAGTTCCGTTGACCTTTTTGAACCTGAAAATTGTTAGTTTCTCTGTCAAAGATGATAAAAGAAGGTTCAAATTGAACAGCTGCTGTCAACGGCCATTCTAAGCTGAATGTGCCTGCTCTCGTCAGATCGCAGCAGCAATGCAGCTTAAGGCTTGGCAAGTACCAGCATGGGAGACTGGCTGGGAATCCCAAGTTCCGTTGACCTTTTTGAACCTGAAAATTGTGTTAGTTTCTCTATGAGATAGTAAAAGAAGGTTCAAACTGAACAGCTGCTGTCAACGGCCATTCTAAGCTCAATGTGCCTGCTCTCGTCAGATCGCAGCAGCAATGCAGCTTAAGGCTAGGCAAGTACCAGTATGGGAGACTGGCTGGGAATCCCAAGTTCCGTTGACCTTTTTGAACCTGAAAATTGTGTTAGTTTCTCTATGAGATAGTAAAAGACGGTTCAAATTGAACAGCTGCTGTCAACGGCCATTCTAAGCTGAATGTGCCTGCTCTCGTCAGATCGCAGCAGCAATGCAGCTTAAGGCTTGGCAAGTACCAGCATGGGAGACTGGCTGGGAATCCCAAGTTCTGTTGACCTTTTTGAACCTGAAAATTGTTAGTTTCTCTGTCAAAGATGGTAAAAGAAGGTTCAAATTGAACAGCTGCTGTCAACGGCCATTCTAAGCTGAATGTGCCTGCTCTCGTCAGATCGCAGCAGCAATGCAGCTTAAGGCTTGGCAAGTACCAGCATGGGAGACTGGCTGCGAATCCCAAGTTCCGTTGACCTTTTTGAACCTGAAAATTGTGTTAGTTTCTCTATGAGATAGTAAAAGAAGGTTCAAACTGAACAGCTGCTGTCAACGGCCATTCTAAGCTGAATGTGCCTGCTCTCGTCAGATCGCAGCAGCAATGCAGCTTAAGGCTTTGCAAGTACCAGCATGGGAGACTGGCTGGGAATCCCAAGTTCTGTTGACCTTTTTGAACCTGAAAATTGTGTTAGTTTCTCTATGAGATAGTAAAAGAAGGTTCAAATTGAACAGCTGCTGTCAACGGCCATTCTAAGCTGAATGTGCCTGCTCTTGTCAGATCGCCGCAGCTTAAGGCTTGGCAAGTACCAGCATGGGAGACTGGCTGGGAATCCCAAGTTCCGTTGACCTTTTTGAACCTGAAAATTGTGTTAGTTTCTCTATGAGATAGTAAAAGAAGGTTCAAATTGAACAGCTGCTGTCAACGGCCATTCTAAGCTGAATGTGCCTGCTCTCATCAGATCGCAGCAGCAATGCAGCTTAAGGCTTGGCAAGTACCAGCATGGGAGACTGGCTGGGAATCCCAAGTTCCGTTGACCTTTTTGAACCTGAAAATTGTGTTAGTTTCTCTATGAGATAGTAAAAGAAGGTTCAAATTGAAAAGCTGCTGTCAACGGCCATTCTAAGCTGAATGTGCCTGCTCTCGTCAGATCGCAGCAGCAATGCAGCTTAAGGCTTGGCAAGTACCAGCATGGGAGACTGGCTGGGAATCCCAAGTTCCGTTGACCTTTTTGAACCTGAAAATTGTTAGTTTCTCTGTCAAAGATGGTAAAAGAAGGTTCAAATTGAACAGCTGCTGTCAACGGCCATTCTAAGCTGAATGTGCCTGCTCTCGTCAGATCGCAGCAGCAATGCAGCTTAAGGCTTGGCAAGTACCAGCATGGGAGACTGGCTGCGAATCCCAAGTTCCGTTGACCTTTTTGAACCTGAAAATTGTGTTAGTTTCTCTATGAGATAGTAAAAGAAGGTTCAAACTGAACAGTTGCTGTCAACGGCCATTCTAAGCTGAATGTGCCTGCTCTCGTCAGATCGCAGCAGCAATGCAGCTTAAGGCTTGGCAAGTACCAGCATGGGAGACTGGCTGGGAATCCCAAGTTCCGTTGACCTTTTTGAACCTGAAAATTGTGTTACTTTCTCTATGAGATAGTAAAAGAAGGTTCAAATTGAACAGCTGCTGTCAACGGCCATTCTAAGCTGAATGAGCCTGCTCTCATCAGATCGCAGCAGCAATGCAGCTTAAGGCTTGGCAAGTACCAGCATGGGAGACTGGCTGGGAATCCCAACTTCTGTTGACCTTTTTGAACCTGAAAATTGTGTTAGTTTCTCTATGAGATAGTAAAAGAAGGTTCAAATTGAACAGCTGCTGTCAACGGCCATTCTAAGCTGAATGTGCCTGCTCTTGTGAGATCGCCGCAGCTTAAGGCTTGGCAAGTACCAGCATGGGAGACTGGCTGGGAATCCCAAGTTCCGTTGACCTTTTTGAACCTGAAAATTGTGTTAGTTTCTCTATGAGATAGTAAAAGAAGGTTCAAATTGAACAGCTGCTGTCCACGGCCATTCTAAGCTGAATGTGCCTGCTCTCATCAGATCGCAGCAGCAATGCAGCTTAAGGCTTGGCAAGTACCAGCATGGGAGACTGGCTGGGAATCCCAAGTTCCGTTGACCTTTTTGAACCTGAAAATTGTGTTAGTTTCTCTATGAGATAGTAAAAGAAGGTTCAAATTGAACAGCTGCTGTCAACGGCCATTCTAAGCTGAATGTGCCTGCTCTCATCAGATCGCAGCAGCAATGCAGCTTAAGGCTTGGCAAGTACCAGCATGGGAGACTGGCTGGGAATCCCAAGTTCTGTTGACCTTTTTGAACCTGAAAATTGTGTTAGTTTCTCTATGAGATAGTAAAAGAAGGTTCAAATTGAACAGCTGCTGTCAACGGCCATTCTAAGCTGAATGTGCCTGCTCTCGTCAGATCGCAGCATCAATGCAGCTTAAGGCTTGGCAAGTACCAGCATGGGAGACTGGCTGGGAATCCCAAGCTCCGTTGACCTTTTTGAACCTGAAAATTGTGTTAGTTTCTCTATGAGATAGTAAAAGAAGGTTCAAATTGAACAGCTGCTGTCAACGGCCATTCTAAGATGAATGTTCCTGCTCTCGTCAGATCGCAGCAGCAATGCAGCTTAAGGCTTGGCAAGTACCAGCATGGGAGACTGGCTGGGAATCCCAAGTTCCGTTGACCTTTTTGAACCTGAAAATTGTGTTAGTTTCTCTATGAGATAGTAAAAGAAAGTAGAAATTAGGCAGCTGCTGTCAACGGCCATTCTAAGCTGAATGTGCCTGCTCTCGTCAGATCGCAGCAGCAATGCAGCTTAAGGCTTGGCAAGTACCAGCATGGGAGACTGGCTGCGAATCCCAAGTTCCGTTGACCTTTTTGAACCTGAAAATTGTGTTAGTTTCTCTATGAGATAGTAAAAGAAGGTTCAAATTGAACAGCTGCTGTCAATGGCAATTCTAAGCTGAATGTGCCTGCTCTCGTCAGATTGCAGCAGCAATGCAGCTTAAGGCTTGGCAAGTACCAGCATGGGAGACTGGCTGGGAATCCCAAGTTCCGTTGACCTTTTTGAACCTGAAAATTGTGTTAGTTTCTCTATGAGATAGTAAAAGAAGGTTCAAATTGAACAGCTGCTGTCAACGGCCATTTTAAGCTGAATGTGCCTGCTCTCGTCAGATCGCAGCAGCTTAAGGCTTGGCAAGTACCAGCATGGGAGACTGGCTGGGAATCCCAAGTTCCGTTGACCTTTTTGAACCTGAAAATTGTGTTAGTTTCTCTATGAGATAGTAAAAGAAGGTTCAAATTGAACAGCTGCTGTCAACGGCCATTCTAAGCTGAATGTGCCTGCTCTCGTCAGATCGCAGCAGCAATGCAGCTTAAGGCTTGGCAAGTACCAGCATGGGAGACTGGCTGGGAATCCCAAGTTCCGTTGACCTTTTTGAACCTGAAAATTGTGTTAGTTTCTCTATGAGATAGTAAAAGAAGGTTCAAATTGAACAGCTGCTGTCAACGGCCATTCTAAGCTGAATGTGCCTGCTCTCGTCAGATCGCAGCAGCAATGCAGCTTAAGGCTTGGCAAGTACCAGCATGGGAGACTGGCTGGGAATCCCAAGTTCTGTTGACCTTTTTGAACCTGAAAATTGTGTTAGTTTGTCTATGAGATAGTAAAAGAAGGTTCAAATTGAACAGCTGCTGTCAACGGCCATTCTAAGCTGAATGTGCCTGCTCTCGTCAGATCGCAGCAGCTTAAGGCTTGGCAAGTACCAGCATGGGAGACTGGCTGGGAATCCAGCAGCAATGTAGCTTAAGGCTTGGCAAGTACCAGCATGGGAGACTGGCTGGGAATCCCAAGTTCCGTTAACTTTTTTGAACCTGAAAATTGTGTTAGTTTCTCTATGAGATAGTAAAAGAAGGTTCAAATTGAACAGCTGCTGTCAACGGCCATTCTAAGCTGAATGTGCCTGCTCTCGTCAGATCGCAGCAGCAATGCAGCTTAAGGCTTGGCAAGTACCAGCATGGGAGACTGGCTGGAAATCCCAAGTTCTGTTGACCTTTTTGAACCTGAAAATTGTGTTAGTTTTTCTATGAGATAGTAAAAGAAAGTTCAAATTGAACAGCTGCTGTCAACGGCCATTCTAAGCTGAATGTGCCTGCTCTCGTCAGATCGCAGCAGCAATGCAGCTTAAGGCTTGGCAAGTACCAGCATGGGAGACTGGCTGGGAATCCCAAGTTCCGTTTACCTTTCTGAACCTGAAAATTGTGTTAGTTTCTCTATGAGATAGTAAAAGAAGGTTCAAACTGAACAGCTGCTGTCAACGGCCATTCTAAGCTGAATGTGCCTGCTCTTGTCAGATCGCAGCAGCTTAAGGCTTGGCAAGTACCAGCATGGGAGACTGGCTGGGAATCCCAAGTTCCGTTTACCTTTTTGAACCTGAAAATTGTGTTAGTTTCTCTATGAGATAGTAAAAGAAGGTTCAAATTGAACAGCTGCTGTCAACGGCCATTCTAAGCTGAATGTGCCTGCTCTCGTCAGATCGCAGCAGCAATGCAGCTTAAGGCTTGGCAAGTACCAGCATGGGAGACTGGCTGGGAATCCCAAGTTCCGTTGACCTTTTTGAACCTGAAAATTGTGTTAGTTTCTCTATGAGATAGTAAAAGAAGGTTCAAACTGAACAGCTGCTGTCAACGGCCATTCTAAGCTGAATGTGCCTGCTCTCGTCAGATCGCAGCAGCAATGCAGCTTAAGGCTTGGCAAGTACCAGCATGGGAGACTGGCTGGGAATCCCAAGTTCCGTTGACCTTTTTGAACCTGAAAATTGTGTTAGTTTCTCTATGAGATAATAAAAGAAGGTTCAAATTGAACAGCTGCTGTCAACGGCCATTCTAAGCTGAATGTGCCTGCTCTCGTCAGATCGCAGCAGCAATGCAGCTTAAGGCTTGGCAAGTACCAGCATGGGAGACTGGCTGGGAATACCAAGTTCTGTTGACCTTTTTGAACCTGAAAATTGTGTTAGTTTCTCTATGAGATAGTAAAAGAAGGTTCAAATTGAACAGCTGCTGTCAACGGCCATTCTAAGCTGAATGTGCCTGCTCTTGTCAGATCGCCGCAGCTTAAGGCTTGGCAAGTACCAGCATGGGAGACTGGCTGGGAATCCCAAGTTCCGTTGACCTTTTTGAACCTGAAAATTGTGTTAGTTTCTCTATGAGATAGTAAAAGAAGGTTCAAATTGAACAGCTGCTGTCAACGGCCATTCTAAGCTGAATGTGCCTGCTCTCATCAGATCGCAGCAGCAATGCAGCTTAAGGCTTGGCAAGTACCAGCATGGGAGACTGGCTGGGAATCCCAAGTTCCGTTGACCTTTTTGAACCTGAAAATTGTGTTAGTTTCTCTATGAGATAGTAAAAGAAGGTTCAAATTGAAAAGCTGCTGTCAACGGCCATTCTAAGCTGAATGTGCCTGCTCTCGTCAGATCGCAGCAGCAATGCAGCTTAAGGCTTGGCAAGTACCAGCATGGGAGACTGGCTGGGAATCCCAAGTTCCGTTGACCTTTTTGAACCTGAAAATTGTTAGTTTCTCTGTCAAAGATGGTAAAAGAAGGTTCAAATTGAACAGCTGCTGTCAACGGCCATTCTAAGCTGAATGTGCCTGCTCTCGTCAGATCGCAGCAGCAATGCAGCTTAAGGCTTGGCAAGTACCAGCATGGGAGACTGGCTGCGAATCCCAAGTTCCGTTGACCTTTTTGAACCTGAAAATTGTGTTAGTTTCTCTATGAGATAGTAAAAGAAGGTTCAAACTGAACAGTTGCTGTCAACGGCCATTCTAAGCTGAATGTGCCTGCTCTCGTCAGATCGCAGCAGCAATGCAGCTTAAGGCTTGGCAAGTACCAGCATGGGAGACTGGCTGGGAATCCCAAGTTCCGTTGACCTTTTTGAACCTGAAAATTGTGTTACTTTCTCTATGAGATAGTAAAAGAAGGTTCAAATTGAACAGCTGCTGTCAACGGCCATTCTAAGCTGAATGAGCCTGCTCTCATCAGATCGCAGCAGCAATGCAGCTTAAGGCTTGGCAAGTACCAGCATGGGAGACTGGCTGGGAATCCCAACTTCTGTTGACCTTTTTGAACCTGAAAATTGTGTTAGTTTCTCTATGAGATAGTAAAAGAAGGTTCAAATTGAACAGCTGCTGTCAACGGCCATTCTAAGCTGAATGTGCCTGCTCTTGTGAGATCGCCGCAGCTTAAGGCTTGGCAAGTACCAGCATGGGAGACTGGCTGGGAATCCCAAGTTCCGTTGACCTTTTTGAACCTGAAAATTGTGTTAGTTTCTCTATGAGATAGTAAAAGAAGGTTCAAATTGAACAGCTGCTGTCCACGGCCATTCTAAGCTGAATGTGCCTGCTCTCATCAGATCGCAGCAGCAATGCAGCTTAAGGCTTGGCAAGTACCAGCATGGGAGACTGGCTGGGAATCCCAAGTTCCGTTGACCTTTTTGAACCTGAAAATTGTGTTAGTTTCTCTATGAGATAGTAAAAGAAGGTTCAAATTGAACAGCTGCTGTCAACGGCCATTCTAAGCTGAATGTGCCTGCTCTCATCAGATCGCAGCAGCAATGCAGCTTAAGGCTTGGCAAGTACCAGCATGGGAGACTGGCTGGGAATCCCAAGCTCCGTTGACCTTTTTGAACCTGAAAATTGTGTTAGTTTCTCTATGAGATAGTAAAAGAAGGTTCAAATTGAACAGCTGCTGTCAACGGCCATTCTAAGATGAATGTTCCTGCTCTCGTCAGATCGCAGCAGCAATGCAGCTTAAGGCTTGGCAAGTACCAGCATGGAGACTGGCTGGGAATCCCAAGTTCCGTTGACCTTTTTGAACCTGAAAATTGTGTTAGTTTCTCTATGAGATAGTAAAAGAAAGTAGAAATTAGGCAGCTGCTGTCAACGGCCATTCTAAGCTGAATGTGCCTGCTCTCGTCAGATCGCAGCAGCAATGCAGCTTAAGGCTTGGCAAGTACCAGCATGGGAGACTGGCTGCGAATCCCAAGTTCCGTTGACCTTTTTGAACCTGAAAATTGTGTTAGTTTCTCTATGAGATAGTAAAAGAAGGTTCAAATTGAACAGCTGCTGTCAACGGCAATTCTAAGCTGAATGTGCCTGCTCTCGTCAGATTGCAGCAGCAATGCAGCTTAAGGCTTGGCAAGTACCAGCATGGGAGACTGGCTGGGAATCCCAAGTTCCGTTGACCTTTTTGAACCTGAAAATTGTGTTAGTTTCTCTATGAGATAGTAAAAGAAGGTTCAAATTGAACAGCTGCTGTCAACGGCCATTTTAAGCTGAATGTGCCTGCTCTCGTCAGATCGCAGCAGCTTAAGGCTTGGCAAGTACCAGCATGGGAGACTGGCTGGGAATCCCAAGTTCCGTTGACCTTTTTGAACCTGAAAATTGTGTTAGTTTCTCTATGAGATAGTAAAAGAAGGTTCAAATTGAACAGCTGCTGTCAACGGCCATTCTAAGCTGAATGTGCCTGCTCTCGTCAGATCGCAGCAGCAATGCAGCTTAAGGCTTGGCAAGTACCAGCATGGGAGACTGGCTGGGAATCCCAAGTTCCGTTGACCTTTTTGAACCTGAAAATTGTGTTAGTTTCTCTATGAGATAGTAAAAGAAGGTTCAAATTGAACAGCTGCTGTCAACGGCCATTCTAAGCTGAATGTGCCTGCTCTCGTCAGATCGCAGCAGCAATGCAGCTTAAGGCTTGGCAAGTACCAGCATGGGAGACTGGCTGGGAATCCCAAGTTCTGTTGACCTTTTTGAACCTGAAAATTGTGTTAGTTTCTCTATGAGATAGTAAAAGAAGGTTCAAATTGAACAGCTGCTGTCAACGGCCATTCTAAGCTGAATGTGCCTGCTCTCGTCAGATCGCAGCAGCTTAAGGCTTGGCAAGTACCAGCATGGGAGACTGGCTGGGAATCCAGCAGCAATGTAGCTTAAGGCTTGGCAAGTACCAGCATGGGAGACTGGCTGCGAATCCCAAGTTCCGTTGACCTTTTTGAACCTGAAAATTGTGTTAGTTTCTCTATGAGATAGTAAAAGAAGTTTCAAATTGAACAGCTGCTGTCAACGGCAATTCTAAGCTGAATGTGCCTGCTCTCGTCAGATTGCAGCAGCAATGCAGCTTAAGGCTTGGCAAGTACCAGCATGGGAGACTGGCTGGGAATCCCAAGTTCCGTTGACCTTTTTGAACCTGAAAATTGTGTTAGTTTCTCTATGAGATAGTAAAAGAAGGTTCAAATTGAACAGCTGCTGTCAACGCCCATTCTAAGCTGAATGTGCCTGCTCTCGTCAGATCGCAGCAGCAATGCAGCTTAAGGCTTGGCAAGTACCAGCATGGGAGACTGGCTGCGAATCCCAAGTTCCGTTGACCTTTTTGAACCTGAAAATTGTGTTAGTTTCTCTATGAGATAGTAAAAGAAGGTTCAAATTGAACAGCTGCTGTCAACGGCAATTCTAAGCTGAATGTGCCTGCTCTCGTCAGATTGCAGCAGCAATGCAGCTTAAGGCTTGGCAAGTACCAGCATGGAGACTGGCTGGGAATCCCAAGTTCCGTTGACCTTTTTGAACCTGAAAATTGTGTTAGTTTCTCTATGAGATAGTAAAAGAAAGTAGAAATTAGGCAGCTGCTGTCAACGGCCATTCTAAGCTGAATGTGCCTGCTCTCGTCAGATCGCAGCAGCAATGCAGCTTAAGGCTTGGCAAGTACCAGCATGGGAGACTGGCTGCGAATCCCAAGTTCCGTTGACCTTTTTGAACCTGAAAATTGTGTTAGTTTCTCTATGAGATAGTAAAAGAAGGTTCAAATTGAACAGCTGCTGTCAACGGCAATTCTAAGCTGAATGTGCCTGCTCTCGTCAGATTGCAGCAGCAATGCAGCTTAAGGCTTGGCAAGTACCAGCATGGGAGACTGGCTGGGAATCCCAAGTTCCGTTGACCTTTTTGAACCTGAAAATTGTGTTAGTTTCTCTATGAGATAGTAAAAGAAGGTTCAAATTGAACAGCTGCTGTCAACGGCCATTTTAAGCTGAATGTGCCTGCTCTCGTCAGATCGCAGCAGCTTAAGGCTTGGCAAGTACCAGCATGGGAGACTGGCTGGGAATCCCAAGTTCCGTTGACCTTTTTGAACCTGAAAATTGTGTTAGTTTCTCTATGAGATAGTAAAAGAAGGTTCAAATTGAACAGCTGCTGTCAACGGCCATTCTAAGCTGAATGTGCCTGCTCTCGTCAGATCGCAACAGCAATGCAGCTTAAGGCTTGGCAAGTACCAGCATGGGAGACTGGCTGGGAATCCCAAGTTCCGTTGACCTTTTTGAACCTGAAAATTGTGTTAGTTTCTCTATGAGATAGTAAAAGAAGGTTCAAATTGAACAGCTGCTGTCAACGGCCATTCTAAGCTGAATGTGCCTGCTCTCGTCAGATCGCAGCAGCAATGCAGCTTAAGGCTTGGCAAGTACCAGCATGGGAGACTGGCTGGGAATCCCAAGTTCTGTTGACCTTTTTGAACCTGAAAATTGTGTTAGTTTCTCTATGAGATAGTAAAAGAAGGTTCAAATTGAACAGCTGCTGTCAACGGCCATTCTAAGCTGAATGTGCCTGCTCTCGTCAGATCGCAGCAGCTTAAGGCTTGGCAAGTACCAGCATGGGAGACTGGCTGGGAATCCAGCAGCAATGTAGCTTAAGGCTTGGCAAGTACCAGCATGGGAGACTGGCTGCGAATCCCAAGTTCCGTTGACCTTTTTGAACCTGAAAATTGTGTTAGTTTCTCTATGAGATAGTAAAAGAAGGTTCAAATTGAACAGCTGCTGTCAACGGCAATTCTAAGCTGAATGTGCCTGCTCTCGTCAGATTGCAGCAGCAATGCAGCTTAAGGCTTGGCAAGTACCAGCATGGGAGACTGGCTGGGAATCCCAAGTTCCGTTGACCTTTTTGAACCTGAAAATTGTGTTAGTTTCTCTATGAGATAGTAAAAGAAGGTTCAAATTGAACAGCTGCTGTCAACGGCCATTCTAAGCTGAATGTGCCTGCTCTCGTCAGATCGCAGCAGCAATGCAGCTTAAGGCTTGGCAAGTACCAGCATGGGAGACTGGCTGGGAATCCCAAGCTCCGTTGACCTTTTTGAACCTGAAAATTGTGTTAGTTTCTCTATGAGATAGTAAAAGAAGGTTCAAATTGAACAGCTGCTGTCAACGGCCATTCTAAGATGAATGTTCCTGCTCTCGTCAGATCGCAGCAGCAATGCAGCTTAAGGCTTGGCAAGTACCAGCATGGAGACTGGCTGGGAATCCCAAGTTCCGTTGACCTTTTTGAACCTGAAAATTGTGTTAGTTTCTCTATGAGATAGTAAAAGAAAGTAGAAATTAGGCAGCTGCTGTCAACGGCCATTCTAAGCTGAATGTGCCTGCTCTCGTCAGATCGCAGCAGCAATGCAGCTTAAGGCTTGGCAAGTACCAGCATGCGAGACTGGCTGCGAATCCCAAGTTCCGTTGACCTTTTTGAACCTGAAAATTGTGTTAGTTTCTCTATGAGATAGTAAAAGAAGGTTCAAATTGAACAGCTGCTGTCAACGGCAATTCTAAGCTGAATGTGCCTGCTCTCGTCAGATTGCAGCAGCAATGCAGCTTAAGGCTTGGCAAGTACCAGCATGGGAGACTGGCTGGGAATCCCAAGTTCCGTTGACCTTTTTGAACCTGAAAATTGTGTTAGTTTCTCTATGAGATAGTAAAAGAAGGTTCAAATTGAACAGCTGCTGTCAACGGCCATTTTAAGCTGAATGTGCCTGCTCTCGTCAGATCGCAGCAGCTTAAGGCTTGGCAAGTACCAGCATGGGAGACTGGCTGGGAATCCCAAGTTCCGTTGACCTTTTTGAACCTGAAAATTGTGTTAGTTTCTCTATGAGATAGTAAAAGAAGGTTCAAATTGAACAGCTGCTGTCAACGGCCATTCTAAGCTGAATGTGCCTGCTCTCGTCAGATCGCAGCAGCAATGCAGCTTAAGGCTTGGCAAGTACCAGCATGGGAGACTGGCTGGGAATCCCAAGTTCCGTTGACCTTTTTGAACCTGAAAATTGTGTTAGTTTCTCTATGAGATAGTAAAAGAAGGTTCAAATTGAACAGCTGCTGTCAACGGCCATTCTAAGCTGAATGTGCCTGCTCTCGTCAGATCGCAGCAGCAATGCAGCTTAAGGCTTGGCAAGTACCAGCATGGGAGACTGGCTGGGAATCCCAAGTTCTGTTGACCTTTTTGAACCTGAAAATTGTGTTAGTTTCTCTATGAGATAGTAAAAGAAGGTTTAAATTGAACAGCTGCTGTCAACGGCCATTCTAAGCTGAATGTGCCTGCTCTCGTCAGATCGCAGCAGCTTAAGGCTTGGCAAGTACCAGCATGGGAGACTGGCTGGGAATCCAGCAGCAATGTAGCTTAAGGCTTGGCAAGTACCAGCATGGGAGACTGGCTGGGAATCCCAAGTTCCGTTGACCTTTTTGAACCTGAAAATTGTGTTAGTTTCTCTATGAGATAGTAAAAGAAGGTTCAAATTGAACAGCTGCTGTCAACGGCCATTCTAAGCTGAATGTGCCTGCTCTCGTCAGATCGCAGCAGCAATGCAGCTTAAGGCTTGGCAAGTACCAGCATGGGAGACTGGCTGGAAATCCCAAGTTCTGTTGACCTTTTTGAACCTGAAAATTGTGTTAGTTTTTCTATGAGATAGTAAAAGAAAGTTCAAATTGAACAGCTGCTGTCAACGGCCATTCTAAGCTGAATGTGCCTGCTCTCGTCAGATCGCAGCAGCAATGCAGCTTAAGGCTTGGCAAGTACCAGCATGGGAGACTGGCTGGGAATCCCAAGTTCCGTTTACCTTTCTGAACCTGAAAATTGTGTTAGTTTCTCTATGAGATAGTAAAAGAAGGTTCAAACTGAACAGCTGCTGTCAACGGCCATTCTAAGCTGAATGTGCCTGCTCTTGTCAGATCGCAGCAGCTTAAGGCTTGGCAAGTACCAGCATGGGAGACTGGCTGCGAATCCCAAGTTCCGTTGACCTTTTTGAACCTGAAAATTGTGTTAGTTTCTCTATGAGATAGTAAAAGAAGGTTCAAATTGAACAGCTGCTGTCAACGGCAATTCTAAGCTGAATGTGCCTGCTCTCGTCAGATTGCAGCAGCAATGCAGCTTAAGGCTTGGCAAGTACCAGCATGGGAGACTGGCTGGGAATCCCAAGTTCCGTTGACCTTTTTGAACCTGAAAATTGTGTTAGTTTCTCTATGAGATAGTAAAAGAAGGTTCAAATTGAACAGCTGCTGTCAACGGCCATTCTAAGCTGAATGTGCCTGCTCTCGTCAGATCGCAGCAGCAATGCAGCTTAAGGCTTGGCAAGTACCAGCATGGGAGACTGGCTGGGAATCCCAAGTTCTGTTGACCTTTTTGAACCTGAAAATTGTGTTAGTTTCTCTATGAGATAGTAAAAGAAGGTTCAAATTGAACAGCTGCTGTCAACGGCCATTCTAAGCTGAATGTGCCTGCTCTCGTCAGATCGCAGCAGCTTAAGGCTTGGCAAGTACCAGCATGGGAGACTGGCTGGGAATCCAGCAGCAATGTAGCTTAAGGCTTGGCAAGTACCAGCATGGGAGACTGGCTGGGAATCCCAAGTTCCGTTGACCTTTTTGAACCTGAAAATTGTGTTAGTTTCTCTATGAGATAGTAAAAGAAGGTTCAAATTGAACAGCTGCTGTCAACGGCCATTCTAAGCTGAATGTGCCTGCTCTCGTCAGATCGCAGCAGCAATGCAGCTTAAGGCTTGGCAAGTACCAGCATGGGAGACTGGCTGGAAATCCCAAGTTCTGTTGACCTTTTTGAACCTGAAAATTGTGTTAGTTTTTCTATGAGATAGTAAAAGAAAGTTCAAATTGAACAGCTGCTGTCAACGGCCATTCTAAGCTGAATGTGCCTGCTCTCGTCAGATCGCAGCAGCAATGCAGCTTAAGGCTTGGCAAGTACCAGCATGGGAGACTGGCTGGGAATCCCAAGTTCCGTTTACCTTTCTGAACCTGAAAATTGTGTTAGTTTCTCTATGAGATAGTAAAAGAAGGTTCAAACTGAACAGCTGCTGTCAACGGCCATTCTAAGCTGAATGTGCCTGCTCTTGTCAGATCGCAGCAGCTTAAGGCTTGGCAAGTACCAGCATGGGAGACTGGCTGCGAATCCCAAGTTCCGTTGACCTTTTTGAACCTGAAAATTGTGTTAGTTTCTCTATGAGATAGTAAAAGAAGGTTCAAATTGAACAGCTGCTGTCAACGGCAATTCTAAGCTGAATGTGCCTGCTCTCGTCAGATTGCAGCAGCAATGCAGCTTAAGGCTTGGCAAGTACCAGCATGGGAGACTGGCTGGGAATCCCAAGTTCCGTTGACCTTTTTGAACCTGAAAATTGTGTTAGTTTCTCTATGAGATAGTAAAAGAAGGTTCAAATTGAACAGCTGCTGTCAACGGCCATTCTAAGCTGAATGTGCCTGCTCTCGTCAGATCGCAGCAGCAATGCAGCTTAAGGCTTGGCAAGTACCAGCATGGGAGACTGGCTGGGAATCCCAAGCTCCGTTGACCTTTTTGAACCTGAAAATTGTGTTAGTTTCTCTATGAGATAGTAAAAGAAGGTTCAAATTGAACAGCTGCTGTCAACGGCCATTCTAAGATGAATGTTCCTGCTCTCGTCAGATCGCAGCAGCAATGCAGCTTAAGGCTTGGCAAGTACCAGCATGGAGACTGGCTGGGAATCCCAAGTTCCGTTGACCTTTTTGAACCTGAAAATTGTGTTAGTTTCTCTATGAGATAGTAAAAGAAAGTAGAAATTAGGCAGCTGCTGTCAACGGCCATTCTAAGCTGAATGTGCCTGCTCTCGTCAGATCGCAGCAGCAATGCAGCTTAAGGCTTGGCAAGTACCAGCATGGGAGACTGGCTGCGAATCCCAAGTTCCGTTGACCTTTTTGAACCTGAAAATTGTGTTAGTTTCTCTATGAGATAGTAAAAGAAGGTTCAAATTGAACAGCTGCTGTCAACGGCAATTCTAAGCTGAATGTGCCTGCTCTCGTCAGATTGCAGCAGCAATGCAGCTTAAGGCTTGGCAAGTACCAGCATGGGAGACTGGCTGGGAATCCCAAGTTCCGTTGACCTTTTTGAACCTGAAAATTGTGTTAGTTTCTCTATGAGATAGTAAAAGAAGGTTCAAATTGAACAGCTGCTGTCAACGGCCATTTTAAGCTGAATGTGCCTGCTCTCGTCAGATCGCAGCAGCTTAAGGCTTGGCAAGTACCAGCATGGGAGACTGGCTGGGAATCCCAAGTTCCGTTGACCTTTTTGAACCTGAAAATTGTGTTAGTTTCTCTATGAGATAGTAAAAGAAGGTTCAAATTGAACAGCTGCTGTCAACGGCCATTCTAAGCTGAATGTGCCTGCTCTCGTCAGATCGCAGCAGCAATGCAGCTTAAGGCTTGGCAAGTACCAGCATGGGAGACTGGCTGGGAATCCCAAGTTCCGTTGACCTTTTTGAACCTGAAAATTGTGTTAGTTTCTCTATGAGATAGTAAAAGAAGGTTCAAATTGAACAGCTGCTGTCAACGGCCATTCTAAGCTGAATGTGCCTGCTCTCGTCAGATCGCAGCAGCAATGCAGCTTAAGGCTTGGCAAGTACCAGCATGGGAGAATGGCTGGGAATCCCAAGTTCTGTTGACCTTTTTGAACCTGAAAATTGTGTTAGTTTCTCTATGAGATAGTAAAAGAAGGTTCAAATTGAACAGCTGCTGTCAACGGCCATTCTAAGCTGAATGTGCCTGCTCTCGTCAGATCGCAGCAGCTTAAGGCTTGGCAAGTACCAGCATGGGAGACTGGCTGGGAATCCAGCAGCAATGTAGCTTAAGGCTTGGCAAGTACCAGCATGGGAGACTGGCTGGGAATCCCAAGTTCCGTTGACCTTTTTGAACCTGAAAATTGTGTTAGTTTCTCTATGAGATAGTAAAAGAAGGTTCAAATTGAACAGCTGCTGTCAACGGCCATTCTAAGCTGAATGTGCCTGCTCTCGTCAGATCGCAGCAGCAATGCAGCTTAAGGCTTGGCAAGTACCAGCATGGGAGACTGGCTGGAAATCCCAAGTTCTGTTGACCTTTTTGAACCTGAAAATTGTGTTAGTTTTTCTATGAGATAGTAAAAGAAAGTTCAAATTGAACAGCTGCTGTCAACGGCCATTCTAAGCTGAATGTGCCTGCTCTCGTCAGATCGCAGCAGCAATGCAGCTTAAGGCTTGGCAAGTACCAGCATGGGAGACTGGCTGGGAATCCCAAGTTCCGTTTACCTTTCTGAACCTGAAAATTGTGTTAGTTTCTCTATGAGATAGTAAAAGAAGGTTCAAACTGAACAGCTGCTGTCAACGGCCATTCTAAGCTGAATGTGCCTGCTCTTGTCAGATCGCAGCAGCTTAAGGCTTGGCAAGTACCAGCATGGGAGACTGGCTGGGAATCCCAAGTTCCGTTGACCTTTTTGAACCTGAAAATTGTGTTAGTTTCTCTATGAGATAGTAAAAGAAGGTTCAAATTGAACAGCTGCTGTCAACGGCCATTCTAAGCTGAATGTGCCTGCTCTCGTCAGATCGCAGCAGCAATGCAGCTTAAGGCTTGGCAAGTACCAGCATGGGAGACTGGCTGGGAATCCCAAGTTCCGTTGACCTTTTTGAACCTGAAAATTGTGTTAGTTTCTCTATGAGATAATAAAAGAAGGTTCAAATTGAACAGCTGCTGTCAACGGCCATTCTAAGCTGAATGTGCCTGCTCTCGTCAGATCGCAGCAGCAATGCAGATTAAGGCTTGGCAAGTACCAGCATGGGAGACTGGCTGGGAATCCCATGTTCTGTTGACCTTTTTGAACCTGAAAATTGTTAGTTTCTCTGTCAAAGATGGTAAAAGAAGGTTCAAATTGAACTGCTGCTGTCAACGGCCATTCTAAGCTGAATGTGCCTGCTCTCGTCGGATCGCAGCAGCAATGCAGCTTAAGGCTTGGCAAGTACCAACATGGGAGACTGGCTGGGAATCCCAAGTTCCGTTGACCTTTTTGAACCTGAAAATTGTGTTAGTTTCTCTATAAGATAGTAAAAGAAGGTTCAAACTGAACAGCTGCTGTCAACGGCCATTCTAAGCTGAATGTGCCTGCTCTCGTCAGATCGCAGCATCAATGCAGCTTAAGGCTTGGCAAGTACCAGCATGGGAGACTGGCTGGGAATCCCAAGTTCCGTTGACCTTTTTGAACCTGAAAATTGTTAGTTTCTCTGTCAAAGATGGTAAAAGAAGGTTCAAATTGAACAGCTGCTGTCAATGGCCATTCTAAGCTGAATGTGAGTGCTCTTGTCGGATCACAGCAGCGATGCGGCTTAAGGCTTGGCAAGTACCAGCATGGGAGACTGGCTGCGAATCCCAAGTTCCGTTGATCTTTTTGAACCTGAAAATTGTTAGTTTCTCTGTCAAAGATGGTAAAAGAAGGTTCAAACTAAACAGCTGCTGTCAACGGCCATTCTAAGCTGAATGTGCCTGCTCTCGTCAGATCGCAGCATCAATGCAGCTTAAGGCTTGGCAAGTACCAGCATGGGAGACTGGCTGGGAATCCCAAGTTCCGTTGACCTTTTTGAACCTGAAAATTGTGTTAGTTTCTCTATGAGATAGTAAAAGAAGGTTCAAATTGAACAGCTGCTGTCAACGGCCATTCTAAGATGAATGTGCCTGCTCTCGTCAGATCGCAGCAGCAATGCAGCTTAAGGCTTGGCAAGTACCAGCATGGGAGACTGGCTGTGAATCCCAAGTTCCGTTGACCTTTTTGAACCTGAAAATTGTGTTAGTTACTCTATGAGATAGTAAAAGAAGGTTCAAATTGAACAGCTGCTGTCAACGGCCATTCTAAGCTGAATGTGCGTGCTCTCCTCAGATCGCAGCAGCAATGCAGCTTAAAGCTTTGCAAGTACCAGCATGGGAGACTGGCTGGGAATCCCAAGTTCCGTTGACCTTTTTGAACCTGAAAATTGTGTTAGTTTCTCTATGAGATAGTAAAAGAAGGTTCAAACTGAACAGCTGCTGTCAACAGCCATTCTAAGCTGAATGTGCCTGCTCTTGTCAGATCGCAGCAGCAATGCAGCTTAAGGCTTGGCAAGTACCAGCATGGGAGACTGGCTGGGAATCCCAAGTTCCGTTGACCTTTTTGAACCTGAAAATTGTGTTAGTTTCTCTATGAGATAGTAAAAGAAGGTTCAAATTGAACAGCTGCTGTCAACGGCAATTCTAAGCTGAATGTGCCTGCTCTCGTCAGATTGCAGCAGCAATGCAGCTTAAGGCTTGGCAAGTACCAGCATGGGAGACTGGCTGGGAATCCCAAGTTCCGTTGACCTTTTTGAACCTGAAAATTGTGTTAGTTTCTCTATGAGATAGTAAAAGAAGGTTCAAATTGAACAGCTGCTGTCAACGGCCATTCTAAGCTGAATGTGCCTGCTCTCGTCAGATCGCAGCAGCAATGCAGCTTAAGGCTTGGCAAGTACCAGCATGGGAGACTGGCTGGGAATCCCAAGCTCCGTTGACCTTTTTGAACCTGAAAATTGTGTTAGTTTCTCTATGAGATAGTAAAAGAAGGTTCAAATTGAACAGCTGCTGTCAACGGCCATTCTAAGATGAATGTTCCTGCTCTCGTCAGATCGCAGCAGCAATGCAGCTTAAGGCTTGGCAAGTACCAGCATGGAGACTGGCTGGGAATCCCAAGTTCCGTTGACCTTTTTGAACCTGAAAATTGTGTTAGTTTCTCTATGAGATAGTAAAAGAAAGTAGAAATTAGGCAGCTGCTGTCAACGGCCATTCTAAGCTGAATGTGCCTGCTCTCGTCAGATCGCAGCAGCAATGCAGCTTAAGGCTTGGCAAGTACCAGCATGGGAGACTGGCTGCGAATCCCAAGTTCCGTTGACCTTTTTGAACCTGAAAATTGTGTTAGTTTCTCTATGAGATAGTAAAAGAAGGTTCAAATTGAACAGCTGCTGTCAACGGCAATTCTAAGCTGAATGTGCCTGCTCTCGTCAGATTGCAGCAGCAATGCAGCTTAAGGCTTGGCAAGTACCAGCATGGGAGACTGGCTGGGAATCCCAAGTTCCGTTGACCTTTTTGAACCTGAAAATTGTGTTAGTTTCTCTATGAGATAGTAAAAGAAGGTTCAAATTGAACAGCTGCTGTCAACGGCCATTTTAAGCTGAATGTGCCTGCTCTCCTCAGATCGCAGCAGCTTAAGGCTTGGCAAGTACCAGCATGGGAGACTGGCTGGGAATCCCAAGTTCCGTTGACCTTTTTGAACCTGAAAATTGTGTTAGTTTCTCTATGAGATAGTAAAAGAAGGTTCAAATTGAACAGCTGCTGTCAACGGCCATTCTAAGCTGAATGTGCCTGCTCTCGTCAGATCGCAGCAGCAATGCAGCTTAAGGCTTGGCAAGTACCAGCATGGGAGACTGGCTGGGAATCCCAAGTTCCGTTGACCTTTTTGAACCTGAAAATTGTGTTAGTTTCTCTATGAGATAGTAAAAGAAGGTTCAAATTGAACAGCTGCTGTCAACGGCCATTCTAAGCTGAATGTGCCTGCTCTCGTCAGATCGCAGCAGCAATGCAGCTTAAGGCTTGGCAAGTACCAGCATGGGAGACTGGCTGGGAATCCCAAGTTCTGTTGACCTTTTTGAACCTGAAAATTGTGTTAGTTTCTCTATGAGATAGTAAAAGAAGGTTCAAATTGAACAGCTGCTGTCAACGGCCATTCTAAGCTGAATGTGCCTGCTCTCGTCAGATCGCAGCAGCTTAAGGCTTGGCAAGTACCAGCATGGGAGACTGGCTGGGAATCCAGCAGCAATGTAGCTTAAGGCTTGGCAAGTACCAGCATGGGAGACTGGCTGGGAATCCCAAGTTCCGTTGACCTTTTTGAACCTGAAAATTGTGTTAGTTTCTCTATGAGATAGTAAAAGAAGGTTCAAATTGAACAGCTGCTGTCAACGGCCATTCTAAGCTGAATGTGCCTGCTCTCGTCAGATCGCAGCAGCAATGCAGCTTAAGGCTTGGCAAGTACCAGCATGGGAGACTGGCTGGAAATCCCAAGTTCTGTTGACCTTTTTGAACCTGAAAATTGTGTTAGTTTTTCTATGAGATAGTAAAAGAAAGTTCAAATTGAACAGCTGCTGTCAACGGCCATTCTAAGCTGAATGTGCCTGCTCTCGTCAGATCGCAGCAGCAATGCAGCTTAAGGCTTGGCAAGTACCAGCATGGGAGACTGGCTGGGAATCCCAAGTTCCGTTTACCTTTCTGAACCTGAAAATTGTGTTAGTTTCTCTATGAGATAGTAAAAGAAGGTTCAAACTGAACAGCTGCTGTCAACGGCCATTCTAAGCTGAATGTGCCTGCTCTTGTCAGATCGCAGCAGCTTAAGGCTTGGCAAGTACCAGCATGGGAGACTGGCTGCGAATCCCAAGTTCCGTTGACCTTTTTGAACCTGAAAATTGTGTTAGTTTCTCTATGAGATAGTAAAAGAAGGTTCAAATTGAACAGCTGCTGTCAACGGCAATTCTAAGCTGAATGTGCCTGCTCTCGTCAGATTGCAGCAGCAATGCAGCTTAAGGCTTGGCAAGTACCAGCATGGGAGACTGGCTGGGAATCCCAAGTTCCGTTGACCTTTATGAACCTGAAAATTGTGTTAGTTTCTCTATGAGATAGTAAAAGAAGGTTCAAATTGAACAGCTGCTGTCAACGGCCATTCTAAGCTGAATGTGCCTGCTCTCGTCAGATCGCAGCAGCAATGCAGCTTAAGGCTTGGCAAGTACCAGCATGGGAGACTGGCTGGGAATCCCAAGTTCCGTTGACCTTTTTGAACCTGAAAATTGTGTTAGTTTCTCTATGAGATAGTAAAAGAAGGTTCAAATTGAACAGCTGCTGTCAACGGCCATTCTAAGCTGAATGTGCCTGCTCTCGTCAGATCGCAGCAGCAATGCAGCTTAAGGCTTGGCAAGTACCAGCATGGGAGACTGGCTGGGAATCCCAAGTTCTGTCGACCTTTTTGAACCTGAAAATTGTGTTAGTTTCTCTATGAGATAGTAAAAGAAGGTTCAAATTGAACAGCTGCTGTCAACGGCCATTCTAAGCTGAATGTGCCTGCTCTCGTCAGATCGCAGCAGCTTAAGGCTTGGCAAGTACCAGCATGGGAGACTGGCTGGGAATCCAGCAGCAATGTAGCTTAAGGCTTGGCAAGTACCAGCATGGGAGACTGGCTGGGAATCCCAAGTTCCGTTGACCTTTTTGAACCTGAAAATTGTGTTAGTTTCTCTATGAGATAGTAAAAGAAGGTTCAAATTGAACAGCTGCTGTCAACGGCCATTCTAAGCTGAATGTGCCTGCTCTCGTCAGATCGCAGCAGCAATGCAGCTTAAGGCTTGGCAAGTACCAGCATGGGAGACTGGCTGGAAATCCCAAGTTCTGTTGACCTTTTTGAACCTGAAAATTGTGTTAGTTTTTCTATGAAATAGTAAAAGAAAGTTCAAATTGAACAGCTGCTGTCAACGGCCATTCTAAGCTGAATGTGCCTGCTCTCGTCAGATCGCAGCAGCAATGCAGCTTAAGGCTTGGCAAGTACCAGCATGGGAGACTGGCTGGGAATCCCAAGTTCCGTTTACCTTTCTGAACCTGAAAATTGTGTTAGTTTCTCTATGAGATAGTAAAAGAAGGTTCAAACTGAACAGCTGCTGTCAACGGCCATTCTAAGCTGAATGTGCCTGCTCTTGTCAGATCGCAGCAGCTTAAGGCTTGGCAAGTACCAGCATGGGAGACTGGCTGCGAATCCCAAGTTCCGTTGACCTTTTTGAACCTGAAAATTGTGTTAGTTTCTCTATGAGATAGTAAAAGAAGGTTCAAATTGAACAGCTGCTGTCAACGGCAATTCTAAGCTGAATGTGCCTGCTCTCGTCAGATTGCAGCAGCAATGCAGCTTAAGGCTTGGCAAGTACCAGCATGGGAGACTGGCTGGGAATCCCAAGTTCCGTTGACCTTTTTGAACCTGAAAATTGTGTTAGTTTCTCTATGAGATAGTAAAAGAAGGTTCAAATTGAACAGCTGCTGTCAACGGCCATTCTAAGCTGAATGTGCCTGCTCTCGTCAGATCGCAGCAGCAATGCAGCTTAAGGCTTGGCAAGTACCAGCATGGGAGACTGGCTGGGAATCCCAAGCTCCGTTGACCTTTTTGAACCTGAAAATTGTGTTAGTTTCTCTATGAGATAGTAAAAGAAGGTTCAAATTGAACAGCTGCTGTCAACGGCCATTCTAAGATGAATGTTCCTGCTCTCGTCAGATCGCAGCAGCAATGCAGCTTAAGGCTTGGCAAGTACCAGCATGGAGACTGGCTGGGAATCCCAAGTTCCGTTGACCTTTTTGAACCTGAAAATTGTGTTAGTTTCTCTATGAGATAGTAAAAGAAAGTAGAAATTAGGCAGCTGCTGTCAACGGCCATTCTAAGCTGAATGTGCCTGCTCTCGTCAGATCGCAGCAGCAATGCAGCTTAAGGCTTGGCAAGTACCAGCATGGGAGACTGGCTGCGAATCCCAAGTTCCGTTGACCTTTTTGAACCTGAAAATTGTGTTAGTTTCTCTATGAGATAGTAAAAGAAGGTTCAAATTGAACAGCTGCTGTCAACGGCAATTCTAAGCTGAATGTGCCTGCTCTCGTCAGATTGCAGCAGCAATGCAGCTTAAGGCTTGGCAAGTACCAGCATGGGAGACTGGCTGGGAATCCCAAGTTCCGTTGACCTTTTTGAACCTGAAAATTGTGTAAGTTTCTCTATGAGATAGTAAAAGAAGGTTCAAATTGAACAGCTGCTGTCAACGGCCATTTTAAGCTGAATGTGCCTGCTCTCGTCAGATCGCAGCAGCTTAAGGCTTGGCAAGTACCAGCATGGGAGACTGGCTGGGAATCCCAAGTTCCGTTGACCTTTTTGAACCTGAAAATTGTGTTAGTTTCTCTATGAGATAGTAAAAGAAGGTTCAAATTGAACAGCTGCTGTCAACGGCCATTCTAAGCTGAATGTGCCTGCTCTCGTCAGATCGCAGCAGCTTAAGGCTTGGCAAGTACCAGCATGGGAGACTGGCTGGGAATCCAGCAGCAATGTAGCTTAAGGCTTGGCAAGTACCAGCATGGGAGACTGGCTGGGAATCCCAAGTTCCGTTGACCTTTTTGAACCTGAAAATTGTGTTAGTTTCTCTATGAGATAGTAAAAGAAGGTTCAAATTGAACAGCTGCTGTCAACGGCCATTCTAAGCTGAATGTGCCTGCTCTCGTCAGATCGCAGCAGCAATGCAGCTTAAGGCTTGGCAAGTACCAGCATGGGAGACTGGCTGGAAATCCCAAGTTCTGTTGACCTTTTTGAACCTGAAAATTGTGTTAGTTTTTCTATGAGATAGTAAAAGAAAGTTCAAATTGAACAGCTGCTGTCAACGGCCATTCTAAGCTGAATGTGCCTGCTCTCGTCAGATCGCAGCAGCAATGCAGCTTAAGGCTTGGCAAGTACCAGCATGGGAGACTGGCTGGGAATCCCAAGTTCCGTTTACCTTTCTGAACCTGAAAATTGTGTTAGTTTCTCTATGAGATAGTAAAAGAAGGTTCAAACTGAACAGCTGCTGTCAACGGCCATTCTAAGCTGAATGTGCCTGCTCTTGTCAGATCGCAGCAGCTTAAGGCTTGGCAAGTACCAGCATGGGAGACTGGCTGGGAATCCCAAGTTCCGTTGACCTTTTTGAACCTGAAAATTGTGTTAGTTTCTCTATGAGATAGTAAAAGAAGGTTCAAATTGAACAGCTGCTGTCAACGGCCATTCTAAGCTGAATGTGCCTGCTCTCGTCAGATCGCAGCAGCAATGCAGCTTAAGGCTTGGCAAGTACCAGCATGGGAGACTGGCTGGGAATCCCAAGTTCCGTTGACCTTTTTGAACCTGAAAATTGTGTTAGTTTCTCTATGAGATAATAAAAGAAGGTTCAAATTGAACAGCTGCTGTCAACGGCCATTCTAAGCTGAATGTGCGTGCTCTCGTCAGATCGCAGCAGCAATGCAGCTTAAGGCTTGGCAAGTACCAGCATGGGAGACTGGCTGGGAATACCAAGTTCTGTTGACCTTTTTGAACCTGAAAATTGTGTTAGTTTTTCTATGAGATAGTAAAAGAAGGTTCAAATTGAACAGCTGCTGTCAACGGCCATTCTAAGCTGAATGTGCCTGCTCTCGTCAGATCGCAGCAGCAATGCAGATTAAGGCTTGGCAAGTACCAGCATGGGAGACTGGCTGGGAATCCCATGTTCTGTTGACCTTTTTGAACCTGAAAATTGTTAGTTTCTCTGTCAAAGATGGTAAAAGAAGGTTCAAATTGAACTGCTGCTGTCAACGGCCATTCTAAGCTGAATGTGCCTGCTCTCGTCGGATCGCAGCAGCAATGCAGCTTAAGGCTTGGCAAGTACCAACATGGGAGACTGGCTGGGAATCCCAAGTTCCGTTGACCTTTTTGAACCTGAAAATTGTGTTAGTTTCTCTATAAGATAGTAAAAGAAGGTTCAAACTGAACAGCTGCTGTCAACGGCCATTCTAAGCTGAATGTGCCTGCTCTCGTCAGATCGCAGCATCAATGCAGCTTAAGGCTTGGCAAGTACCAGCATGGGAGACTGGCTGGGAATCCCAAGTTCCGTTGACCTTTTTGAACCTGAAAATTGTTAGTTTCTCTGTCAAAGATGGTAAAAGAAGGTTCAAATTGAACAGCTGCTGTCAATGGCCATTCTAAGCTGAATGTGAGTGCTCTTGTCGGATCACAGCAGCGATGCGGCTTAAGGCTTGGCAAGTACCAGCATGGGAGACTGGCTGCGAATCCCAAGTTCCGTTGATCTTTTTGAACCTGAAAATTGTTAGTTTCTCTGTCAAAGATGGTAAAAGAAGGTTCAAACTAAACAGCTGCTGTCAACGGCCATTCTAAGCTGAATGTGCCTGCTCTCGTCAGATCGCAGCATCAATGCAGCTTAAGGCTTGGCAAGTACCAGCATGGGAGACTGGCTGGGAATCCCAAGTTCCGTTGACCTTTTTGAACCTGAAAATTGTGTTAGTTTCTCTATGAGATAGTAAAAGAAGGTTCAAATTGAACAGCTGCTGTCAACGGCCATTCTAAGCTGAATGTGCGTGCTCTCCTCAGATCGCAGCAGCAATGCAGCTTAAAGCTTGGCAAGTACCAGCATGGGAGACTGGCTGGGAATCCCAAGTTCCGTTGACCTTTTTGAACCTGAAAATTGTGTTAGTTTCTCTATGAGATAGTAAAAGAAGGTTCAAACTGAACAGCTGCTGTCAACAGCCATTCTAAGCTGAATGTGCCTGCTCTTGTCAGATCGCAGCAGCAATGCAGCTTAAGGCTTGGCAAGTACCAGCATGGGAGACTGGCTGGGAATCCCAAGTTCCGTTGACCTTTTTGAACCTGAAAATTGTGTTAGTTTCTCTATGAGATAGTAAAAGAAGGTTCAAATTGAACAGCTGCTGTCAACGGCCATTCTAAGCTCAATGTGCCTGCTCTCATCAGATCGCAGCAGCAATGCAGCTTAAGGCTTGGCAAGTACCAGCATGGGAGACTGGCTGGGAATCCCAAGTTCCGTTTACCTTTTTGAACCTGAAAATTGTTAGTTTCTCTGTCAAAGATGGTAAAAGAAGGTTCAAATTGAACAGCTGCTGTCAACGGCCATTCTAAGCTGAATGTGCCTGCTCTCGTCAGATCGCAGCAGCAATGCAGCTTAAGGCTTGGCAAGTACCAGCATGGGAGACTGGCTGGGAATCCCAAGTTCCGTTGACCTTTTTGAACCTGAAAATTGTGTTAGTTTCTCTATGAGATAGTAAAAGAAGGTTCAAATTGAACAGCTGCTGTCAACGGCCATTCTAAGCTGAATATGCGTGCTCTTGTCGGATCACAGCAGCGATGCGGCTTAAGGATTGGCAAGTACCAGCATGGGAGACTGGCTGCGAATCCCAAGTTCCGTTGACCTTTTTGAACCTGAAAATTGTGTTAGTTTCTCTATGAGATAGTAAAAGAAGGTTCAAACTGAACAGCTGCTGTCAACGGCCATTCTAAGCTGAATGTGCCTGCTCTCGTCAGATCGCAGCAGCAATGCAGCTTAAGGCTTGGCAAGTACCAGCATGGGATACTGGCTGGGAATCCCAAGTTCCGTTGACCTTTTTGAACCTGAAAATTGTGTTAGTTTCTCTATGAGATAGTAAAAGAAGGTTCAAATTGAACAGCTGCTGTCAACAGCCATTCTAAGCTGAATGTGCCTGCTCTCGTCAGATCGCAGCAGCAATGCAGCTTAAGGCTTGGCAAGTACCAGCATGGGAGACTGGCTGGGAATCCCAAGTTCCGTTGACCTTTTTGAACCTGAAAATTGTGTTAGTTTCTCTATGAGATAGTAAAAGAAGGTTCAAATTGAACAGCTGCTGTCAACGGCCATTCTAAGCTGAATATGCGTGCTCTTGTCGGATCACAGCAGCGATGCGGCTTAAGGATTGGCAAGTACCAGCATGGGAGACTGGCTGCGAATCCCAAGTTCCGTTGACCTTTTTGAACCTGAAAATTGTGTTAGTTTCTCTATGAGATAGTAAAAGAAGGTTCAAACTGAACAGCTGCTGTCAACGGCCATTCTAAGCTGAATGTGCCTGCTCTCGTCAGATCGCAGCAGCAATGCAGCTTAAGGCTTGGCAAGTACCAGCATGGGATACTGGCTGGGAATCCCAAGTTCCGTTGACCTTTTTGAACCTGAAAATTGTGTTAGTTTCTCTATGAGATAGTAAAAGAAGGTTCAAATTGAACAGCTGCTGTCAACGGCCATTCTAAGCTGAATGAGCCTGCTCTCATCAGATCGCAGCAGCAATGCAGCTTAAGGCTTTGCAAGTACCAGCATGGGAGTCTGGCTGGGAATCCCAAGTTCTGTTGACCTTTTTGAACCTGAAAATTGTGTTAGTTTCTCTATGAGATAGTAAAAGAAGGTTCAAATTGAACAGCTGCTGTCAACGGCCATTCTAAGCTGAATGTGCCTGCTCTCATCAGATCGCAGCAGCAATGCAGCTTAAGGCTTGGCAAGTACCAGCATGGGAGACTGGCTGGGAATCCCAAGTTCCGTTGACCTTTTTAAACCTGAAAATTGTTAGTTTCTCTGTCAAAGATGGTAAAAGAAGGTTCAAATTGAACAACTGCTGTCAACGGCCATTCTAAGCTGAATGTGCCTGCTCTCGTCAGATCGCAGCAGCAATGCAGCTTAAGGCTTGGCAAGTACCAGCATGGGAGACTGGCTGGGAATCCCAAGTTCCGTTGACCTTTTTGAACCTGAAAATTGTGTTAGTTTCTCTATGAGATAGTAAAAGAAGGTTCAAACTGAACAGCTGCTGTCAACAGCCATTCTAAGCTGAATGTGCCTGCTCTCGTCAGATCGCAGCAGCAATGCAGCTTAAGGCTTGGCAAGTACCAGCATGGGAGACTGGCTGGGAATCCCAAGTTCCGTTGACCTTTTTGAACCTGAAAATTGTGTTAGTTTCTCTATGAGATAGTAAAAGAAGGTTCAAATTGAACAGCTGCTGTCAACGGCCATTCTAAGCTCAATGTGCCTGCTCTCGTCAGATCGCAGCAGCAATGCAGCTTAAGGCTTGGCAAGTACCAGCATGGGAGACTGGCTGGGAATCCCAAGTTCCGTTGACCTTTATGAACCTGAAAATTGTGTTAGTTTCTCTATGAGATAGTAAAAGAAGGTTCAAACTGAACAGCTGCTGTCAACGGCCATTCTAAGCTGAATGTGCCTGCTCTCGTCAGATCGCAGCAGCAATGCAGCTTAAGGCTTGGCAAGTACCAGCATGGGAGACTGGCTGGGAATCCCAAGTTCCGTTGACCTTTTTGAACCTGAAAATTGTGTTAGTTTCTCTATGAGATAGTAAAAGAAGGTTCAAACTGAACAGCTGCTGTCAACGGCCATTCTAAGCTGAATGTGCCTGCTCTCGTCAGATCGCAGCATCAATGCAGCTTAAGGCTTGGCAAGTACCAGCATGGGAGACTGGCTGGGAATCCCAAGTTCCGTTGACCTTTTTGAACCTGAAAATTGTGTTAGTTTCTCTATGAGATAGTAAAAGAAGGTTCAAATTGAACAGCTGCTGTCAACAGCCATTCTAAGCTGAATGTGCCTGCTCTCGTCAGATCGCAGCAGCAATGCAGCTTAAGGCTTGGCAAGTACCAGCATGGGAGACTGGCTGGGAATCCCAAGTTCCGTTGACCTTTTTGAACCTGAAAATTGTGTTAGTTTCTCTATGAGATAGTAAAAGAAGGTTCAAATTGAACAGCTGCTGTCAACGGCCATTCTAAGCTGAATATGCGTGCTCTTGTCGGATCACAGCAGCGATGCGGCTTAAGGATTGGCAAGTACCAGCATGGGAGACTGGCTGCGAATCCCAAGTTCCGTTGACCTTTTTGAACCTGAAAATTGTGTTAGTTTCTCTATGAGATAGTAAAAGAAGGTTCAAACTGAACAGCTGCTGTCAACGGCCATTCTAAGCTGAATGTGCCTGCTCTCGTCAGATCGCAGCAGCAATGCAGCTTAAGGCTTGGCAAGTACCAGCATGGGATACTGGCTGGGAATCCCAAGTTCCGTTGACCTTTTTGAACCTGAAAATTGTGTTAGTTTCTCTATGAGATAGTAAAAGAAGGTTCAAATTGAACAGCTGCTGTCAACGGCCATTCTAAGCTGAATGAGCCTGCTCTCATCAGATCGCAGCAGCAATGCAGCTTAAGGCTTTGCAAGTACCAGCATGGGAGACTGGCTGGGAATCCCAAGTTCCGTTGACCTTTTTGAACCTGAAAATTGTGTTAGTTTCTCTATGAGATAGTAAAAGAAGGTTCAAATTGAAAAGCTGCTGTCAACGGCCATTCTAAGCTGAATGTGCCTGCTCTCGTCAGATCGCAGCAGCAATGCAGCTTAAGGCTTGGCAAGTACCAGCATGGGAGACTGGCTGGGAATCCCAAGTTCCGTTGACCTTTTTAAACCTGAAAATTGTTAGTTTCTCTGTCAAAGATGGTAAAAGAAGGTTCAAATTGAACAACTGCTGTCAACGGCCATTCTAAGCTGAATGTGCCTGCTCTCGTCAGATCGCAGCAGCAATGCAGCTTAAGGCTTGGCAAGTACCAGCATGGGAGACTGGCTGGGAATCCCAAGTTCCGTTGACCTTTTTGAACCTGAAAATTGTGTTAGTTTCTCTATGAGATAGTAAAAGAAGGTTCAAACTGAACAGCTGCTGTCAACAGCCATTCTAAGCTGAATGTGCCTGCTCTCGTCAGATCGCAGCAGCAATGCAGCTTAAGGCTTGGCAAGTACCAGCATGGGAGACTGGCTGGGAATCCCAAGTTCCGTTGACCTTTTTGAACCTGAAAATTGTGTTAGTTTCTCTATGAGATAGTAAAAGAAGGTTCAAATTGAACAGCTGCTGTCAACGGCCATTCTAAGCTCAATGTGCCTGCTCTCGTCAGATCGCAGCAGCAATGCAGCTTAAGGCTTGGCAAGTACCAGCATGGGAGACTGGCTGGGAATCCCAAGTTCCGTTGACCTTTATGAACCTGAAAATTGTGTTAGTTTCTCTATGAGATAGTAAAAGAAGGTTCAAACTGAACAGCTGCTGTCAACGGCGATTCTAAGCTGAATGTGCCTGCTCTTGTCAGATCGCAGCAGCAATGCAGCTTAAGGCTTGGCAAGTACCAGCATGGGAGACTGGCTGGGAATCCCAAGTTCCGTTGACCTTTTTGAACCTGAAAATTGTGTTAGTTTCTCTATGAGATAGTAAAAGAAGGTTCAAACTGAACAGCTGCTGTCAACGGCCATTCTAAGCTGAATGTGCCTGCTCTCGTCAGATCGCAGCAGCAATGCAGCTTAAGGCTTGGCAAGTACCAGCATGGGAGACTGGCTGGGAATCCCAAGTTCCGTTGACCTTTTTGAACCTGAAAATTGTGTTAGTTTCTCTATGAGATAGTAAAAGAAGGTTCAAACTGAACAGCTGCTGTCAACGGCCATTCTAAGCTGAATGTGCCTGCTCTCGTCAGATCGCAGCAGCAATGCAGCTTAAGGCTTGGCAAGTACCAGCATGGGAGACTGGCTGGGAATCCCAAGTTCCGTTGACCTTTTTGAACCTGAAAATTGTGTTAGTTTCTCTATGAGATAGTAAAAGAAGGTTCAAATTGAACAGCTGCTGTCAACGGCCATTCTAAGCTGAATATGCGTGCTCTTGTCGGATCACAGCAGCGATGCGGCTTAAGGATTGGCAAGTACCAGCATGGGAGACTGGCTGCGAATCCCAAGTTCCGTTGACCTTTTTGAACCTGAAAATTGTGTTAGTTTCTCTATGAGATAGTAAAAGAAGGTTCAAACTGAACAGCTGCTGTCAACGGCCATTCTAAGCTGAATGTGCCTGCTCTCGTCAGATCGCAGCAGCAATGCAGCTTAAGGCTTGGCAAGTACCAGCATGGGATACTGGCTGGGAATCCCAAGTTCCGTTGACCTTTTTGAACCTGAAAATTGTGTTAGTTTCTCTATGAGATAGTAAAAGAAGGTTCAAATTGAACAGCTGCTGTCAACGGCCATTCTAAGCTGAATGAGCCTGCTCTCATCAGATCGCAGCAGCAATGCAGCTTAAGGCTTTGCAAGTACCAGCATGGGAGACTGGCTGGGAATCCCAAGTTCTGTTGACCTTTTTGAACCTGAAAATTGTGTTAGTTTCTCTATGAGATAGTAAAAGAAGGTTCAAATTGAACAGCTGCTGTCAACGGCCATTCTAAGCTGAATGTGCCTGCTCTCATCAGATCGCAGCAGCAATGCAGCTTAAGGCTTGGCAAGTACCAGCATGGGAGACTGGCTGGGAATCCCAAGTTCCGTTGACCTTTTTGAACCTGAAAATTGTGTTAGTTTCTCTATGAGATAGTAAAAGAAGGTTCAAATTGAAAAGCTGCTGTCAACGGCCATTCTAAGCTGAATGTGCCTGCTCTCGTCAGATCGCAGCAGCAATGCAGCTTAAGGCTTGGCAAGTACCAGCATGGGAGACTGGCTGGGAATCCCAAGTTCCGTTGACCTTTTTAAACCTGAAAATTGTTAGTTTCTCTGTCAAAGATGGTAAAAGAAGGTTCAAATTGAACAACTGCTGTCAACGGCCATTCTAAGCTGAATGTGCCTGCTCTCGTCAGATCGCAGCAGCAATGCAGCTTAAGGCTTGGCAAGTACCAGCATGGGAGACTGGCTGGGAATCCCAAGTTCCGTTGACCTTTTTGAACCTGAAAATTGTGTTAGTTTCTCTATGAGATAGTAAAAGAAGGTTCAAACTGAACAGCTGCTGTCAACGGCGATTCTAAGCTGAATGTGCCTGCTCTTGTCAGATCGCAGCAGCAATGCAGCTTAAGGCTTGGCAAGTACCAGCATGGGAGACTGGCTGGGAATCCCAAGTTCCGTTGACCTTTTTGAACCTGAAAATTGTGTTAGTTTCTCTATGAGATAGTAAAAGAAGGTTCAAACTGAACAGCTGCTGTCAACGGCCATTCTAAGCTGAATGTGCCTGCTCTCGTCAGATCGCAGCAGCAATGCAGCTTAAGGCTTGGCAAGTACCAGCATGGGAGACTGGCTGGGAATCCCAAGTTCCGTTGACCTTTTTGAACCTGAAAATTGTGTTAGTTTCTCTATGAGATAGTAAAAGAAGGTTCAAACTGAACAGCTGCTGTCAACGGCCATTCTAAGCTGAATGTGCCTGCTCTCGTCAGATCGCAGCAGCAATGCAGCTTAAGGCTTGGCAAGTACCAGCATGGGAGACTGGCTGGGAATCCCAAGTTCCGTTGACCTTTTTGAACCTGAAAATTGTGTTAGTTTCTCTATGAGATAGTAAAAGAAGGTTCAAATTGAACAGCTGCTGTCAACGGCCATTCTAAGCTCAATGTGCCTGCTCTCGTCAGATCGCAGCAGCAATGCAGCTTAAGGCTTGGCAAGTACCAGCATGGGAGACTGGCTGGGAATCCCAAGTTCCGTTGACCTTTTTGAACCTGAAAATTGTGTTAGTTTCTCTATGAGATAGTAAAAGAAGGTTCAAATTGAACAGCTGCTGTCAACGGCCATTCTAAGCTGAATGTGCCTGCTCTCGTCAGATCGCAGCAGCAATGCAGCTTAAGGCTTGGCAAGTACCAGCATGGGATACTGGCTGGGAATCCCAAGTTCCGTTGACCTTTTTGAACCTGAAAATTGTGTTAGTTTCTCTATGAGATAGTAAAAGAAGGTTCAAATTGAACAGCTGCTGTCAACGGCCATTCTAAGCTGAATGAGCCTGCTCTCATCAGATCGCAGCAGCAATGCAGCTTAAGGCTTTGCAAGTACCAGCATGGGATACTGGCTGGGAATCCCAAGTTCCGTTGACCTTTTTGAACCTGAAAATTGTGTTAGTTTCTCTATGAGATAGTAAAAGAAGGTTCAAATTGAACAGCTGCTGTCAACGGCCATTCTAAGCTGAATGAGCCTGCTCTCATCAGATCGCAGCAGCAATGCAGCTTAAGGCTTTGCAAGTACCAGCATGGGAGACTGGCTGGGAATCCCAAGTTCTGTTGACCTTTTTGAACCTGAAAATTGTGTTAGTTTCTCTATGAGATAGTAAAAGAAGGTTCAAACTGAACAGCTGCTGTCAACGGCCATTCTAAGCTGAATGTGCCTGCTCTCGTCAGATCGCAGCAGCAATGCAGCTTAAGGCTTGGCAAGTACCAGCATGGGATACTGGCTGGGAATCCCAAGTTCCGTTGACCTTTTTGAACCTGAAAATTGTGTTAGTTTCTCTATGAGATAGTAAAAGAAGGTTCAAATTGAACAGCTGCTGTCAACGGCCATTCTAAGCTGAATGAGCCTGCTCTCATCAGATCGCAGCAGCAATGCAGCTTAAGGCTTTGCAAGTACCAGCATGGGAGACTGGCTGGGAATCCCAAGTTCTGTTGACCTTTTTGAACCTGAAAATTGTGTTAGTTTCTCTATGAGATAGTAAAAGAAGGTTCAAATTGAACAGCTGCTGTCAACGGCCATTCTAAGCTGAATGTGCCTGCTCTCATCAGATCGCAGCAGCAATGCAGCTTAAGGCTTGGCAAGTACCAGCATGGGAGACTGGCTGGGAATCCCAAGTTCCGTTGACCTTTTTGAACCTGAAAATTGTGTTAGTTTCTCTATGAGATAGTAAAAGAAGGTTCAAATTGAAAAGCTGCTGTCAACGGCCATTCTAAGCTGAATGTGCCTGCTCTCGTCAGATCGCAGCAGCAATGCAGCTTAAGGCTTGGCAAGTACCAGCATGGGAGACTGGCTGGGAATCCCAAGTTCCGTTGACCTTTTTAAACCTGAAAATTGTTAGTTTCTCTGTCAAAGATGGTAAAAGAAGGTTCAAATTGAACAACTGCTGTCAACGGCCATTCTAAGCTGAATGTGCCTGCTCTCGTCAGATCGCAGCAGCAATGCAGCTTAAGGCTTGGCAAGTACCAGCATGGGAGACTGGCTGGGAATCCCAAGTTCCGTTGACCTTTTTGAACCTGAAAATTGTGTTAGTTTCTCTATGAGATAGTAAAAGAAGGTTCAAACTGAACAGCTGCTGTCAACGGCGATTCTAAGCTGAATGTGCCTGCTCTTGTCAGATCGCAGCAGCAATGCAGCTTAAGGCTTGGCAAGTACCAGCATGGGAGACTGGCTGGGAATCCCAAGTTCCGTTGACCTTTTTGAACCTGAAAATTGTGTTAGTTTCTCTATGAGATAGTAAAAGAAGGTTCAAACTGAACAGCTGCTGTCAACGGCCATTCTAAGCTGAATGTGCCTGCTCTCGTCAGATCGCAGCAGCAATGCAGCTTAAGGCTTGGCAAGTACCAGCATGGGAGACTGGCTGGGAATCCCAAGTTCCGTTGACCTTTTTGAACCTGAAAATTGTGTTAGTTTCTCTATGAGATAGTAAAAGAAGGTTCAAACTGAACAGCTGCTGTCAACGGCCATTCTAAGCTGAATGTGCCTGCTCTCGTCAGATCGCAGCAGCAATGCAGCTTAAGGCTTGGCAAGTACCAGCATGGGAGACTGGCTGGGAATCCCAAGTTCCGTTGACCTTTTTGAACCTGAAAATTGTGTTAGTTTCTCTATGAGATAGTAAAAGAAGGTTCAAATTGAACAGCTGCTGTCAACGGCCATTCTAAGCTCAATGTGCCTGCTCTCGTCAGATCGCAGCAGCAATGCAGCTTAAGGCTTGGCAAGTACCAGCATGGGAGACTGGCTGGGAATCCCAAGTTCCGTTGACCTTTTTGAACCTGAAAATTGTGTTAGTTTCTCTATGAGATAGTAAAAGAAGGTTCAAATTGAACAGCTGCTGTCAACGGCCATTCTAAGCTCAATGTGCCTGCTCTCCTCAGATCGCAGCAGCAATGCAGCTTAAGGCTTGGCAAGTACCAGCATGGGAGACTGGCTGGGAATCCCAAGTTCCGTTGACCTTTATGAACCTGAAAATTGTGTTAGTTTCTCTATGAGATAGTAAAAGAAGGTTCAAACTGAACAGCTGCTGTCAACGGCGATTCTAAGCTGAATGTGCCTGCTCTTGTCAGATCGCAGCAGCAATGCAGCTTAAGGCTTGGCAAGTACCAGCATGGGAGACTGGCTGGGAATCCCAAGTTCCGTTGACCTTTTTGAACCTGAAAATTGTGTTAGTTTCTCTATGAGATAGTAAAAGAAGGTTCAAACTGAACAGCTGCTGTCAACGGCCATTCTAAGCTGAATGTGCCTGCTCTCGTCAGATCGCAGCAGCAATGCAGCTTAAGGCTTGGCAAGTACCAGCATGGGAGACTGGCTGGGAATCCCAAGTTCCGTTGACCTTTTTGAACCTGAAAATTGTGTTAGTTTCTCTATGAGATAGTAAAAGAAGGTTCAAATTGAACAGCTGCTGTCAACGGCCATTCTAAGCTGAATATGCGTGCTCTTGTCGGATCACAGCAGCGATGCGGCTTAAGGATTGGCAAGTACCAGCATGGGAGACTGGCTGCGTATCCCAAGTTCCGTTGACCTTTTTGAACCTGAAAATTGTGTTAGTTTCTCTATGAGATAGTAAAAGAAGGTTCAAACTGAACAGCTGCTGTCAACGGCCATTCTAAGCTGAATGTGCCTGCTCTCGTCAGATCGCAGCAGCAATGCAGCTTAAGGCTTGGCAAGTACCAGCATGGGATACTGGCTGGGAATCCCAAGTTCCGTTGACCTTTTTGAACCTGAAAATTGTGTTAGTTTCTCTATGAGATAGTAAAAGAAGGTTCAAATTGAACAGCTGCTGTCAACGGCCATTCTAAGCTGAATGAGCCTGCTCTCATCAGATCGCAGCAGCAATGCAGCTTAAGGCTTTGCAAGTACCAGCATGGGAGACTGGCTGGGAATCCCAAGTTCTGTTGACCTTTTTGAACCTGAAAATTGTGTTAGTTTCTCTATGAGATAGTAAAAGAAGGTTCAAATTGAACAGCTGCTGTCAACGGCCATTCTAAGCTGAATGTGCCTGCTCTCATCAGATCGCAGCAGCAATGCAGCTTAAGGCTTGGCAAGTACCAGCATGGGAGACTGGCTGGGAATCCCAAGTTCCGTTGACCTTTTTGAACCTGAAAATTGTGTTAGTTTCTCTATGAGATAGTAAAAGAAGGTTCAAATTGAAAAGCTGCTGTCAACGGCCATTCTAAGCTGAATGTGCCTGCTCTCGTCAGATCGCAGCAGCAATGCAGCTTAAGGCTTGGCAAGTACCAGCATGGGAGACTGGCTGGGAATCCCAAGTTCCGTTGACCTTTTTAAACCTGAAAATTGTTAGTTTCTCTGTCAAAGATGGTAAAAGAAGGTTCAAATTGAACAACTGCTGTCAACGGCCATTCTAAGCTGAATGTGCCTGCTCTCGTCAGATCGCAGCAGCAATGCAGCTTAAGGCTTGGCAAGTACCAGCATGGGAGACTGGCTGGGAATCCCAAGTTCCGTTGACCTTTTTGAACCTGAAAATTGTGTTAGTTTCTCTATGAGATAGTAAAAGAAGGTTCAAACTGAACAGCTGCTGTCAACAGCCATTCTAAGCTGAATGTGCCTGCTCTCGTCAGATCGCAGCAGCAATGCAGCTTAAGGCTTGGCAAGTACCAGCATGGGAGACTGGCTGGGAATCCCAAGTTCCGTTGACCTTTTTGAACCTGAAAATTGTGTTAGTTTCTCTATGAGATAGTAAAAGAAGGTTCAAATTGAACAGCTGCTGTCAACGGCCATTCTAAGCTCAATGTGCCTGCTCTCGTCAGATCGCAGCAGCAATGCAGCTTAAGGCTTGGCAAGTACCAGCATGGGAGACTGGCTGGGAATCCCAAGTTCCGTTGACCTTTTTGAACCTGAAAATTGTGTTAGTTTCTCTATGAGATAGTAAAAGAAGGTTCAAACTGAACAGCTGCTGTCAACGGCCATTCTAAGCTGAATGTGCCTGCTCTTGTCAGATCGCAGCAGCAATGCAGCTTAAGGCTTGGCAAGTACCAGCATGGGAGACTGGCTGGGAATCCCAAGTTCCGTTGACCTTTTTGAACCTGAAAATTGTGTTAGTTTCTCTATGAGATAGTAAAAGAAGGTTCAAACTGAACAGCTGCTGTCAACGGCCATTCTAAGCTGAATGTGCCTGCTCTCGTCAGATCGCAGCAGCAATGCAGCTTAAGGCTTGGCAAGTACCAGCATGGGAGACTGGCTGGGAATCCCAAGTTCCGTTGACCTTTTTGAACCTGAAAATTGTGTTAGTTTCTCTATGAGATAGTAAAAGAAGGTTCAAACTGAACAGCTGCTGTCAACGGCCATTCTAAGCTGAATGTGCCTGCTCTCGTCAGATCGCAGCATCAATGCAGCTTAAGGCTTGGCAAGTACCAGCATGGGAGACTGGCTGGGAATCCCAAGTTCCGTTGACCTTTTTGAACCTGAAAATTGTGTTAGTTTCTCTATGAGATAGTAAAAGAAGGTTCAAATTGAACAGCTGCTGTCAACAGCCATTCTAAGCTGAATGTGCCTGCTCTCGTCAGATCGCAGCAGCAATGCAGCTTAAGGCTTGGCAAGTACCAGCATGGGAGACTGGCTGGGAATCCCAAGTTCCGTTGACCTTTTTGAACCTGAAAATTGTGTTAGTTTCTCTATGAGATAGTAAAAGAAGGTTCAAATTGAACAGCTGCTGTCAACGGCCATTCTAAGCTGAATATGCGTGCTCTTGTCGGATCACAGCAGCGATGCGGCTTAAGGATTGGCAAGTACCAGCATGGGAGACTGGCTGCGAATCCCAAGTTCCGTTGACCTTTTTGAACCTGAAAATTGTGTTAGTTTCTCTATGAGATAGTAAAAGAAGGTTCAAACTGAACAGCTGCTGTCAACGGCCATTCTAAGCTGAATGTGCCTGCTCTCGTCAGATCGCAGCAGCAATGCAGCTTAAGGCTTGGCAAGTACCAGCATGGGATACTGGCTGGGAATCCCAAGTTCCGTTGACCTTTTTGAACCTGAAAATTGTGTTAGTTTCTCTATGAGATAGTAAAAGAAGGTTCAAATTGAACAGCTGCTGTC
Source organism: Engystomops pustulosus (assembly GCF_040894005.1). Taxonomy (NCBI): domain Eukaryota; kingdom Metazoa; phylum Chordata; class Amphibia; order Anura; family Leptodactylidae; genus Engystomops; species Engystomops pustulosus. The sequence goes on from NC_092419.1 coordinate 65,217,946, forward strand.
AACGGCCATTCTAAGCTGAATGAGCCTGCTCTCATCAGATCGCAGCAGCAATGCAGCTTAAGGCTTTGCAAGTACCAGCATGGGAGACTGGCTGGGAATCCCAAGTTCTGTTGACCTTTTTGAACCTGAAAATTGTGTTAGTTTCTCTATGAGATAGTAAAAGAAGGTTCAAATTGAAAAGCTGCTGTCAACGGCCATTCTAAGCTGAATGTGCCTGCTCTCGTCAGATCGCAGCAGCAATGCAGCTTAAGGCTTGGCAAGTACCAGCATGGGAGACTGGCTGGGAATCCCAAGTTCCGTTGCCCTTTTTGAACCTGAAAATTGTGTTAGTTTCTCTATGAGATAGTAAAAGAAGGTTCAAACTGAACAGCTGCTGTCAACGGCCATTCTAAGCTGAATGTGCCTGCTCTCGTCAGATCGCAGCAGCAATGCAGCTTAAGGCTTGGCAAGTACCAGCATGGGAGACTGGCTGGGAATCCCAAGTTCCGTTGACCTTTTTGAACCTGAAAATTGTGTTAGTTTCTCTATGAGATAGTAAAAGAAGGTTCAAATTGAAAAGCTGCTGTCAACGGCCATTCTAAGCTGAATGTGCCTGCTCTCGTCAGATCGCAGCAGCAATGCAGCTTAAGGCTTGGCAAGTACCAGCATGGGAGACTGGCTGGGAATCCCAAGTTCCGTTGACCTTTTTAAACCTGAAAATTGTTAGTTTCTCTGTCAAAGATGGTAAAAGAAGGTTCAAATTGAACAACTGCTGTCAACGGCCATTCTAAGCTGAATGTGCCTGCTCTCGTCAGATCGCAGCAGCAATGCAGCTTAAGGCTTGGCAAGTACCAGCATGGGAGACTGGCTGGGAATCCCAAGTTCCGTTGACCTTTTTGAACCTGAAAATTGTGTTAGTTTCTCTATGAGATAGTAAAAGAAGGTTCAAACTGAACAGCTGCTGTCAACAGCGATTCTAAGCTGAATGTGCCTGCTCTCGTCAGATCGCAGCAGCAATGCAGCTTAAGGCTTGGCAAGTACCAGCATGGGAGACTGGCTGGGAATCCCAAGTTCCGTTGACCTTTTTGAACCTGAAAATTGTGTTAGTTTCTCTATGAGATAGTAAAAGAAGGTTCAAATTGAACAGCTGCTGTCAACGGCCATTCTAAGCTCAATGTGCCTGCTCTCGTCAGATCGCAGCAGCAATGCAGCTTAAGGCTTGGCAAGTACCAGCATGGGAGACTGGCTGGGAATCCCAAGTTCCGTTGACCTTTATGAACCTGAAAATTGTGTTAGTTTCTCTATGAGATAGTAAAAGAAGGTTCAAACTGAACAGCTGCTGTCAACGGCCATTCTAAGCTGAATGTGCCTGCTCTCGTCAGATCGCAGCAGCAATGCAGCTTAAGGCTTGGCAAGTACCAGCATGGGAGACTGGCTGGGAATCCCAAGTTCCGTTGACCTTTTTGAACCTGAAAATTGTGTTAGTTTCTCTATGAGATAGTAAAAGAAGGTTCAAACTGAACAGCTGCTGTCAACGGCCATTCTAAGCTGAATGTGCCTGCTCTCGTCAGATCGCAGCAGCAATGCAGCTTAAGGCTTGGCAAGTACCAGCATGGGAGACTGGCTGGGAATCCCAAGTTCCGTTGACCTTTTTGAACCTGAAAATTGTGTTAGTTTCTCTATGAGATAGTAAAAGAAGGTTCAAACTGAACAGCTGCTGTCAACGGCCATTCTAAGCTGAATGTGCCTGCTCTCGTCAGATCGCAGCATCAATGCAGCTTAAGGCTTGGCAAGTACCAGCATGGGAGACTGGCTGGGAATCCCAAGTTCCGTTGACCTTTTTGAACCTGAAAATTGTGTTAGTTTCTCTATGAGATAGTAAAAGAAGGTTCAAATTGAACAGCTGCTGTCAACAGCCATTCTAAGCTGAATGTGCCTGCTCTCGTCAGATCGCAGCAGCAATGCAGCTTAAGGCTTGACAAGTACCAGCATGGGAGACTGGCTGGGAATCCCAAGTTCCGTTGACCTTTTTGAACCTGAAAATTGTGTTAGTTTCTCTATGAGATAGTAAAAGAAGGTTCAAATTGAACAGCTGCTGTCAACGGCCATTCTAAGCTGAATATGCGTGCTCTTGTCGGATCACAGCAGCGATGCGGCTTAAGGATTGGCAAGTACCAGCATGGGAGACTGGCTGCGAATCCCAAGTTACGTTGACCTTTTTGAACCTGAAAATTGTGTTAGTTTCTCTATGAGATAGTAAAAGAAGGTTCAAACTGAACAGCTGCTGTCAACGGCCATTCTAAGCTGAATGTGCCTGCTCTCGTCAGATCGCAGCAGCAATGCAGCTTAAGGCTTGGCAAGTACCAGCATGGGATACTGGCTGGGAATCCCAAGTTCCGTTGACCTTTTTGAACCTGAAAATTGTGTTAGTTTCTCTATGAGATAGTAAAAGAAGGTTCAAATTGAACAGCTGCTGTCAACGGCCATTCTAAGCTGAATGAGCCTGCTCTCATCAGATCGCAGCAGCAATGCAGCTTAAGGCTTTGCAAGTACCAGCATGGGAGACTGGCTGGGAATCCCAAGTTCTGTTGACCTTTTTGAACCTGAAAATTGTGTTAGTTTCTCTATGAGATAGTAAAAGAAGGTTCAAATTGAACAGCTGCTGTCAACGGCCATTCTAAGCTGAATGTGCCTGCTCTTGTCAGATCGCCGCAGCTTAAGGCTTGGCAAGTACCAGCATGGGAGACTGGCTGGGAATCCCAAGTTCCGTTGACCTTTTTGAACCTGAAAATTGTGTTAGTTTCTCTATGAGATAGTAAAAGAAGGTTCAAATTGAACAGCTGCTGTCAACGGCCATTCTAAGCTGAATGTGCCTGCTCTCATCAGATCGCAGCAGCAATGCAGCTTAAGGCTTGGCAAGTACCAGCATGGGAGACTGGCTGGGAATCCCAAGTTCCGTTGACCTTTTTGAACCTGAAAATTGTGTTAGTTTCTCTATGAGATAGTAAAAGAAGGTTCAAACTGAACAGCTGCTGTCAACGGCCATTCTAAGCTGAATGTGCCTGCTCTCGTCAGATCGCAGCATCAATGCAGCTTAAGGCTTGGCAAGTACCAGCATGGGAGACTGGCTGGGAATCCCAAGTTCCGTTGACCTTTTTGAACCTGAAAATTGTTAGTTTCTCTGTCAAAGATGGTAAAAGAAGGTTCAAATTGAACAGCTGCTGTCAATGGCCATTCTAAGCTGAATGTGAGTGCTCTTGTCGGATCACAGCAGCGATGCGGCTTAAGGCTTGGCAAGTACCAGCATGGGAGACTGGCTGCGAATCCCAAGTTCCGTTGATCTTTTTGAACCTGAAAATTGTTAGTTTCTCTGTCAAAGATGGTAAAAGAAGGTTCAAACTAAACAGCTGCTGTCAACGGCCATTCTAAGCTGAATGTGCCTGCTCTCGTCAGATCGCAGCATCAATGCAGCTTAAGGCTTGGCAAGTACCAGCATGGGAGACTGGCTGGGAATCCCAAGTTCCGTTGACCTTTTTGAACCTGAAAATTGTGTTAGTTTCTCTATGAGATAGTAAAAGAAGGTTCAAATTGAACAGCTGCTGTCAACAGCCATTCTAAGATGAATGTGCCTGCTCTCGTCAGATCGCAGCAGCAATGCAGCTTAAGGCTTGGCAAGTACCAGCATGGGAGACTGGCTGTGAATCCCAAGTTCCGTTGACCTTTTTGAACCTGAAAATTGTGTTAGTTTCTCTATGAGATAGTAAAAGAAGGTTCAAATTGAACAGCTGCTGTCAACGGCCATTCTAAGCTGAATGTGCGTGCTCTCCTCAGATCGCAGCAGCAATGCAGCTTAAGGCTTGGCAAGTACCAGCATGGGAGACTGGCTGGGAATCCCAAGTTCCGTTGACCTTTTTGAACCTGAAAATTGTGTTAGTTTCTCTATGAGATAGTAAAAGAAGGTTCAAACTGAACAGCTGCTGTCAACAGCCATTCTAAGCTGAATGTGCCTGCTCTTGTCAGATCGCAGCAGCAATGCAGCTTAAGGCTTGGCAAGTACCAGCATGGGAGACTGGCTGGGAATCCCAAGTTCCGTTGACCTTTTTGAACCTGAAAATTGTGTTAGTTTCTCTATGAGATAGTAAAAGAAGGTTCAAATTGAACAGCTGCTGTCAACGGCCATTCTAAGCTCAATGTGCCTGCTCTCATCAGATCGCAGCAGCAATGCAGCTTAAGGCTTGGCAAGTACCAGCATGGGAGACTGGCTGGGAATCCCAAGTTCCGTTTACCTTTTTGAACCTGAAAATTGTTAGTTTCTCTGTCAAAGATGGTAAAAGAAGGTTCAAATTGAACAGCTGCTGTCAACGGCCATTCTAAGCTGAATGTGCCTGCTCTCGTCAGATCGCAGCAGCAATGCAGCTTAAGGCTTGGCAAGTACCAGCATGGGAGACTGGCTGGGAATCCCAAGTTCCGTTGACCTTTTTGAACCTGAAAATTGTGTTAGTTTCTCTATGAGATAGTAAAAGAAGGTTCAAATTGAACAGCTGCTGTCAACGGCCATTCTAAGCTGAATATGCGTGCTCTTGTCGGATCACAGCAGCGATGCGGCTTAAGGATTGGCAAGTACCAGCATGGGAGACTGGCTGCGAATCCCAAGTTCCGTTGACCTTTTTGAACCTGAAAATTGTGTTAGTTTCTCTATGAGATAGTAAAAGAAGGTTCAAACTGAACAGCTGCTGTCAACGGCCATTCTAAGCTGAATGTGCCTGCTCTCGTCAGATCGCAGCAGCAATGCAGCTTAAGGCTTGGCAAGTACCAGCATGGGATACTGGCTGGGAATCCCAAGTTCCGTTGACCTTTTTGAACCTGAAAATTGTGTTAGTTTCTCTATGAGATAGTAAAAGAAGGTTCAAATTGAACAGCTGCTGTCAACAGCCATTCTAAGCTGAATGTGCCTGCTCTCGTCAGATCGCAGCAGCAATGCAGCTTAAGGCTTGGCAAGTACCAGCATGGGAGACTGGCTGGGAATCCCAAGTTCCGTTGACCTTTTTGAACCTGAAAATTGTGTTAGTTTCTCTATGAGATAGTAAAAGAAGGTTCAAATTGAACAGCTGCTGTCAACGGCCATTCTAAGCTGAATATGCGTGCTCTTGTCGGATCACAGCAGCGATGCGGCTTAAGGATTGGCAAGTACCAGCATGGGAGACTGGCTGCGAATCCCAAGTTCCGTTGACCTTTTTGAACCTGAAAATTGTGTTAGTTTCTCTATGAGATAGTAAAAGAAGGTTCAAACTGAACAGCTGCTGTCAACGGCCATTCTAAGCTGAATGAGCCTGCTCTCATCAGATCGCAGCAGCAATGCAGCTTAAGGCTTTGCAAGTACCAGCATGGGAGACTGGCTGGGAATCCCAAGTTCTGTTGACCTTTTGGAACCTGAAAATTGTGTTAGTTTCTCTATGAGATAGTAAAAGAAGGTTCAAATTGAACAGCTGCTGTCAACGGCCATTCTAAGCTGAATGTGCCTGCTCTCATCAGATCGCAGCAGCAATGCAGCTTAAGGCTTGGCAAGTACCAGCATGGGAGACTGGCTGGGAATCCCAAGTTCCGTTGACCTTTTTGAACCTGAAAATTGTGTTAGTTTCTCTATGAGATAGTAAAAGAAGGTTCAAATTGAAAAGCTGCTGTCAACGGCCATTCTAAGCTGAATGTGCCTGCTCTCGTCAGATCGCAGCAGCAATGCAGCTTAAGGCTTGGCAAGTACCAGCATGGGAGACTGGCTGGGAATCCCAAGTTCCGTTGACCTTTTTAAACCTGAAAATTGTTAGTTTCTCTGTCAAAGATGGTAAAAGAAGGTTCAAATTGAACAACTGCTGTCAACGGCCATTCTAAGCTGAATGTGCCTGCTCTCGTCAGATCGCAGCAGCAATGCAGCTTAAGGCTTGGCAAGTACCAGCATGGGAGACTGGCTGGGAATCCCAAGTTCCGTTGACCTTTTTGAACCTGAAAATTGTGTTAGTTTCTCTATGAGATAGTAAAAGAAGGTTCAAACTGAACAGCTGCTGTCAACAGCCATTCTAAGCTGAATGTGCCTGCTCTCGTCAGATCGCAGCAGCAATGCAGCTTAAGGCTTGGCAAGTACCAGCATGGGAGACTGGCTGGGAATCCCAAGTTCCGTTGACCTTTTTGAACCTGAAAATTGTGTTAGTTTCTCTATGAGATAGTAAAAGAAGGTTCAAATTGAACAGCTGCTGTCAACGGCCATTCTAAGCTCAATGTGCCTGCTCTCGTCAGATCGCAGCAGCAATGCAGCTTAAGGCTTGGCAAGTACCAGCATGGGAGACTGGCTGGGAATCCCAAGTTCCGTTGACCTTTATGAACCTGAAAATTGTGTTAGTTTCTCTATGAGATAGTAAAAGAAGGTTCAAACTGAACAGCTGCTGTCAACGGCCATTCTAAGCTGAATGTGCCTGCTCTTGTCAGATCGCAGCAGCAATGCAGCTTAAGGCTTGGCAAGTACCAGCATGGGAGACTGGCTGGGAATCCCAAGTTCCGTTGACCTTTTTGAACCTGAAAATTGTGTTAGTTTCTCTATGAGATAGTAAAAGAAGGTTCAAACTGAACAGCTGCTGTCAACGGCCATTCTAAGCTGAATGTGCCTGCTCTCGTCAGATCGCAGCAGCAATGCAGCTTAAGGCTTGGCAAGTACCAGCATGGGAGACTGGCTGGGAATCCCAAGTTCCGTTGACCTTTTTGAACCTGAAAATTGTGTTAGTTTCTCTATGAGATAGTAAAAGAAGGTTCAAATTGAACAGCTGCTGTCAACAGCCATTCTAAGCTGAATGTGCCTGCTCTCGTCAGATCGCAGCAGCAATGCAGCTTAAGGCTTGGCAAGTACCAGCATGGGAGACTGGCTGGGAATCCCAAGTTCCGTTGACCTTTTTGAACCTGAAAATTGTGTTAGTTTCTCTATGAGATAGTAAAAGAAGGTTCAAATTGAACAGCTGCTGTCAACGGCCATTCTAAGCTGAATATGCGTGCTCTTGTCGGATCACAGCAGCGATGCGGCTTAAGGATTGGCAAGTACCAGCATGGGAGACTGTCTGCGAATCCCAAGTTCCGTTGACCTTTTTGAACCTGAAAATTGTGTTAGTTTCTCTATGAGATAGTAAAAGAAGGTTCAAACTGAACAGCTGCTGTCAACGGCCATTCTAAGCTGAATGTGCCTGCTCTCGTCAGATCGCAGCAGCAATGCAGCTTAAGGCTTGGCAAGTACCAGCATGGGATACTGGCTGGGAATCCCAAGTTCCGTTGACCTTTTTGAACCTGAAAATTGTGTTAGTTTCTCTATGAGATAGTAAAAGAAGGTTCAAATTGAACAGCTGCTGTCAACGGCCATTCTAAGCTGAATGAGCCTGCTCTCATCAGATCGCAGCAGCAATGCAGCTTAAGGCTTTGCAAGTACCAGCATGGGAGACTGGCTGGGAATCCCAAGTTCTGTTGACCTTTTTGAACCTGAAAATTGTGTTAGTTTCTCTATGAGATAGTAAAAGAAGGTTCAAATTGAACAGCTGCTGTCAACGGCCATTCTATGCTGAATGTGCCTGCTCTCATCAGATCGCAGCAGCAATGCAGCTTAAGGCTTGGCAAGTACCAGCATGGGAGACTGGCTGGGAATCCCAAGTTCCGTTGACCTTTTTGAACCTGAAAATTGTGTTAGTTTCTCTATGAGATAGTAAAAGAAGGTTCAAATTGAAAAGCTGCTGTCAACGGCCATTCTAAGCTGAATGTGCCTGCTCTCGTCAGATCGCAGCAGCAATGCAGCTTAAGGCTTGGCAAGTACCAGCATGGGAGACTGGCTGGGAATCCCAAGTTCCGTTGACCTTTTTGAACCTGAAAATTGTGTTAGTTTCTCTATGAGATAGTAAAAGAAGGTTCAAACTGAACAGCTGCTGTCAACGGCCATTCTAAGCTGAATGTGCCTGCTCTCGTCAGATCGCAGCAGCAATGCAGCTTAAGGCTTGGCAAGTACCAGCATGGGAGACTGGCTGGGAATCCCAAGTTCCGTTGACCTTTTTGAACCTGAAAATTGTGTTAGTTTCTCTATGAGATAGTAAAAGAAGGTTCAAATTGAAAAGCTGCTGTCAACGGCCATTCTAAGCTGAATGTGCCTGCTCTCGTCAGATCGCAGCAGCAATGCAGCTTAAGGCTTGGCAAGTACCAGCATGGGAGACTGGCTGGGAATCCCAAGTTCCGTTGACCTTTTTAAACCTGAAAATTGTTAGTTTCTCTGTCAAAGATGGTAAAAGAAGGTTCAAATTGAACAACTGCTGTCAACGGCCATTCTAAGCTGAATGTGCCTGCTCTCGTCAGATCGCAGCAGCAATGCAGCTTAAGGCTTGGCAAGTACCAGCATGGGAGACTGGCTGGGAATCCCAAGTTCCGTTGACCTTTTTGAACCTGAAAATTGTGTTAGTTTCTCTATGAGATAGTAAAAGAAGGTTCAAACTGAACAGCTGCTGTCAACAGCCATTCTAAGCTGAATGTGCCTGCTCTCGTCAGATCGCAGCAGCAATGCAGCTTAAGGCTTGGCAAGTACCAGCATGGGAGACTGGCTGGGAATCCCAAGTTCCGTTGACCTTTTTGAACCTGAAAATTGTGTTAGTTTCTCTATGAGATAGTAAAAGAAGGTTCAAATTGAACAGCTGCTGTCAACGGCCATTCTAAGCTCAATGTGCCTGCTCTCGTCAGATCGCAGCAGCAATGCAGCTTAAGGCTTGGCAAGTACCAGCATGGGAGACTGGCTGGGAATCCCAAGTTCCGTTGACCTTTATGAACCTGAAAATTGTGTTAGTTTCTCTATGAGATAGTAAAAGAAGGTTCAAACTGAACAGCTGCTGTCAACGGCCATTCTAAGCTGAATGTGCCTGCTCTCGTCAGATCGCAGCAGCAATGCAGCTTAAGGCTTGGCAAGTACCAGCATGGGAGACTGGCTGGGAATCCCAAGTTCCGTTGACCTTTTTGAACCTGAAAATTGTGTTAGTTTCTCTATGAGATAGTAAAAGAAGGTTCAAACTGAACAGCTGCTGTCAACGGCCATTCTAAGCTGAATGTGCCTGCTCTCGTCAGATCGCAGCAGCAATGCAGCTTAAGGCTTGGCAAGTACCAGCATGGGAGACTGGCTGGGAATCCCAAGTTCCGTTGACCTTTTTGAACCTGAAAATTGTGTTAGTTTCTCTATGAGATAGTAAAAGAAGGTTCAAACTGAACAGCTGCTGTCAACGGCCATTCTAAGCTGAATGTGCCTGCTCTCGTCAGATCGCAGCATCAATGCAGCTTAAGGCTTGGCAAGTACCAGCATGGGAGACTGGCTGGGAATCCCAAGTTCCGTTGACCTTTTTGAACCTGAAAATTGTGTTAGTTTCTCTATGAGATAGTAAAAGAAGGTTCAAATTGAACAGCTGCTGTCAACAGCCATTCTAAGCTGAATGTGCCTGCTCTCGTCAGATCGCAGCAGCAATGCAGCTTAAGGCTTGACAAGTACCAGCATGGGAGACTGGCTGGGAATCCCAAGTTCCGTTGACCTTTTTGAACCTGAAAATTGTGTTAGTTTCTCTATGAGATAGTAAAAGAAGGTTCAAATTGAACAGCTGCTGTCAACGGCCATTCTAAGCTGAATATGCGTGCTCTTGTCGGATCACAGCAGCGATGCGGCTTAAGGATTGGCAAGTACCAGCATGGGAGACTGGCTGCGAATCCCAAGTTCCGTTGACCTTTTTGAACCTGAAAATTGTGTTAGTTTCTCTATGAGATAGTAAAAGAAGGTTCAAACTGAACAGCTGCTGTCAACGGCCATTCTAAGCTGAATGTGCCTGCTCTCGTCAGATCGCAGCAGCAATGCAGCTTAAGGCTTGGCAAGTACCAGCATGGGATACTGGCTGGGAATCCCAAGTTCCGTTGACCTTTTTGAACCTGAAAATTGTGTTAGTTTCTCTATGAGATAGTAAAAGAAGGTTCAAATTGAACAGCTGCTGTCAACGGCCATTCTAAGCTGAATGAGCCTGCTCTCATCAGATCGCAGCAGCAATGCAGCTTAAGGCTTTGCAAGTACCAGCATGGGAGACTGGCTGGGAATCCCAAGTTCTGTTGACCTTTTTGAACCTGAAAATTGTGTTAGTTTCTCTATGAGATAGTAAAAGAAGGTTCAAATTGAACAGCTGCTGTCAACGGCCATTCTAAGCTGAATGTGCCTGCTCTTGTCAGATCGCCGCAGCTTAAGGCTTGGCAAGTACCAGCATGGGAGACTGGCTGGGAATCCCAAGTTCCGTTGACCTTTTTGAACCTGAAAATTGTGTTAGTTTCTCTATGAGATAGTAAAAGAAGGTTCAAATTGAACAGCTGCTGTCAACGGCCATTCTAAGCTGAATGTGCCTGCTCTCATCAGATCGCAGCAGCAATGCAGCTTAAGGCTTGGCAAGTACCAGCATGGGAGACTGGCTGGGAATCCCAAGTTCCGTTGACCTTTTTGAACCTGAAAATTGTGTTAGTTTCTCTATGAGATAGTAAAAGAAGGTTCAAACTGAACAGCTGCTGTCAACGGCCATTCTAAGCTGAATGTGCCTGCTCTCGTCAGATCGCAGCATCAATGCAGCTTAAGGCTTGGCAAGTACCAGCATGGGAGACTGGCTGGGAATCCCAAGTTCCGTTGACCTTTTTGAACCTGAAAATTGTTAGTTTCTCTGTCAAAGATGGTAAAAGAAGGTTCAAATTGAACAGCTGCTGTCAATGGCCATTCTAAGCTGAATGTGAGTGCTCTTGTCGGATCACAGCAGCGATGCGGCTTAAGGCTTGGCAAGTACCAGCATGGGAGACTGGCTGCGAATCCCAAGTTCCGTTGATCTTTTTGAACCTGAAAATTGTTAGTTTCTCTGTCAAAGATGGTAAAAGAAGGTTCAAACTAAACAGCTGCTGTCAACGGCCATTCTAAGCTGAATGTGCCTGCTCTCGTCAGATCGCAGCATCAATGCAGCTTAAGGCTTGGCAAGTACCAGCATGGGAGACTGGCTGGGAATCCCAAGTTCCGTTGACCTTTTTGAACCTGAAAATTGTGTTAGTTTCTCTATGAGATAGTAAAAGAAGGTTCAAATTGAACAGCTGCTGTCAACGGCCATTCTAAGCTGAATGTGCGTGCTCTCCTCAGATCGCAGCAGCAATGCAGCTTAAGGCTTGGCAAGTACCAGCATGGGAGACTGGCTGGGAATCCCAAGTTCCGTTGACCTTTTTGAACCTGAAAATTGTGTTAGTTTCTCTATGAGATAGTAAAAGAAGGTTCAAACTGAACAGCTGCTGTCAACAGCCATTCTAAGCTGAATGTGCCTGCTCTTGTCAGATCGCAGCAGCAATGCAGCTTAAGGCTTGGCAAGTACCAGCATGGGAGACTGGCTGGGAATCCCAAGTTCCGTTGACCTTTTTGAACCTGAAAATTGTGTTAGTTTCTCTATGAGATAGTAAAAGAAGGTTCAAATTGAACAGCTGCTGTCAACGGCCATTCTAAGCTCAATGTGCCTGCTCTCATCAGATCGCAGCAGCAATGCAGCTTAAGGCTTGGCAAGTACCAGCATGGGAGACTGGCTGGGAATCCCAAGTTCCGTTTACCTTTTTGAACCTGAAAATTGTTAGTTTCTCTGTCAAAGATGGTAAAAGAAGGTTCAAATTGAACAGCTGCTGTCAACGGCCATTCTAAGCTGAATGTGCCTGCTCTCGTCAGATCGCAGCAGCAATGCAGCTTAAGGCTTGGCAAGTACCAGCATGGGAGACTGGCTGGGAATCCCAAGTTCCGTTGACCTTTTTGAACCTGAAAATTGTGTTAGTTTCTCTATGAGATAGTAAAAGAAGGTTCAAATTGAACAGCTGCTGTCAACGGCCATTCTAAGCTGAATATGCGTGCTCTTGTCGGATCACAGCAGCGATGCGGCTTAAGGATTGGCAAGTACCAGCATGGGAGACTGGCTGCGAATCCCAAGTTCCGTTGACCTTTTTGAACCTGAAAATTGTGTTAGTTTCTCTATGAGATAGTAAAAGAAGGTTCAAACTGAACAGCTGCTGTCAACGGCCATTCTAAGCTGAATGTGCCTGCTCTCGTCAGATCGCAGCAGCAATGCAGCTTAAGGCTTGGCAAGTACCAGCATGGGATACTGGCTGGGAATCCCAAGTTCCGTTGACCTTTTTGAACCTGAAAATTGTGTTAGTTTCTCTATGAGATAGTAAAAGAAGGTTCAAATTGAACAGCTGCTGTCAACAGCCATTCTAAGCTGAATGTGCCTGCTCTCGTCAGATCGCAGCAGCAATGCAGCTTAAGGCTTGGCAAGTACCAGCATGGGAGACTGGCTGGGAATCCCAAGTTCCGTTGACCTTTTTGAACCTGAAAATTGTGTTAGTTTCTCTATGAGATAGTAAAAGAAGGTTCAAATTGAACAGCTGCTGTCAACGGCCATTCTAAGCTGAATATGCGTGCTCTTGTCGGATCACAGCAGCGATGCGGCTTAAGGATTGGCAAGTACCAGCATGGGAGACTGGCTGCGAATCCCAAGTTCCGTTGACCTTTTTGAACCTGAAAATTGTGTTAGTTTCTCTATGAGATAGTAAAAGAAGGTTCAAACTGAACAGCTGCTGTCAACGGCCATTCTAAGCTGAATGTGCCTGCTCTCGTCAGATCGCAGCAGCAATGCAGCTTAAGGCTTGGCAAGTACCAGCATGGGATACTGGCTGGGAATCCCAAGTTCCGTTGACCTTTTTGAACCTGAAAATTGTGTTAGTTTCTCTATGAGATAGTAAAAGAAGGTTCAAATTGAACAGCTGCTGTCAACGGCCATTCTAAGCTGAATGAGCCTGCTCTCATCAGATCGCAGCAGCAATGCAGCTTAAGGCTTTGCAAGTACCAGCATGGGAGACTGGCTGGGAATCCCAAGTTCTGTTGACCTTTTGGAACCTGAAAATTGTGTTAGTTTCTCTATGAGATAGTAAAAGAAGGTTCAAATTGAACAGCTGCTGTCAACGGCCATTCTAAGCTGAATGTGCCTGCTCTCATCAGATCGCAGCAGCAATGCAGCTTAAGGCTTGGCAAGTACCAGCATGGGAGACTGGCTGGGAATCCCAAGTTCCGTTGACCTTTTTGAACCTGAAAATTGTGTTAGTTTCTCTATGAGATAGTAAAAGAAGGTTCAAATTGAAAAGCTGCTGTCAACGGCCATTCTAAGCTGAATGTGCCTGCTCTCGTCAGATCGCAGCAGCAATGCAGCTTAAGGCTTGGCAAGTACCAGCATGGGAGACTGGCTGGGAATCCCAAGTTCCGTTGACCTTTTTAAACCTGAAAATTGTTAGTTTCTCTGTCAAAGATGGTAAAAGAAGGTTCAAATTGAACAACTGCTGTCAACGGCCATTCTAAGCTGAATGTGCCTGCTCTCGTCAGATCGCAGCAGCAATGCAGCTTAAGGCTTGGCAAGTACCAGCATGGGAGACTGGCTGGGAATCCCAAGTTCTGTTGACCTTTTTGAACCTGAAAATTGTGTTAGTTTCTCTATGAGATAGTAAAAGAAGGTTCAAACTGAACAGCTGCTGTCAACAGCCATTCTAAGCTGAATGTGCCTGCTCTCGTCAGATTGCAGCAGCAATGCAGCTTAAGGCTTGGCAAGTACCAGCATGGGAGACTGGCTGGGAATCCCAAGTTCCGTTGACCTTTTTGAACCTGAAAATTGTGTTAGTTTCTCTATGAGATAGTAAAAGAAGGTTCAAATTGAACAGCTGCTGTCAACGGCCATTCTAAGCTCAATGTGCCTGCTCTCGTCAGATCGCAGCAGCAATGCAGCTTAAGGCTTGGCAAGTACCAGCATGGGAGACTGGCTGGGAATCCCAAGTTCCGTTGACCTTTATGAACCTGAAAATTGTGTTAGTTTCTCTATGAGATAGTAAAAGAAGGTTCAAACTGAACAGCTGCTGTCAACGGCCATTCTAAGCTGAATGTGCCTGCTCTTGTCAGATCGCAGCAGCAATGCAGCTTAAGGTTTGGCAAGTACCAGCATGGGAGACTGGCTGGGAATCCCAAGTTCCGTTGACCTTTTTGAACCTGAAAATTGTGTTAGTTTCTCTATGAGATAGTAAAAGAAGGTTCAAACTGAACAGCTGCTGTCAACGGCCATTCTAAGCTGAATGTGCCTGCTCTCGTCAGATCGCAGCAGCAATGCAGCTTAAGGCTTGGCAAGTACCAGCATGGGAGACTGGCTGGGAATCCCAAGTTCCGTTGACCTTTTTGAACCTGAAAATTGTGTTAGTTTCTCTATGAGATAGTAAAAGAAGGTTCAAACTGAACAGCTGCTGTCAACGGCCATTCTAAGCTGAATGTGCCTGCTCTCGTCAGATCGCAGCAGCAATGCAGCTTAAGGCTTGGCAAGTACCAGCATGGGAGACTGGCTGGGAATCCCAAGTTCCGTTGACCTTTTTGAACCTGAAAATTGTGTTAGTTTCTCTATGAGATAGTAAAAGAAGGTTCAAATTGAACAGCTGCTGTCAACAGCCATTCTAAGCTGAATGTGCCTGCTCTCGTCAGATCGCAGCAGCAATGCAGCTTAAGGCTTGGCAAGTACCAGCATGGGAGACTGGCTGGGAATCCCAAGTTCCGTTGACCTTTTTGAACCTGAAAATTGTGTTAGTTTCTCTATGAGATAGTAAAAGAAGGTTCAAATTGAACAGCTGCTGTCAACGGCCATTCTAAGCTGAATATGCGTGCTCTTGTCGGATCACAGCAGCGATGCGGCTTAAGGATTGGCAAGTACCAGCATGGGAGACTGGCTGCGAATCCCAAGTTCCGTTGACCTTTTTGAACCTGAAAATTGTGTTAGTTTCTCTATGAGATAGTAAAAGAAGGTTCAAACTGAACAGCTGCTGTCAACGGCCATTCTAAGCTGAATGTGCCTGCTCTCGTCAGATCGCAGCAGCAATGCAGCTTAAGGCTTGGCAAGTACCAGCATGGGATACTGGCTGGGAATCCCAAGTTCCGTTGACCTTTTTGAACCTGAAAATTGTGTTAGTTTCTCTATGAGATAGTAAAAGAAGGTTCAAATTGAACAGCTGCTGTCAACGGCCATTCTAAGCTGAATGAGCCTGCTCTCATCAGATCGCAGCAGCAATGCAGCTTAAGGCTTTGCAAGTACCAGCATGGGAGACTGGCTGGGAATCCCAAGTTCTGTTGACCTTTTTGAACCTGAAAATTGTGTTAGTTTCTCTATGAGATAGTAAAAGAAGGTTCAAATTGAAAAGCTGCTGTCAACGGCCATTCTAAGCTGAATGTGCCTGCTCTCATCAGATCGCAGCAGCAATGCAGCTTAAGGCTTGGCAAGTACCAGCATGGGAGACTGGCTGGGAATCCCAAGTTCCGTTGACCTTTTTGAACCTGAAAATTGTGTTAGTTTCTCTATGAGATAGTAAAAGAAGGTTCAAATTGAAAAGCTGCTGTCAACGGCCATTCTAAGCTGAATGTGCCTGCTCTCGTCAGATCGCAGCAGCAATGCAGCTTAAGGCTTGGCAAGTACCAGCATGGGAGACTGGCTGGGAATCCCAAGTTCCGTTGACCTTTTTGAACCTGAAAATTGTGTTAGTTTCTCTATGAGATAGTAAAAGAAGGTTCAAACTGAACAGCTGCTGTCAACGGCCATTCTAAGCTGAATGTGCCTGCTCTCGTCAGATCGCAGCAGCAATGCAGCTTAAGGCTTGGCAAGTACCAGCATTGGAGACTGGCTGGGAATCCCAAGTTCCGTTGACCTTTTTGAACCTGAAAATTGTGTTAGTTTCTCTATGAGATAGTAAAAGAAGGTTCAAATTGAAAAGCTGCTGTCAACGGCCATTCTAAGCTGAATGTGCCTGCTCTCGTCAGATCGCAGCAGCAATGCAGCTTAAGGCTTGGCAAGTACCAGCATGGGAGACTGGCTGGGAATCCCAAGTTCCGTTGACCTTTTTAAACCTGAAAATTGTTAGTTTCTCTGTCAAAGATGGTAAAAGAAGGTTCAAATTGAACAACTGCTGTCAACGGCCATTCTAAGCTGAATGTGCCTGCTCTCGTCAGATCGCAGCAGCAATGCAGCTTAAGGCTTGGCAAGTACCAGCATGGGAGACTGGCTGGGAATCCCAAGTTCCGTTGACCTTTTTGAACCTGAAAATTGTGTTAGTTTCTCTATGAGATAGTAAAAGAAGGTTCAAACTGAACAGCTGCTGTCAACAGCCATTCTAAGCTGAATGTGCCTGCTCTCGTCAGATCGCAGCATCAATGCAGCTTAAGGCTTGGCAAGTACCAGCATGGGAGACTGGCTGGGAATCCCAAGTTCCGTTGACCTTTTTGAACCTGAAAATTGTGTTAGTTTCTCTATGAGATAGTAAAAGAAGGTTCAAATTGAACAGCTGCTGTCAACGGCCATTCTAAGCTCAATGTGCCTGCTCTCGTCAGATCGCAGCAGCAATGCAGCTTAAGGCTTGGCAAGTACCAGCATGGGAGACTGGCTGGGAATCCCAAGTTCCGTTGACCTTTATGAACCTGAAAATTGTGTTAGTTTCTCTATGAGATAGTAAAAGAAGGTTCAAACTGAACAGCTGCTGTCAACGGCCATTCTAAGCTGAATGTGCCTGCTCTTGTCAGATCGCAGCAGCAATGCAGCTTAAGGCTTGGCAAGTACCAGCATGGGAGACTGGCTGGGAATCCCAAGTTCCGTTGACCTTTTTGAACCTGAAAATTGTGTTAGTTTCTCTATGAGATAGTAAAAGAAGGTTCAAACTGAACAGCTGCTGTCAACGGCCATTCTAAGCTGAATGTGCCTGCTCTCGTCAGATCGCAGCAGCAATGCAGCTTAAGGCTTGGCAAGTACCAGCATGGGAGACTGGCTGGGAATCCCAAGTTCCGTTGACCTTTTTGAACCTGAAAATTGTGTTAGTTTCTCTATGAGATAGTAAAAGAAGGTTCAAACTGAACAGCTGCTGTCAACGGCCATTCTAAGCTGAATGTGCCTGCTCTCGTCAGATCGCAGCATCAATGCAGCTTAAGGCTTGGCAAGTACCAGCATGGGAGACTGGCTGGGAATCCCAAGTTCCGTTGACCTTTTTGAACCTGAAAATTGTGTTAGTTTCTCTATGAGATAGTAAAAGAAGGTTCAAATTGAACAGCTGCTGTCAACAGCCATTCTAAGCTGAATGTGCCTGCTCTCGTCAGATCGCAGCAGCAATGCAGCTTAAGGCTTGGCAAGTACCAGCATGGGAGACTGGCTGGGAATCCCAAGTTCCGTTGACCTTTTTGAACCTGAAAATTGTGTTAGTTTCTCTATGAGATAGTAAAAGAAGGTTCAAATTGAACAGCTGCTGTCAACGGCCATTCTAAGCTGAATATGCGTGCTCTTGTCGGATCACAGCAGCGATGCGGCTTAAGGATTGGCAAGTACCAGCATGGGAGACTGGCTGCGAATCCCAAGTTCCGTTGACCTTTTTGAACCTGAAAATTGTGTTAGTTTCTCTATGAGATAGTAAAAGAAGGTTCAAACTGAACAGCTGCTGTCAACGGCCATTCTAAGCTGAATGTGCCTGCTCTCGTCAGATCGCAGCAGCAATGCAGCTTAAGGCTTGGCAAGTACCAGCATGGGATACTGGCTGGGAATCCCAAGTTCCGTTGACCTTTTTGAACCTGAAAATTGTGTTAGTTTCTCTATGAGATAGTAAAAGAAGGTTCAAATTGAACAGCTGCTGTCAACGGCCATTCTAAGCTGAATGAGCCTGCTCTCATCAGATCGCAGCAGCAATGCAGCTTAAGGCTTTGCAAGTACCAGCATGGGAGACTGGCTGGGAATCCCAAGTTCTGTTGACCTTTTTGAACCTGAAAATTGTGTTAGTTTCTCTATGAGATAGTAAAAGAAGGTTCAAATTGAACAGCTGCTGTCAACGGCCATTCTAAGCTGAATGTGCCTGCTCTTGTCAGATCGCCGCAGCTTAAGGCTTGGCAAGTACCAGCATGGGAGACTGGCTGGGAATCCCAAGTTCCGTTGACCTTTTTGAACCTGAAAATTGTGTTAGTTTCTCTATGAGATAGTAAAAGAAGGTTCAAATTGAACAGCTGCTGTCAACGGCCATTCTAAGCTGAATGTGCCTGCTCTCATCAGATCGCAGCAGCAATGCAGCTTAAGGCTTGGCAAGTACCAGCATGGGAGACTGGCTGGGAATCCCAAGTTCCGTTGACCTTTTTGAACCTGAAAATTGTGTTAGTTTCTCTATGAGATAGTAAAAGAAGGTTCAAATTGAAAAGCTGCTGTCAACGGCCATTCTAAGCTGAATGTGCCTGCTCTCGTCAGATCGCAGCAGCAATGCAGCTTAAGGCTTGGCAAGTACCAGCATGGGAGACTGGCTGGGAATCCCAAGTTCCGTTGACCTTTTTGAACCTGAAAATTGTTAGTTTCTCTGTCAAAGATGGTAAAAGAAGGTTCAAATTGAACAGCTGCTGTCAACGGCCATTCTAAGCTGAATGTGCCTGCTCTCGTCAGATCGCAGCAGCAATGCAGCTTAAGGCTTGGCAAGTACCAGCATGGGAGACTGGCTGCGAATCCCAAGTTCCGTTGACCTTTTTAAACCTGAAAATTGTGTTAGTTTCTCTATGAGATAGTAAAAGAAGGTTCAAACTGAACAGCTGCTGTCAACGGCCATTCTAAGCTGAATGTGCCTGCTCTCGTCAGATCGCAGCAGCAATGCAGCTTAAGGCTTGGCAAGTACCAGCATGGGAGACTGGCTGCGAATCCCACGTTCCGTTGACCTTTTTGAACCTGAAAATTGTGTTAGTTTCTCTATGAGATAGTAAAAGAAGGTTCAAATTGAACAGCTGCTGTCAACGCCCATTCTAAGCTGAATGTGCCTGCTCTCGTCAGATTGCAGCAGCAATGCAGCTTAAGGCTTGGCAAGTACTAGCATGGGAGACTGGCTAGGAATCCCAAGTTCCGTTGACCTTTTTGAACCTGAAAATTGTGTTAGTTTCTCTATGAGATAGTAAAAGAAGGTTCAAATTGAACAGCTGCTGTCAACGGCCATTCTAAGCTGAATGTGCGTGCTCTTGTCAGATCGCAGCAGCGATGCAGCTTAAGGCTTGGCAAGTACCAGCATGGGAGACTGGCTGGGAATCCCAAGTTCTGTTGACCTTTTTGAACCTGAAAATTGTGTAAGTTTCTCTATGAGATAGTAAAAGAAGGTTCAAATTGAAGAGCTGCTGTCAACGGCCATTCTAAGCTGAATGTGCATGCTCTTGTCAGATCGCAGCAGCGTTGCAGCTTAAGGCTTGGCAAGTACCAGCATGGGAGACTGGCTGGCAATCCCAAGTTCTGTGGACCTTTTTGAACCTGAAAATTGTGTTAGTTTCTCTATGAGATAGTAAAGGAAGGTTCAAATTGAACAGCTGCTGTCAACGGCAATTCTAAGCTGAATGTGCCTGCTCTCGTCAGATCGCAGCAGCAATGCAGCTTAAGCCTTGGAAAGTACCAGCCTGGGAGACTGGCTGGGAATCCCAAGTTCCGTTGACCTTTTTGAACCTGAAAATTGTGTTAGTTTCTCTATGAGATAGTAAAAGAAGGTTCAAATTGAACAGCTGCTGTCAACGGCCATTCTAAGCTGAATGTGCCTGCTCTCGTCAGATCACAGCAGCTTAAGGCTTGGCAAGTACAAGCATGGGAGACTGGCAGGGAATCCCAAGTTCCGTTGACCTTTTTGAACCTGAAAATTGTGTTAGTTTCTCTATGAGATAGTAAAAGAAGGTTCAAATTGAACAGCTGCTGTCAACGGCCATTCTAAGCTGAATGTGCCTGCTCTCGTCAGATCGCAGCAGCAATGCAGCTTAAGGCTTGGCAAGTACCAGCATGGGAGACTGGCTGCGAATCCCAAGTTCCGTTGACCTTTTTGAACCTGAAAATTGTGTTAGTTTCTCTATGAGATAGTAAAAGAAGGTTCAAATTGAACAGCTGCTGTCAACGGCCATTCTAAGCTGAATGTGCGTGCTCTTGTCAAATCGCAGCAGCGATGCAGCTTAAGGCTTAGCAAGTACCAGCATGGGAAACTGGCTGGGAATCCCAAGTTCTGTTGACATTTTTGAACCTGAAAACTGTGTTAGTTTCTCTATGAGATAGTAAAAGAAGGTTCAAATTGAACAGCTGCTGTCAATGGCCATTCTAAGCTGAATGTGCCTGCTCTCGTCAGATCGCAACAGCAATGCAGCTTAAGGCTTGGCAAGTACCAGCATGGGAAACTGGCAGGGAATCCCAAGTTCCGTTGACCTTTTTGAACCTGAAAATTGTGTTAGTTTCTCTATGAGATAGTAAAAGAAGGTTCAAATTGAACAGCTGCTGTCAACGGCCATTCTAAGCTGAATGTGCCTGCTCTCGTCAGATCGCAGCAGCAATGCAGCTTAAGGCTTGGCAAGTACCAGCATGGGAGACTGGCTGGGAATCCCAAGTTCCGTTGACCTTTTTGAACCTGAAAATTGTGTTAGTTTCTCTATGAGATAGTAAAAGAAGGTTCAAATTGAACAGCTGCTGTCAACAGCCATTCTAAGCTGAATGTGCCTGCTCTCGTCAGATCGCAGCAGCAATGCAGCTTAAGGCTTGGCAAGTACCAGCATGGGAGACTGGCTGGGAATCCCAAGTTCCGTTGACCTTTTTGAACCTGAAAATTGTGTTAGTTTCTCTATGAGATAGTAAAAGAAGGTTCAAATTGAACAGCTGCTGTCAACGGCCATTCTAAGCTGAATATGCGTGCTCTTGTCGGATCACAGCAGCGATGCGGCTTAAGGATTGGCAAGTACCAGCATGGGAGACTGGCTGCGAATCCCAAGTTCCGTTGACCTTTTTGAACCTGAAAATTGTGTTAGTTTCTCTATGAGATAGTAAAAGAAGGTTCAAACTGAACAGCTGCTGTCAACGGCCATTCTAAGCTGAATGTGCCTGCTCTCGTCAGATCGCAGCAGCAATGCAGCTTAAGGCTTGGCAAGTACCAGCATGGGATACTGGCTGGGAATCCCAAGTTCCGTTGACCTTTTTGAACCTGAAAATTGTGTTAGTTTCTCTATGAGATAGTAAAAGAAGGTTCAAATTGAACAGCTGCTGTCAACGGCCATTCTAAGCTGAATGAGCCTGCTCTCATCAGATCGCAGCAGCAATGCAGCTTAAGGCTTTGCAAGTACCAGCATGGGAGACTGGCTGGGAATCCCAAGTTCTGTTGACCTTTTTGAACCTGAAAATTGTGTTAGTTTCTCTATGAGATAGTAAAAGAAGGTTCAAATTGAACAGCTGCTGTCAACGGCCATTCTAAGCTGAATGTGCCTGCTCTTGTCAGATCGCCGCAGCTTAAGGCTTGGCAAGTACCAGCATGGGAGACTGGCTGGGAATCCCAAGTTCCGTTGACCTTTTTGAACCTGAAAATTGTGTTAGTTTCTCTATGAGATAGTAAAAGAAGGTTCAAATTGAACAGCTGCTGTCAACGGCCATTCTAAGCTGAATGTGCCTGCTCTCATCAGATCGCAGCAGCAATGCAGCTTAAGGCTTGGCAAGTACCAGCATGGGAGACTGGCTGGGAATCCCAAGTTCCGTTGACCTTTTTGAACCTGAAAATTGTGTTTGTTTCTCTATGAGATAGTAAAAGAAGGTTCAAATTGAAAAGCTGCTGTCAACGGCCATTCTAAGCTGAATGTGCCTGCTCTCGTCAGATCGCAGCAGCAATGCAGCTTAAGGCTTGGCAAGTACCAGCATGGGAGACTGGCTGGGAATCCCAAGTTCCGTTGACCTTTTTGAACCTGAAAATTGTTAGTTTCTCTGTCAAAGATGGTAAAAGAAGGTTCAAATTGAACAGCTGCTGTCAACGGCCATTCTAAGCTGAATGTGCCTGCTCTCGTCAGATCGCAGCAGCAATGCAGCTTAAGGCTTGGCAAGTACCAGCATGGGAGACTGGCTGCGAATCCCAAGTTCCGTTGACCTTTTTAAACCTGAAAATTGTGTTAGTTTCTCTATGAGATAGTAAAAGAAGGTTCAAACTGAACAGCTGCTGTCAACGGCCATTCTAAGCTGAATGTGCCTGCTCTCGTCAGATCGCAGCAGCAATGCAGCTTAAGGCTTGGCAAGTACCAGCATGGGAGACTGGCTGCGAATCCCACGTTCCGTTGACCTTTTTGAACCTGAAAATTGTGTTAGTTTCTCTATGAGATAGTAAAAGAAGGTTCAAATTGAACAGCTGCTGTCAACGCCCATTCTAAGCTGAATGTGCCTGCTCTCGTCAGATTGCAGCAGCAATGCAGCTTAAGGCTTGGCAAGTACTAGCATGGGAGACTGGCTAGGAATCCCAAGTTCCGTTGACCTTTTTGAACCTGAAAATTGTGTTAGTTTCTCTATGAGATAGTAAAAGAAGGTTCAAATTGAACAGCTGCTGTCAACGGCCATTCTAAGCTGAATGTGCGTGCTCTTGTCAGATCGCAGCAGCGATGCAGCTTAAGGCTTGGCAAGTACCAGCATGGGAGACTGGCTGGGAATCCCAAGTTCTGTTGACCTTTTTGAACCTGAAAATTGTGTAAGTTTCTCTATGAGATAGTAAAAGAAGGTTCAAATTGAAGAGCTGCTGTCAACGGCCATTCTAAGCTGAATGTGCATGCTCTTGTCAGATCGCAGCAGCGTTGCAGCTTAAGGCTTGGCAAGTACCAGCATGGGAGACTGGCTGGGAATCCCAAGTTCTGTGGACCTTTTTGAACCTGAAAATTGTGTTAGTTTCTCTATGAGATAGTAAAAGAAGGTTCAAATTGAACAGCTGCTGTCAACGGCAATTCTAAGCTGAATGTGCCTGCTCTCGTCAGATCGCAGCAGCAATGCAGCTTAAGCCTTGGAAAGTACCAGCCTGGGAGACTGGCTGGGAATCCCAAGTTCCGTTGACCTTTTTGAACCTGAAAATTGTGTTAGTTTCTCTATGAGATAGTAAAAGAAGGTTCAAATTGAACAGCTGCTGTCAACGGCCATTCTAAGCTGAATGTGCCTGCTCTCGTCAGATCGCAGCAGCTTAAGGCTTGGCAAGTACAAGCATGGGAGACTGGCAGGGAATCCCAAGTTCCGTTGACCTTTTTGAACCTGAAAATTGTGTTAGTTTCTCTATGAGATAGTAAAAGAAGGTTCAAATTGAACAGCTGCTGTCAACGGCCATTCTAAGCTGAATGTGCCTGCTCTCGTCAGATCGCAGCAGCAATGCAGCTTAAGGCTTGGCAAGTACCAGCATGGGAGACTGGCTGCGAATCCCAAGTTCCGTTGACCTTTTTGAACCTGAAAATTGTGTTAGTTTCTCTATGAGATAGTAAAAGAAGGTTCAAATTGAACAGCTGCTGTCAACGGCCATTCTAAGCTGAATGTGCGTGCTCTTGTCAAATCGCAGCAGCGATGCAGCTTAAGGCTTAGCAAGTACCAGCATGGGAAACTGGCTGGGAATCCCAAGTTCTGTTGACATTTTTGAACCTGAAAACTGTGTTAGTTTCTCTATGAGATAGTAAAAGAAGGTTCAAATTGAACAGCTGCTGTCAATGGCCATTCTAAGCTGAATGTGCCTGCTCTCGTCAGATCGCAACAGCAATGCAGCTTAAGGCTTGGCAAGTACCAGCATGGGAAACTGGCAGGGAATCCCAAGTTCCGTTGACCTTCTTGAACCTGAAAATTGTGTTAGTTTCTCTATGAGATAGTAAAAGAAGGTTCAAATTGAACAGCTGCTGTCAACGGCCATTCTAAGCTGAATGTGCCTGCTCTCGTCAGATCGCAGCAGCAATGCAGCTTAAGGTTTGGCAAGTACCAGCATGGGAGACTGGCTGGGAATCCCAAGTTCCGTTGACCTTTTTGAACCTGAAAATTGTGTTAGTTTCTCTATGAGATAGTAAAAGAAGGTTCAAACTGAACAGCTGCTGTCAACGGCCATTCTAAGCTGAATGTGCCTGCTCTCGTCAGATCGCAGCAGCAATGCAGCTTAAGGCTTGGCAAGTACCAGCATGGGAGACTGGCTGGGAATCCCAAGTTCTGTTGACCTTTTTGAACCTGAAAATTGTGTTAGTTTCTCTATGAGATAGTAAAAGAAGGTTCAAATTGAACAGCTGCTGTCAACGGCCATTCTAAGCTGAATGTGCCTGCTCTCGTCAGATCGCAGCAGCAATGCAGCTTAAGGCTTGGCAAGTACCAGCATGGGAGACTGGCTGGGAATCCCAAGTTCTGTTGACCTTTTTGAACCTGAAAATTGTGTTAGTTTCTCTATGAGATAGTAAAAGAAGGTTCAAATTGAACAACTGCTGTCAACGGCCATTCTAAGCTGAATGTGCCTGCTCTCGTCAGATCGCAGCAGCAATGCAGCTTAAGGCTTGGCAAGTACCAGCATGGGAGACTGGCTGGGAATCTCAAGTTCCGTTGACCTTTTTGAACCTGAAAATTGTGTTAGTTTCTCTATGAGATAGTAAAAGAAGGTTCAAATTGAACAGCTGCTGTCAACGGCCATTCTAAGCTGAATGTGCCTGCTCTTGTCAGATTGCAGGAGCAATGCAGCTTAAGGCTTGGCAAGTACCAGCATGGGAGACTGGCTGGGAATCCCAAGTTCTGTTGACCTTTTTGAACCTGAAAATTGTGTAAGTTTCTCTATGAGATAGTAAAAGAAGGTTCAAATTGAACAGCTGCTGTCAACGGCCATTCTAAGCTTAATGTGCATGCTCTTGTCAGATCGCAGCAGCGTTGCAGCTTAAGGCTTGGCAAGTACCAGCATGGGAGACTGGCTGGGAATCCTAAGTTCTTTTGACCTTTTTGAACCTGAAAATTGTGTTAGTTTCTCTATGAGATAGTGAAAGAAAGTAGAAATTAGGCAGCTGCTGTCAACGGCCATTCTAAGCTGAATGTGCCTGCTCTCGTCAGATCGCAGCAGCAATGCAGCTTAAGGCTTGGCAAGTACCAGCATGGGAGACTGGCTGGGAATCCCACGTTCCGTTGACCTTTTTGAACCTGAAAATTGTTAGTTTCTCTGTCAAAGATCTTAAAAGAAGGTTCAAATTGAACAGCTGCTGTCAACAGCCATTCTAAGCTGAATGTTCCTGCTCTCGTCAGATCGCAGCAGCAATGCAGCTTAAGGCTTGGCAAGTACCAGCATGGGAGACTGGCTGGGAATCCCAAGTTCCGTTGACCTTTTTGAACCTGAAAATTGTGTTAGTTTCTCTATGAGATAGTAAAAGAAGGTTCAAATTGAACAGCTGCTGTCAACGCCCATTCTAAGCTAAGGCTTGGCAAGTACCAGCATGGGAGACTGGCTGGGAATCCCAAGTTCCATTGACCTTTTTGAACCTGAAAATTGAGTTAGTTTCTCTATGAGATAGTAAAAGAAGGTTCAAATTGAACAGCTGCTGTCAACGGCCATTCTAAGCTGAATGTGCATGCTCTTGTCAGATCGCAGCAGCGTTGCAGCTTAATGCTTGGCAAGTACCAGCATGGGAGACTGGCTGGGAATCCCAAGTTCCATTGACCTTTTTGAACCTGAAAATGTGTTAGTTTCTTTATGAGATAGTAAAAGAAGGTTCAAATTGAACAGCTGCTGTCAACGGCCATTCTAAGCTGAATGTGCATGCTCTTGTCAGATCGCAGCAGCGTTGCAGCTTAAGGCTTGGCAAGTACCAGCATGGGAGACTGGCTGGGAATCCCAAGTTCTGTTGACCTTTTTGAACCTGAAAATTGTGTTAGTTTCTCTATGAGATAGTAAAAGAAGGTTCAAATTGAACAGCTGCTGTCAACGGCCATTCTAAGCTGAATGTGCCTGCTCTCGTCAGATCGCAGCAGCAATGCAGCTTAAGGCTTGGCAAGTACCAGCATGGGAGACTGGCTGGGAATCCCAAGTTCCGTTGACCTTTTTGAACCTGAAAATTGTTAGTTTCTCTGTCAAAGATGGAAAAAGAAGGTTCAAATTGAACAGCTGCTGTCAACGGCCATTCTAAGCTGAATGTGCCTGCTCTCGTCAGATCGCAGCAGCAATGCAGCTTAAGGCTTGGCAACTACCAGCATGGGAGACTGGCTGTGAATCTCAAGTTCCATTGACCTTTTTGAACCTGAAAATTGTGTTAGTTTCTCTATGAGATAGTAAAAGAAAGTAGAAATTAGGCAGCTGCTGTCAACGGCCATTCTAAGCTGAATGTGCCTGCTCTCGTCAGATCGCAGCAGCAATGCAGCTTAAGGCTTGGCAAGTACCAGCATGGGAGACTGGCTGGGAATCCCAAGTTCTGTTGACCTTTTTGAACCTGAAAATTGTGTTAGTTTCTCTATGAGATAGTAAAAGAAGGTTCAAATTGAACAGCTGCTGTCAACGGCCATTCTAAGCTGAATGTGCCTGCTCTCGTCAGATCACAGCAGCAATGCAGCTTAAGGCTTGGCAAGTACCAGCATGGGAGACTGGCTGGGAATCTCAAGTTCCGTTGACCTTTTTGAACCTGAAAATTGTGTTAGTTTCTCTATGAGATAGTAAAAGAAGGTTCAAATTGAACAGCTGCTGTCAACGGCCATTCTAAGCTGAATGTGCCTGCGCTTGTCAGATTGCAGGAGCAATGCAGCTTAAGGCTTGGCAAGTACCAGCATGGGAGACTGGCTGGGAATCCCAAGTTCTGTTGACCTTTTTGAACCTGAAAATTGTGTAAGTTTCTCTATGAGATAGTAAAAGAAGGTTCAAATTGAACAGCTGCTGTCAACGGCCATTCTAAGCTTAATGTGCATGCTCTTGTCAGATCGCAGCAGCGTTGCAGCTTAAGGCTTGGCAAGTACCAGCATGGGAGACTGGCTGGGAATCCTAAGTTCTTTTGACCTTTTTGAACCTGAAAATTGTGTTAGTTTCTCTATGAGATAGTGAAAGAAAGTAGAAATTAGGCAGCTGCTGTCAACGGCCATTCTAAGCTGAATGTGCCTGCTCTCGTCAGATCGCAGCAGCAATGCAGCTTAAGGCTTGGCAAGTACCAGCATGGGAGACTGGCTGGGAATCCCACGTTCCGTTGACCTTTTTGAACCTGAAAATTGTTAGTTTCTCTGTCAAAGATCTTAAAAGAAGGTTCAAATTGAACAGCTGCTGTCAACAGCCATTCTAAGCTGAATGTTCCTGCTCTCGTCAGATCGCAGCTTAAGGCTTGGCAAGTACCAGCATGGGAGACTGGCTGGGAATCCCAAGTTCCGTTGACCTTTTTGAACCTGAAAATTGTGTTAGTTTCTCTATGAGATAGTAAAAGAAGGTTCAAATTGAACAGCTGCTGTCAACGCCCATTCTAAGCTAAGGCTTGGCAAGTACCAGCATGGGAGACTGGCTGGGAATCCCAAGTTCCATTGACCTTTTTGAACCTGAAAATTGAGTTAGTTTCTCTATGAGATAGTAAAAGAAGGTTCAAATTGAACAGCTGCTGTCAACGGCCATTCTAAGCTGAATGTGCATGCTCTTGTCAGATCGCAGCAGCGTTGCAGCTTAATGCTTGGCAAGTACCAGCATGGGAGACTGGCTGGGAATCCCAAGTTCCATTGACCTTTTTGAACCTGAAAATGTGTTAGTTTCTTTATCAGATAGTAAAAGAAGGTTCAAATTGAACAGCTGCTGTCAACGGCCATTCTAAGCTGAATGTGCATGCTCTTGTCAGATCGCAGCAGCGTTGCAGCTTATGGCTTGGCAAGTACCAGCATGGGAGACTGGCTGGGAATCCCAAGTTCTGTTGACCTTTTTGAACCTGAAAATTGTGTTAGTTTCTCTATGAGATAGTAAAAGAAGGTTCAAATTGAACAGCTGCTGTCAACGGCCATTCTAAGCTGAATGTGCCTGCTCTCGTCAGATCGCAGCAGCAATGCAGCTTAAGGCTTGGCAAGTACCAGCATGGGAGACTGGCTGGGAATCCCAAGTTCCGTTGACCTTTTTGAACCTGAAAATTGTTAGTTTCTCTGTCAAAGATGGTAAAAGAAGGTTCAAATTGAACAGCTGCTGTCAACGGCCATTCTAAGCTGAATGTGCCTGCTCTCGTCAGATCGCAGCAGCAATGCAGCTTAAGGCTTGGCAACTACCAGCATGGGAGACTGGCTGTGAATCTCAAGTTCCATTGACCTTTTTGAACCTGAAAATTGTGTTAGTTTCTCTATGAGATAGTAAAAGAAAGTAGAAATTAGGCAGCTGCTGTCAACGGCCATTCTAAGCTGAATGTGCCTGCTCTCGTCAGATCGCAGCAGCAATGCAGCTTAAGGCTTGGCAAGTACCAGCATGGGAGACTGGCTGGGAATCCCACGTTCCGTTGACCTTTTTGAACCTGAAAATTGTTAGTTTCTCTGTCAAAGATGGTAAAAGAAGGTTCAAATTGAACAGCTGCTGTCAACGGCCATATTAAGCTGAATGTGCCTGCTCTCGTCAGATCGCAGCAGCAATGCAGCTTAAGGCTTGGCAAGTACCAGCATGGGAGACTGGCTGGGAATCTCAAGTTCCGTTGACCTTTTTGAACCTGAAAATTGTGTTAGTTTCTCTATGAGATAGTAATAGAAGGTTCAAATTGAACAGCTGCTGTCAACGGCCATTCTAAGCTGAATGTGCGTGCTCTTGTCGGATCACAGCAGCGATACGGCTTAAGGCTTGGCAAGTACCAGCATGGGAGACTGGCTGCGAATCCAAAGTTCCGTTGACCTTTTTGAACCTGAAAATTGTGTTAGTTTCTCTATGAGATAGTAAAAGAAGGTTCAAATTGAACAGCTGCTGTCAACGGCCATTCTAAGCTGAATGTGCCTGCTCTCGCCAGATCGCAGCAGCAATGCAGCTTAAGGCTTGGCAAGTACCAGCATGGGAGACTGGCTGCGAATCCCAAGTTCCATTGACCTTTTTGAACCTGAAAATTGTGTTAGTTTCTCTATGAGATAGTAAAAGAAGGTTCAAATTGAACAGCTGCTGTCAACGGCCATTCTAAGCTGAATGTGCGTGCTCTTGTCAAATCGCAGCAGCAATGCAGCTTAAGGCTTAGCAAGTACCAGCATGGGAAACTGGCTGGGAATCCCAAGTTCTGTTGACATTTTTGAACCTGAAAATTGTGTTAGTTTCTCTGTCAAAGATCTTAAAAGAAGGTTCAAATTGAACAGCTGCTGTCAACAGCCATTCTAAGCTGAATGTTCCTGCTCTCGTCAGATCGCAGCAGCAATGCAGTTTAAGGCTTGGCAAGTACCAGCATGGGAGACTGGCTGGGAATCCCAAGTTCTGTTGACCTTTTTGAACCTGAAAATTGTGTTAGTTTCTCTATGAGATAGTAAAAGAAGGTTCAAATTGAACAGCTGCTGTCAACGCCCATTCTAAGCTAAGGCTTGGCAAGTACCAGCATGGGAGACTGGCTGGGAATCCCAAGTTCCATTGACCTTTTTGAACCTGAAAATTGAGTTAGTTTCTCTATGAGATAGTAAAAGAAGGTTCAAATTGAACAGCTGCTGTCAACGGCCATTCTAAGCTGAATGTGCATGCTCTTGTCAGATCGCAGCAGCGTTGCAGCTTAAGGCTTGGCAAGTACCAGCATGGGAGACTGGCTGGGAATCCCAAGTTCCATTGACCTTTTTGAACCTGAAAATGTGTTAGTTTCTTTATGAGATAGTAAAAGAAGGTTCAAATTGAACAGCTGCTGTCAACGGCCATTCTAAGCTGAATGTGCATGCTCTTGTCAGATCGCAGCAGCGTTGCAGCTTAAGGCTTGGCAAGTACCAGCATGGGAGACTGGCTGGGAATCCCAAGTTCTGTTGACCTTTTTGAACCTGAAAATTGTGTTAGTTTCTCTATGAGATAGTAAAAGAAGGTTCAAATTGAACAGCTGCTGTCAACGGCCATTCTAAGCTGAATGTGCCTGCTCTCGTCAGATCGCAGCAGCAATGCAGCTTAAGGCTTGGCAAGTACCAGCATGGGAGACTGGCTGCGAATCCCAAGTTCCGTTGACCTTTTTGAACCTGAAAATTGTGTTAGTTTCTCTATGAGATAGTAAAAGAAGGTTCAAATTGAACAGCTGCTGTCAACGGCCATTCTAAGCTGAATGTGCGTGCTCTTGTCAAATCGCAGCAGCGACGCAGCTTAAGGCTTAGCAAGTACCAGCATGGGAAACTGGCTGGGAATCCCAAGTTCTGTTGACATTTTTGAACCTGAAAATTGTGTTAGTTTCTCTATGAGATAGTAAAAGAAGGTTCAAATTGAACAGCTGCTGTCAATGGCCATTCTAAGCTGAATGTGCTTGCTCTCGTCAGATCGCAACAGCAATGCAGCTTAAGGCTTGGCAAGTACCAGCATGGGAAACTGGCAGGGAATCCCAAGTTCCGTTGACCTTTTTGAACCTGAAAATTGTGTTAGTTTCTCTATGAGATAGTAAAAGAAGGTTCAAATTGAACAGCTGCTGTCAACGGCCATTCTAAGCTGAATGTGCCTGCTCTCGTCAGATCGCAGCAGCAATGCAGCTTAAGGTTTGGCAAGTACCAGCATGGGAGACTGGCTGGGAATCCCAAGTTCCGTTGACCTTTTTGAACCTGAAAATTGTGTTAGTTTCTCTATGAGATAGTAAAAGAAGGTTCAAACTGAACAGCTGCTGTCAACGGCCATTCTAAGCTGAATGTGCCTGCTCTCGTCAGATCGCAGCAGCAATGCAGCTTAAGGCTTGGCAAGTACCAGCATGGGAGACTGGCTGGGAATCCCAAGTTCTGTTGACCTTTTTGAACCTGAAAATTGTGTTAGTTTCTCTATGAGATAGTAAAAGAAGGTTCAAATTGAACAGCTGCTGTCAACGGCCATTCTAAGCTGAATGTGCCTGCTCTTGTCAGATTGCAGGAGCAATGCAGCTTAAGGCTTGGCAAGTACCAGCATGGGAGACTGGCTGGGAATCCCAAGTTCCGTTGACCTTTTTGAACCTGAAAATTGTGTTAGTTTCTCTATGAGATAGTAAAAGAAGGTTCAAATTGAACAGCTGCTGTCAACGCCCATTCTAAGCTGAATGTGCGTGCTCTTGTCAGATCGCAGCAGCGATGCAGCTTAAGGCTTGGCAAGTACCAGCATGGGAGACTGGCTGGGAATCCCAAGTTCTGTTGACCTTTTTGAACCTGAAAATTGTGTAAGTTTCTCTATGAGATAGTAAAAGAAGGTTCAAATTGAACAGCTGCTGTCAACGGCCATTCTAAGCTTAATGTGCATGCTCTTGTCAGATCGCAGCAGCGTTGCAGCTTAAGGCTTGGCAAGTACCAGCATGGGAGACTGGCTGGGAATCCTAAGTTCTTTTGACCTTTTTGAACCTGAAAATTGTGTTAGTTTCTCTATGAGATAGTGAAAGAAAGTAGAAATTAGGCAGCTGCTGTCAACGGCCATTCTAAGCTGAATGTGCCTGCTCTCGTCAGATCGCAGCAGCAATGCAGCTTAAGGCTTGGCAAGTACCAGCATGGGAGACTGGCTGGGAATCCCACGTTCCGTTGACCTTTTTGAACCTGAAAATTGTTAGTTTCTCTGTCAAAGATCTTAAAAGAAGGTTCAAATTGAACAGCTGCTGTCAACAGCCATTCTAAGCTGAATGTTCCTGCTCTCGTCAGATCGCAGCAGCAATGCAGCTAAAGGCTTGGCAAGTACCAGCATGGGAGACTGGCTGGGAATCCCAAGTTCCGTTGACCTTTTTGAACCTGAAAATTGTGTTAGTTTCTCTATGAGATAGTAAAAGAAGGTTCAAATTGAACAGCTGCTGTCAACGCCCATTCTAAGCTAAGGCTTGGCAAGTACCAGCATGGGAGACTGGCTGGGAATCCCAAGTTCCATTGACCTTTTTGAACCTGAAAATTGAGTTAGTTTCTCTATGAGATAGTAAAAGAAGGTTCAAATTGAACAGCTGCTGTCAACGGCCATTCTAAGCTGAATGTGCATGCTCTTGTCAGATCGCAGCAGCGTTGCAGCTTAAGGCTTGGCAAGTACCAGCATGGGAGACTGGCTGGGAATCCCAAGTTCCATTGACCTTTTTGAACCTGAAAATGTGTTAGTTTCTTTATGAGATAGTAAAAGAAGGTTCAAATTGAACAGCTGCTGTCAACGGCCATTCTAAGCTGAATGTGCATGCTCTTGTCAGATAGCAGCAGCGTTGCAGCTTAAGGCTTGGCAAGTACCAGCATGGGAGACTGGCTGGGAATCCCAAGTTCTGTTGACCTTTTTGAACCTGAAAATTGTGTTAGTTTCTCTATGAGATAGTAAAAGAAGGTTCAAATTGAACAGCTGCTGTCAACGGCCATTCTAAGCTGAATGTGCCTGCTCTCGTCAGATCGCAGCAGCAATGCAGCTTAAGGTTTGGCAAGTACCAGCATGGGAGACTGGCTGGGAATCCCAAGTTCCGTTGACCTTTTTGAACCTGAAAATTGTGTTAGTTTCTCTATGAGATAGTAAAAGAAGGTTCAAACTGAACAGCTGCTGTCAACGGCCATTCTAAGCTGAATGTGCCTGCTCTCGTCAGATCGCAGCAGCAATGCAGCTTAAGGCTTGGCAAGTACCAGCATGGGAGACTGGCTGGGAATCCCAAGTTCTGTTGACCTTTTTGAACCTGAAAATTGTGTTAGTTTCTCTATGAGATAGTAAAAGAAGGTTCAAATTGAACAGCTGCTGTCAACGGCCATTCTAAGCTGAATGTGCCTGCTCTCGTCAGATCGCAGCAGCAATGCAGCTTAAGGCTTGGCAAGTACCAGCATGGGAGACTGGCTGGGAATCTCAAGTTCCGTTGACCTTTTTGAACCTGAAAATTGTGTTAGTTTCTCTATGAGATAGTAAAAGAAGGTTCAAATTGAACAGCTGCTGTCAACGGCCATTCTAAGCTGAATGTGCGTGCTCTTGTCAGATCGCAGCAGCGATGCAGCTTAAGGCTTGGCAAGTACCAGCATGGGAGACTGGCTGGGAATCCCAAGTTCTGTTGACCTTTTTGAACCTGAAAATTGTGTAAGTTTCTCTATGAGATAGTAAAAGAAGGTTCAAATTGAACAGCTGCTGTCAACGGCCATTCTAAGCTTAATGTGCATGCTCTTGTCAGATCGCAGCAGCGTTGCAGCTTAAGGCTTGGCAAGTACCAGCATGGGAGACTGGCTGGGAATCCTAAGTTCTTTTGACCTTTTTGAACCTGAAAATTGTGTTAGTTTCTCTATGAGATAGTGAAAGAAAGTAGAAATTAGGCAGCTGCTGTCAACGGCCATTCTAAGCTGAATGTGCCTGCTCTCGTCAGATCGCAGCAGCAATGCAGCTTAAGGCTTGGCAAGTACCAGCATGGGAGACTGGCTGGGAATCCCACGTTCCGTTGACCTTTTTGAACCTGAAAATTGTTAGTTTCTCTGTCAAAGATCTTAAAAGAAGGTTCAA
This sequence comes from Engystomops pustulosus, assembly GCF_040894005.1. Classification (NCBI taxonomy): domain Eukaryota; kingdom Metazoa; phylum Chordata; class Amphibia; order Anura; family Leptodactylidae; genus Engystomops; species Engystomops pustulosus. The sequence continues at coordinate 65,251,342 of NC_092419.1, forward strand.
ATTGAACAGCTGCTGTCAACAGCCATTCTAAGCTGAATGTTCCTGCTCTCGTCAGATCGCAGCAGCAATGCAGCTAAAGGCTTGGCAAGTACCAGCATGGGAGACTGGCTGGGAATCCCAAGTTCCGTTGACCTTTTTGAACCTGAAAATTGTGTTAGTTTCTCTATGAGATAGTAAAAGAAGGTTCAAATTGAACAGCTGCTGTCAACGCCCATTCTAAGCTAAGGCTTGGCAAGTACCAGCATGGGAGACTGGCTGGGAATCCCAAGTTCCATTGACCTTTTTGAACCTGAAAATTGAGTTAGTTTCTCTATGAGATAGTAAAAGAAGGTTCAAATTGAACAGCTGCTGTCAACGGCCATTCTAAGCTGAATGTGCATGCTCTTGTCAGATCGCAGCAGCGTTGCAGCTTAAGGCTTGGCAAGTACCAGCATGGGAGACTGGCTGGGAATCCCAAGTTCCATTGACCTTTTTGAACCTGAAAATGTGTTAGTTTCTTTATGAGATAGTAAAAGAAGGTTCAAATTGAATAGCTGCTGTCAACGGCCATTCTAAGCTGAATGTGCATGCTCTTGTCAGATAGCAGCAGCGTTGCAGCTTAAGGCTTGGCAAGTACCAGCATGGGAGACTGGCTGGGAATCCCAAGTTCTGTTGACCTTTTTGAACCTGAAAATTGTGTTAGTTTCTCTATGAGATAGTAAAAGAAGGTTCAAATTGAACAGCTGCTGTCAACGGCCATTCTAAGCTGAATGTGCCTGCTCTCGTCAGATCGCAGCAGCAATGCAGCTTAAGGCTTGGCAAGTACCAGCATGGGAGACTGGCTGGGAATCCCAAGTTCCGTTGACCTTTTTGAACCTGAAAATTGTTAGTTTCTCTGTCAAAGATGGTAAAAGAAGGTTCAAATTGAACAGCTGCTGTCAACGGCCATTCTAAGCTGAATGTGCCTGCTCTCGTCAGATCGCAGCAGCAATGCAGCTTAAGGCTTGGCAACTACCAGCATGGGAGACTGGCTGTGAATCTCAAGTTCCATTGACCTTTTTGAACCTGAAAATTGTGTTAGTTTCTCTATGAGATAGTAAAAGAAAGTAGAAATTAGGCAACTGCTGTCAACGGCCATTCTAAGCTGAATGTGCCTGCTCTCGTCAGATCGCAGCAGCAATGCAGATTAAGGCTTGGCAAGTACCAGCATGGGAGACTGGCTGGGAATCCCACGTTCCGTTGACCTTTTTGAACCTGAAAATTGTTAGTTTCTCTGTCAAAGATGGTAAAAGAAGGTTCAAATTGAACAGCTGCTGTCAACGGCCATATTAAGCTGAATGTGCCTGCTCTCGTCAGATCGCAGCAGCAATGCAGCTTAAGGCTTGGCAAGTACCAGCATGGGAGACTGGCTGGGAATCTCAAGTTCCGTTGACCTTTTTGAACCTGAAAATTGTGTTAGTTTCTCTATGAGATAGTAAAAGAAGGTTCAAATTGAACAGCTGCTGTCAACGGCCATTCTAAGCTGAATGTGCGTGCTCTTGTCGGATCACAGCAGCGATACGGCTTAAGGCTTGGCAAGTACCAGCATGGGAGACTGGCTGCGAATCCAAAGTTCCGTTGACCTTTTTGAACCTGAAAATTGTGTTAGTTTCTCTATGAGATAGTAAAAGAAGGTTCAAATTGAACAGCTGCTGTCAACGCCTATTCTAAGCTGAATGTGCCTGCTCTCGTCAGATCGCAGCAGCAATGCAGCTTAAGGCTTGGCAAGTACCAGCATGGGAGACTGGCTGGGAATCTCAAGTTCCGTTGACCTTTTTGAACCTGAAAATTGTGTTAGTTTCTCTATGAGATAGTAAAAGAAGGTTCAAATTGAACAGCTGCTGTCAACGGCCATTCTAAGCTGAATGTGCCTGCTCTCGTCAGATCGCAGCAGCTTAAGGCTTGGCAAGTACCAGCATGGGAGACTGGCTGGGAATCCCAAGTTCCGTTGACCTTTTTGAACCTGAAAATTGTGTTAGTTTCTCTATGAGATAGTAAAAGAAGGTTCAAATTGAACAGCTGCTGTCAACGCCCATTCTAAGCTGAATGTGCCTGCTCTCGTCAGATCGCAGCAGCGATGCAGCTTAAGGCTTGGCAAGTACCAGCATGGGAGACTGGCTGGGAATCCCAAGTTCCGTTGACCTTTTTGAACCTGAAAATTGTGTTAGTTTCTCTATGAGATAGTAAAAGAAGGTTCAAATTGAACAGCTGCTGTCAACGCCCATTCTAAGCTGAATGTGCCTGCTCTTGTCAGATCGCAGCAGCAATGCAGCTTAAGCCTTGGAAAGTACCAGCATGGGAGACTGGCTGGGAATCCCAAGTTCCGTTGACCTTTTTGAACCTGAAAATTGTGTTAGTTTCTCTATGAGATAGTAAAAGAAGGTTCAAATTGAACAGCTGCTGTCAACGGCCATTCTAAGCTGAATGTGCCTGCTCTCGTCAGATCGCAGCAGCTTAAGGCTTGGCAAGTACAAGCATGGGAGACTGGCAGGGAATCCCAAGTTCCGTTGACCTTTTTGAACCTGAAAATTGTGTTAGTTTCTCTATGAGATAGTAAAAGAAGGTTCAAATTGAACAGCTGCTGTCAACGGCCATTCTAAGCTGAATGTGCCTGCTCTCGTCAGATCGCAGCAGCAATGCAGCTTAAGGCTTGGCAAGTACCAGCATGGGAGACTGGCTGCGAATCCCAAGTTCCGTTGACCTTTTTGAACCTGAAAATTGTGTTAGTTTCTCTATGAGATAGTAAAAGAAGGTTCAAATTGAACAGCTGCTGTCAACGGCCATTCTAAGCTGAATGTGCGTGCTCTTGTCAAATCGCAGCAGCGATGCAGCTTAAGGCTTAGCAAGTACCAGCATGGGAAACTGGCTGGGAATCCCAAGTTCTGTTGACATTTTTGAACCTGAAAATTGTGTTAGTTTCTCTATGAGATAGTAAAAGAAGGTTCAAATTGAACAGCTGCTGTCAATGGCCATTCTAAGCTGAATGTGCCTGCTCTCGTCAGATCGCAGCAGCAATGCAGCTTAAGGCTTGGCAAGTACCAGCATGGGAAACTGGCAGGGAATCCCAAGTTCCGTTGACCTTTTTGAACCTGAAAATTGTGTTAGTTTCTCTATGAGATAGTAAAAGAAGGTTCAAATTGAACAGCTGCTGTCAACGGCCATTCTAAGCTGAATGTGCCTGCTCTCGTCAGATCGCAGCAGCAATGCAGCTTAAGGTTTGGCAAGTACCAGCATGGGAGACTGGCTGGGAATCCCAAGTTCCGTTGACCTTTTTGAACCTGAAAATTGTGTTAGTTTCTCTATGAGATAGTAAAAGAAGGTTCAAACTGAACAGCTGCTGTCAACGGCCAATCTAAGCTGAATGTGCCTGCTCTCGTCAGATCGCAGCAGCAATGCAGCTTAAGGCTTGGCAAGTACCAGCATGGGAGACTGGCTGGGAATCTCAAGTTCCGTTGACCTTTTTGAACCTGAAAATTGTGTTAGTTTCTCTATGAGATAGTAAAAGAAGGTTCAAATTGAACAGCTGCTGTCAACGGCCATTCTAAGCTGAATGTGCCTGCTCTTGTCAGATTGCAGGAGCAATGCAGCTTAAGGCTTGGCAAGTACCAGCATGGGAGACTGGCTGGGAATCCCAAGTTCCGTTGACCTTTTTGAACCTGAAAATTGTGTTAGTTTCTCTATGAGATAGTAAAAGAAGGTTCAAATTGAACAGCTGCTGTCAACGGCCATTCTAAGCTGAATGTGCGTGCTCTTGTCAGATCGCAGCAGCGATGCAGCTTAAGGCTTGGCAAGTACCAGCATGGGAGACTGGCTGGGAATCCCAAGTTCTGTTGACCTTTTTGAACCTGAAAATTGTGTAAGTTTCTCTATGAGATAGTAAAAGAAGGTTCAAATTGAACAGCTGCTGTCAACGGCCATTCTAAGCTTAATGTGCATGCTCTTGTCAGATCGCAGCAGCGTTGCAGCTTAAGGCTTGGCAAGTACCAGCATGGGAGACTGGATGGGAATCCTAAGTTCTTTTGACCTTTTTGAACCTGAAAATTGTGTTAGTTTCTCTATGAGATAGTGAAAGAAAGTAGAAATTAGGCAGCTGCTGTCAACGGCCATTCTAAGCTGAATGTGCCTGCTCTCGTCAGATCGCAGCAGCAATGCAGCTTAAGGCTTGGCAAGTACCAGCATGGGAGACTGGCTGGGAATCCCACGTTCCGTTGACCTTTTTGAACCTGAAAATTGTTAGTTTCTCTGTCAAAGATCTTAAAAGAAGGTTCAAATTGAACAGCTGCTGTCAACAGCCATTCTAAGCTGAATGTTCCTGCTCTCGTCAGATCGCAGCAGCAATGCAGCTAAAGGCTTGGCAAGTACCAGCATGGGAGACTGGCTGGGAATCCCAAGTTCCGTTGACCTTTTTGAACCTGAAAATTGTGTTAGTTTCTCTATGAGATAGTAAAAGAAGGTTCAAATTGAACAGCTGCTGTCAACGCCCATTCTAAGCTAAGGCTTGGCAAGTACCAGCATGGGAGACTGGCTGGGAATCCCAAGTTCCATTGACCTTTTTGAACCTGAAAATTGAGTTAGTTTCTCTATGAGATAGTAAAAGAAGGTTCAAATTGAACAGCTGCTGTCAACGGCCATTCTAAGCTGAATGTGCATGCTCTTGTCAGATCGCAGCAGCGTTGCAGCTTAAGGCTTGGCAAGTACCAGCATGGGAGACTGGCTGGGAATCCCAAGTTCCATTGACCTTTTTGAACCTGAAAATGTGTTAGTTTCTTTATGAGATAGTAAAAGAAGGTTCAAATTGAACAGCTGCTGTCAACGGCCATTCTAAGCTGAATGTGCATGCTCTTGTCAGATCGCAGCAGCGTTGCAGCTTAAGGCTTGGCAAGTACCAGCATGGGAGACTGGCTGGGAATCCCAAGTTCTGTTGACCTTTTTGAACCTGAAAATTGTGTTAGTTTCTCTATGAGATAGTAAAAGAAGGTTCAAATTGAACAGCTGCTGTCAACGGCCATTCTAAGCTGAATGTGCCTGCTCTCGTCAGATCGCAGCAGCAATGCAGCTTAAGGCTTGGCAAGTACCAGCATGGGAGACTGGCTGGGAATCCCAAGTTCCGTTGACCTTTTTGAACCTGAAAATTGTTAGTTTCTCTGTCAAAGATGGTAAAAGAAGGTTCAAATTGAACAGCTGCTGTCAACGGCCATTCTAAGCTGAATGTGCCTGCTCTCGTCAGATCGCAGCAGCAATGCAGCTTAAGGCTTGGCAACTACCAGCATGGGAGACTGGCTGTGAATCTCAAGTTCCATTGACCTTTTTGAACCTGAAAATTGTGTTAGTTTCTCTATGAGATAGTAAAAGAAAGTAGAAATTAGGCAGCTGCTGTCAACGGCCATTCTAAGCTGAATGTGCCTGCTCTCGTCAGATCGCAGCAGCAATGCAGATTAAGGCTTGGCAAGTACCAGCATGGGAGACTGGCTGGGAATCCCACGTTCCGTTGACCTTTTTGAACCTGAAAATTGTTAGTTTCTCTGTCAAAGATGGTAAAAGAAGGTTCAAATTGAACAGCTGCTGTCAACGGCCATATTAAGCTGAATGTGCCTGCTCTCGTCAGATCGCAGCAGCAATGCAGCTTAAGGCTTGGCAAGTACCAGCATGGGAGACTGGCTGGGAATCTCAAGTTCCGTTGACCTTTTTGAACCTGAAAATTGTGTTAGTTTCTCTATGAGATAGTAAAAGAAGGTTCAAATTGAACAGCTGCTGTCAACGGCCATTCTAAGCTGAATGTGCGTGCTCTTGTCGGATCACAGCAGCGATACGGCTTAAGGCTTGGCAAGTACCAGCATGGGAGACTGGCTGCGAATCCAAAGTTCCGTTGACCTTTTTGAACCAGAAAATTGTGTTAGTTTCTCTATGAGATAGTAAAAGAAGGTTCAAATTGAACAGCTGCTGTCAACGCCTATTCTAAGCTGAATGTGCCTGCTCTCGTCAGATCGCAGCAGCAATGCAGCTTAAGGCTTGGCAAGTACCAGCATGGGAGACTGGCTGGGAATCTCAAGTTCCGTTGACCTTTTTGAACCTGAAAATTGTGTTAGTTTCTCTATGAGATAGTAAAAGAAGGTTCAAATTGAACAGCTGCTGTCAACGGCCATTCTAAGCTGAATGTGCCTGCTCTCGTCAGATCGCAGCAGCTTAAGGCTTGGCAAGTACCAGCATGGGAGACTGGCTGGGAATCCCAAGTTCCGTTGACCTTTTTGAACCTGAAAATTGTGTTAGTTTCTCTATGAGATAGTAAAAGAAGGTTCAAATTGAACAGCTGCTGTCAACGCCCATTCTAAGCTGAATGTGCCTGCTCTCGTCAGATCGCAACAGCGATGCAGCTTAAGGCTTGGCAAGTACCAGCATGGGAGACTGGCTGGGAATCCCAAGTTCCGTTGACCTTTTTGAACCTGAAAATTGTGTTAGTTTCTCTATGAGATAGTAAAAGAAGGTTCAAATTGAACAGCTGCTGTCAACGCCCATTCTAAGCTGAATGTGGCTCCCCTCGTCAGATCGCAGCAGCGATGCAGCTTAAGGCTTGGCAAGTACCAGCATGGGAGACTGGCTGGGAATCCCAAGTTCTGTGGACCTTTTTGAACCTGAAAATTGTGTTAGTTTCTCTATGAGATAGTAAAAGAAGGTTCAAATTGAACAGCTGCTGTCAACGGCCATTCTAAGCTGAATGTGCCTGCTCTCGTCAGATCGCAGCAGCAATGCAGCTTAAGCCTTGGAAAGTACCAGCATGGGAGACTGGCTGGGAATCCCAAGTTCCGTTGACCTTTTTGAACCTGAAAATTGTGTTAGTTTCTCTATGAGATAGTAAAAGAAGGTTCAAATTGAACAGCTGCTGTCAACGGCCATTCTAAGCTGAATGTGCCTGCTCTCGTCAGATCGCAGCAGCTTAAGGCTTGGCAAGTACAAGCATGGGAGACTGGCAGGGAATCCCAAGTTCCGTTGACCTTTTTGAACCTGAAAATTGTGTTAGTTTCTCTATGAGATAGTAAAAGAAGGTTCAAATTGAACAGCTGCTGTCAACGGCCATTCTAAGCTGAATGTGCCTGCTCTCGTCAGATCGCAGCAGCAATGCAGCTTAAGGCTTGGCAAGTACCAGCATGGGAGACTGGCTGCGAATCCCAAGTTCCGTTGACCTTTTTGAACCTGAAAATTGTGTTAGTTTCTCTATGAGATAGTAAAAGAAGGTTCAAATTGAACAGCTGCTGTCAACGGCCATTCTAAGCTGAATGTGCGTGCTCTTGTCAAATCGCAGCAGCGATGCAGCTTAAGGCTTAGCAAGTACCAGCATGGGAAACTGGCTGGGAATCCCAAGTTCTGTTGACATTTTTGAACCTGAAAATTGTGTTAGTTTCTCTATGAGATAGTAAAAGAAGGTTCAAATTGAACAGCTGCTGTCAATGGCCATTCTAAGCTGAATGTGCCTGCTCTCGTCAGATCGCAGCAGCAATGCAGCTTAAGGCTTGCCAAGTACCAGCATGGGAAACTGGCAGGGAATCCCAAGTTCCGTTGACCTTTTTGAACCTGAAAATTGTGTTAGTTTCTCTATGAGATAGTAAAAGAAGGTTCAAATTGAACAGCTGCTGTCAACGGCCATTCTAAGCTGAATGTGCGTGCTCTTGTCAAATCGCAGCAGCGATGCAGCTTAAGGCTTAGCAAGTACCAGCATGGGAAACTGGCTGGGAATCCCAAGTTCAGTTGACATTTTTGAACCTGAAAATTGTGTTAGTTTCTCTATGAGATAGTAAAAGAAGGTTCAAATTGAACAGCTGCTGTCAATGGCCATTCTAAGCTGAATGTGCCTGCTCTCGTCAGATCGCAGCAGCAATGCAGCTTAAGGCTTGGCAAGTACCAGCATGGGAAACTGGCAGGGAATCCCAAGTTCCGTTGACCTTTTTGAACCTGAAAATTGTGTTAGTTTCTCTATGAGATAGTAAAAGAAGGTTCAAATTGAACAGCTGCTGTCAACGGCCATTCTAAGCTGAATGTGCCTGCTCTCGTCAGATCGCAGCAGCAATGCAGCTTAAGGTTTGGCAAGTACCAGCATGGGAGACTGGCTGGGAATCCCAAGTTCCGTTGACCTTTTTGAACCTGAAAATTGTGTTAGTTTCTCTATGAGATAGTAAAAGAAGGTTCAAACTGAACAGCTGCTGTCAACGGCCATTCTAAGCTGAATGTGCCTGCTCTCGTCAGATTGCAGCAGCAATGTAGCTTAAGGCTTGGCAAGTACCAGCATGGGAGACTGGCTGGGAATCCCAAGTTCCGTTGACCTTTTTGAACCTGAAAATTGTTAGTTTCTCTGTCAAAGATCTTAAAAGAAGGTTCAAATTGAACAGCTGCTGTCAACAGCCATTCTAAGCTGAATGTTCCTGCTCTCGTCAGATCGCAGCAGCAATGCAGCTTAAGGCTTGGCAAGTACCAGCATGGGAGACTGGCTGGGAATCCCAAGTTCTGTTGACCTTTTTGAACCTGAAAATTGTGTTAGTTTCTCTATGAGATAGTAAAAGAAGGTTCAAATTGAACAGCTGCTGTCAACGCCCATTCTAAGCTAAGGCTTGGCAAGTACCAGCATGGGAGACTGGCTGGGAATCCCAAGTTCCATTGACCTTTTTGAACCTGAAAATTGAGTTAGTTTCTCTATGAGATAGTAAAAGAAGGTTCAAATTGAACAGCTGCTGTCAACGGCCATTCTAAGCTGAATGTGCATGCTCTTGTCAGATCGCAGCAGCGTTGCAGCTTAAGGCTTGGCAAGTACCAGCATGGGAGACTGGCTGGGAATCCCAAGTTCCATTGACCTTTTTGAACCTGAAAATGTGTTAGTTTCTTTATGAGATAGTAAAAGAAGGTTCAAATTGAACAGCTGCTGTCAACGGCCATTCTAAGCTGAATGTGCATGCTCTTGTCAGATCGCAGCAGCGTTGCAGCTTAAGGCTTGGCAAGTACCAGCATGGGAGACTGGCTGGGAATCCCAAGTTCTGTTGACCTTTTTGAACCTGAAAATTGTGTTAGTTTCTCTATGAGATAGTAAAAGAAGGTTCAAATTGAACAGCTGCTGTCAACGGCCATTCTAAGCTGAATGTGCCTGCTCTCGTCAGATCGCAGCAGCAATGCAGCTTAAGGCTTGGCAAGTACCAGCATGGGAGACTGGCTGGGAATCCCAAGTTCCGTTGACCTTTTTGAACCTGAAAATTGTTAGTTTCTCTGTCAAAGATGGTAAAAGAAGGTTCAAATTGAACAGCTGCTGTCAACGGCCATTCTAAGCTGAATGTGCCTGCTCTCGTCAGATCGCAGCAGCAATGCAGCTTAAGGCTTGGCAAGTACCAGCATGGGAGACTGGCTGGGAATCTCAAGTTCCGTTGACCTTTTTGAACCTGAAAATTGTGTTAGTTTCTCTATGAGATAGTAAAAGAAGGTTCAAATTGAACAGCTGCTGTCAACGGCCATTCTAAGCTGAATGTGCGTGCTCTTGTCGGATCACAGCAGCGATACGGCTTAAGGCTTGGCAAGTACCAGCATGGGAGACTGGCTGCGAATCCAAAGTTCCGTTGACCTTTTTGAACCTGAAAATTGTGTTAGTTTCTCTATGAGATAGTAAAAGAAGGTTCAAATTGAACAGCTGCTGTCAACGCCCATTCTAAGCTGAATGTGCCTGCTCTCGTCAGATCGCAGCAGCAATGCAGCTTAAGGCTTGGCAAGTACCAGCATGGGAGACTGGCTGGGAATCTCAAGTTCCGTTGACCTTTTTGAACCTGAAAATTGTGTTAGTTTCTCTATGAGATAGTAAAAGAAGGTTCAAATTGAACAGCTGCTGTCAACGGCCATTCTAAGCTGAATGTGCGTGCTCTTGTCGGATCACAGCAGCGATTCGGCTTAAGGCTTGGCAAGTACCAGCATGGGAGACTGGCTGCGAATCCAAAGTTCCGTTGACCTTTTTGAACCTGAAAATTGTGTTAGTTTCTCTATGAGATAGTAAAAGAAGGTTCAAATTGAACAGCTGCTGTCAACGCCCATTCTAAGCTGAATGTGCCTGCTCTCGTCAGATCGCAGCAGCGATGCAGCTTAAGGCTTGGCAAGTACCAGCATGGGAGACTGGCTGGGAATCCCAAGTTCTGTGGACCTTTTTGAACCTGAAAATTGTGTTAGTTTCTCTATGAGATAGTAAAAGAAGGTTCAAATTGAACAGCTGCTGTCAACGGCCATTCTAAGCTGAATGTGCCTGCTCTCGTCAGATCGCAGCAGCAATGCTGCTTAAGCCTTGGAAAGTACCAGCATGGGAGACTGGCTGGGAATCCCAAGTTCCGTTGACCTTTTTGAACCTGAAAATTGTGTTAGTTTCTCTATGAGATAGTAAAAGAAGGTTCAAATTGAACAGCTGCTGTCAACGCCCATTCTAAGCTGAATGTGCCTGCTCTCGTCAGATCGCAGCAGCGATGCAGCTTAAGGCTTGGCAAGTACCAGCATGGGAGACTGGCTGGGAATCCCAAGTTCTGTGGACCTTTTTGAACCTGAAAATTGTGTTAGTTTCTCTATGAGATAGTAAAAGAAGGTTCAAATTGAACAGCTGCTGTCAACGGCCATTCTAAGCTGAATGTGCCTGCTCTCGTCAGATCGCAGCAGCAATGCAGCTTAAGGCTTGGCAAGTACCAGCTTGGGAGACTGGCTGGGAATCTCAAGTTCCGTTGACCTTTTTGAACCTGAAAATTGTGTTAGTTTCTCTATGAGATAGTAAAAGAAGGTTCAAATTGAACAGCTGCTGTCAACGGCCATTCTAAGCTGAATGTGCGTGCTCTTGTCGGATCACAGCAGCGATACGGCTTAAGGCTTGGCAAGTACCAGCATGGGAGACTGGCTGCGAATCCAAAGTTCCGTTGACCTTTTTGAACCTGAAAATTGTGTTAGTTTCTCTATGAGATAGTAAAAGAAGGTTCAAATTGAACAGCTGCTGTCAACGCCCATTCTAAGCTGAATGTGCCTGCTCTCGTCAGATCGCAGCAGCGATGCAGCTTAAGGCTTGGCAAGTACCAGCATGGGAGACTGGCTGGGAATCTCAAGTTCCGTTGACCTTTTTGAACCTGAAAATTGTGTTAGTTTCTCTATGAGATAGTAAAAGAAGGTTCAAATTGAACAGCTGCCGTCAACGCCCATTCTAAGCTGAATGTGCCTGCGTCTTGTCAGATTGCAGGAGCAATGCAGCTTAAGGCTTGGCAAGTACCAGCATGGGAGACTGGCTGGGAATCCCAAGTTCCGTTGACCTTTTTGAACCTGAAAATTGTGTTAGTTTCTCTATGAGATAGTAAAAGAAGGTTCAAATTGAACAGCTGCTGTCAACGGCCATTCTAAGCTGAATGTGCGTGCTCTTGTCAGATCGCAGCAGCGATGCAGCTTAAGGCTTGGCAAGTGCCAGCATGGGAGACTGGCTGGGAATCCCAAGTTCTGTTGACCTTTTTGAACCTGAAAATTGTGTAAGTTTCTTTATGAGATAGTAAAAGAAGGTTCAAATTGAACAGCTGCTGTCAACGGCCATTCTAAGCTTAATGTGCATGCTCTTGTCAGATCGCAGCAGCGTTGCAGCTTAAGGCTTGGCAAGTACCAGCATGGGAGACTGGCTGGGAATCCTAAGTTCTTTTGACCTTTTTGAACCTGAAAATTGTGTTAGTTTCTCTATGAGATAGTGAAAGAAAGTAGAAATTAGGCAGCTGCTGTCAACGGCCATTCTAAGCTGAATGTGCCTGCTCTCGTCAGATCGCAGCAGCAATGCAGCTTAAGGCTTGGCAAGTACCAGCATGGGAGACTGGCTGGGAATCCCAAGTTCCGTTGACCTTTTTGAACCTGAAAATTGTTAGTTTCTCTGTCAAAGATCTTAAAAGAAGGTTCAAATTGAACAGCTGCTGTCAACAGCCATTCTAAGCTGAATGTTCCTGCGCTCGTCAGATCGCAGCAGCAATGCAGCTTAAGGCTTGGCAAGTACCAGCATGGGAGACTGGCTGGGAATCCCAAGTTCCGTTGACCTTTTTGAACCTGAAAATTGTGTTAGTTTCTCTATGAGATAGTAAAAGAAGGTTCAAATTGAACAGCTGCTGTCAACGCCCATTCTAAGCTAAGGCTTGGCAAGTACCAGCATGGGAGACTGGCTGGGAATCCCAAGTTCCATTGACCTTTTTAAACCTGAAAATTGAGTTAGTTTCTCTATGAGATAGTAAAAGAAGGTTCAAATTGAACAGCTGCTGTCAACGGCCATTCTAAGCTGAATGTGCATGCTCTTGTCAGATCGCAGCAGCGTTGCATCTTAAGGCTTGGCAAGTACCAGCATGGGAGACTGGCTGGGAATCCCAAGTTCCATTGACCTTTTTGAACCTGAAAATGTGTTAGTTTCTTTATGAGATAGTAAAAGAAGGTTCAAATTGAACAGCTGCTGTCAACGGCCATTCTAAGCTGAATGTGCATGCTCTTGTCAGATCGCAGCAGCGTTGCAGCTTAAGGCTTGGTAAGTACCAGCATGGGAGACTGGCTGGGAATCCCAAGTTCTGTTGACCTTTTTGAACCTGAAAATTGTGTTAGTTTCTCTATGAGATAGTAAAAGAAGGTTCAAATTGAACAGCTGCTGTCAACGGCCATTCTAAGCTGAATGTGCCTGCTCTCGTCAGATCGCAGCAGCAATGCAGCTTAAGGCTTGGCAAGTACCAGCATGGGAGACTGGCTGGGAATCCCAAGTTCCGTTGACCTTTTTGAACCTGAAAATTGTTAGTTTCTCTGTCAAAGATGGTAAAAGAAGGTTCAAATTGAACAGCTGCTGTCAACGGCCATTCTAAGCTGAATGTGCCTGCTCTCGTCAGATCGCAGCAGCAATGCAGCTTAAGGCTTGGCAACTACCAGCATGGGAGACTGGCTGTGAATCTCAAGTTCCATTGACCTTTTTGAACCTGAAAATTGTGTTAGTTTCTCTATGAGATAGTAAAAGAAAGTAGAAATTAGGCAGCTGCTGTCAACGGCCATTCTAAGCTGAATGTGCCTGCTCTCGTCAGATCGCAGCAGCAATGCAGCTTAAGGCTTGGCAAGTACCAGCATGGGAGACTGGCTGGGAATCCCACGTTCCGTTGACCTTTTTGAACCTGAAAATTGTTAGTTTCTCTGTCAAAGATGGTAAAAGAAGGTTCAAATTGAACAGCTGCTGTCAACGGCCATTCTAAGCTGAATGTGCCTGCTCTCGACAGATCGCAGCAGCAATGCAGCTTAAGGCTTGGCAAGTACCAGCATGGGAGACTGGCTGGGAATCTCAAGTTCCGTTGACCTTTTTGAACCTGAAAATTGTGTTAGTTTCTCTATGAGATAGTAAAAGAAGGTTCAAATTGAACAGCTGCTGTCAACGGCCATTCTAAGCTGAATGTGCGTGCTCTTGTCGGATCACAGCAGCGATACGGCTTAAGGCTTGGCAAGTACCAGCATGGGAGACTGGCTGCGAATCCAAAGTTCCGTTGACGTTTTTGAACCTGAAAATTGTGTTAGTTTCTCTATGAGATAGTAAAAGAAGGTTCAAATTGAACAGCTGCTGTCAACGCCCATTCTAAGCTGAATGTGCCTGCTCTCGTCAGATCGCAGCAGCAATGCAGCTTAAGGCTTGGCAAGTACCAGCATGGGAGACTGGCTGGGAATCTCAAGTTCCGTTGACCTTTTTGAACCTGAAAATTGTGTTAGTTTCTCTATGAGATAGTAAAAGAAGGTTCAAATTGAACAGCTGCTGTCAACGGCCATTCTAAGCTGAATGTGCGTGCTCTTGTCGGATCACAGCAGCGATACGGCTTAAGGCTTGGCAAGTACCAGCATGGGAGACTGGCTGCGAATCCAAAGTTCCGTTGACGTTTTTGAACCTGAAAATTGTGTTAGTTTCTCTATGAGATAGTAAAAGAAGGTTCAAATTGAACAGCTGCTGTCAACGCCCATTCTAAGCTGAATGTGCCTGCTCTCGTCAGATCGCAGCAGCGATGCAGCTTAAGGCTTGGCAAGTACCAGCATGGGAGACTGGCTGGGAATCCCAAGTTCTGTGGACCTTTTTGAACCTGAAAATTGTGTTAGTTTCTCTATGAGATAGTAAAAGAAGGTTCAAATTGAACAGCTGCTGTCAACGGCCATTCTAAGCTGAATGTGCCTGCTCTCGTCAGATCGCAGCAGCAATGCAGCTTAAGCCTTGGAAAGTACCAGCATGGGAAACTGGCTGGGAATCCCAAGTTCCGTTGACCTTTTTGAACCTGAAAATTGTGTTAGTTTCTCTATGAGATAGTAAAAGAAGGTTCAAATTGAACAGCTGCTGTCAACGGCCATTCTAAGCTGAATGTGCCTGCTCTCGTCAGATCGCAGCAGCTTAAGGCTTGGCAAGTACAAGCATGGGAGACTGGCAGGGAATCCCAAGTTCCGTTGACCTTTTTGAACCTGAAAATTGTGTTAGTTTCTCTATGAGATAGTAAAAGAAGGTTCAAATTGAACAGCTGCTGTCAACGGCCATTCTAAGCTGAATGTGCCTGCTCTCGTCAGATCGCAGCAGCAATGCAGCTTAAGGCTTGGCAAGTACCAGCATGGGAGACTGGCTGCGAATCCCAAGTTCCGTTGACCTTTTTGAACCTGAAAATTGTGTTAGTTTCTCTATGAGATAGTAAAAGAAGGTTCAAATTGAACAGCTGCTGTCAACGGCCATTCTAAGCTGAATGTGCGTGCTCTTGTCAAATCGCAGCAGCGATGCAGCTTAAGGCTTAGCAAGTACCAGCATGGGAAACTGGCTGGGAATCCCAAGTTCTGTTGACATTTTTGAACCTGAAAATTGTGTTAGTTTCTCTATGAGATAGTAAAAGAAGGTTCAAATTGAACAGCTGCTGTCAATGGCCATTCTAAGCTGAATGTGCTTGCTCTCGTCAGATCGCAGCAGCAATGCAGCTTAAGGCTTGGCAAGTACCAGCATGGGAAACTGGCAGGGAATCCCAAGTTCCGTTGACCTTTTTGAACCTGAAAATTGTGTTAGTTTCTCTATGAGATAGTAAAAGAAGGTTCAAATTGAACAGCTGCTGTCAACGGCCATTCTAAGCTGAATGTGCCTGCTCTCGTCAGATCGCAGCAGCAATGCAGCTTAAGGTTTGGCAAGTACCAGCATGGGAGACTGGCTGGGAATCCCAAGTTCCGTTGACCTTTTTGAACCTGAAAATTGTGTTAGTTTCTCTATGAGATAGTAAAAGAAGGTTCAAACTGAACAGCTGCTGTCAACGGCCATTCTAAGCTGAATGTGCCTGCTCTCGTCAGATCGCAGCAGCAATGCAGCTTAAGGCTTGGCAAGTACCAGCATGGGAGACTGGCTGGGAATCCCAAGTTCTGTTGACCTTTTTGAACCTGAAAATTGTGTTAGTTTCTCTATGAGATAGTAAAAGAAGGTTCAAATTGAACGGCTGCTGTCAACGGCCATTCTAAGCTGAATGTGCCTGCTCTCGTCAGATCGCAGCAGCAATGCAGCTTAAGGCTTGGCAAGTACCAGCATGGGAGACTGGCTGGGAATCCCAAGTTCTGTTGACCTTTTTGAACCTGAAAATTGTGTTAGTTTCTCTATGAGATAGTAAAAGAAGGTTCAAATTGAACAACTGCTGTCAACGGCCATTCTAAGCTGAATGTGCCTGCTCTCGTCAGATCGCAGCAGCAATGCAGCTTAAGGCTTGGCAAGTACCAGCATGGGAGACTGGCTGGGAATCTCAAGTTCCGTTGACCTATTTGAACCTGAAAATTGTGTTAGTTTCTCTATGAGATAGTAAAAGAAGGTTCAAATTGAACAGCTGCTGTCAACGCCCATTCTAAGCTGAATGTGCCTGCGTCTTGTCAGATTGCAGGAGCAATGCAGGTTAAGGCTTGGCAAGTACCAGCATGGGAGACTGGCTGGGAATCCCAAGTTCCGTTGACCTTTTTGAACCTGAAAATTGTGTTAGTTTCTCTATGAGATAGTAAAAGAAGGTTCAAATTGAACAGCAGCTGTCAACGGCCATTCTAAGCTGAATGTGCGTGCTCTTGTCAGATCGCAGCAGCGATGCAGCTTAAGGCTTGGCAAGTACCAGCATGGGAGACTGGCTGGGAATCCCAAGTTCTGTTGACCTTTTTGAACCTGAAAATTGTGTAAGTTTCTTTATGAGATAGTAAAAGAAGGTTCAAATTGAACAGCTGCTGTCAACGGCCATTCTAAGCTTAATGTGCATGCTCTTGTCAGATCGCAGCAGCGTTGCAGCTTAAGGCTTGGCAAGTACCAGCATGGGAGACTGGCTGGGAATCCTAAGTTCTTTTGACCTTTTTGAACCTGAAAATTGTGTTAGTTTCTCTATGAGATAGTGAAAGAAAGTAGAAATTAGGCAGCTGCTGTCAACGGCCATTCTAAGCTGAATGTGCCTGCTCTCGTCAGATCGCAGCAGCAATGCAGCTTAAGGCTTGGCAAGTACCAGCATGGGAGACTGGCTGGGAATCCCAAGTTCCGTTGACCTTTTTGAACCTGAAAATTGTTAGTTTCTCTGTCAAAGATCTTAAAAGAAGGTTCAAATTGAACAGCTGCTGTCAACAGCCATTCTAAGCTGAATGTTCCTGTGCTCGTCAGATCGCAGCAGCAATGCAGCTTAAGGCTTGGCAAGTACCAGCATGGGAGACTGGCTGGGAATCCCAAGTTCCGTTGACCTTTTTGAACCTGAAAATTGTGTTAGTTTCTCTATGAGATAGTAAAAGAAGGTTCAAATTGAACAGCTGCTGTCAACGCCCATTCTAAGCTAAGGCTTGGCAAGTACCAGCATGGGAGACTGGCTGGGAATCCCAAGTTCCATTGACCTTTTTAAACCTGAAAATTGAGTTAGTTTCTCTATGAGATAGTAAAAGAAGGTTCAAATTGAACAGCTGCTGTCAACGGCCATTCTAAGCTGAATGTGCATGCTCTTGTCAGATCGCAGCAGCGTTGCATCTTAAGGCTTGGCAAGTACCAGCATGGGAGACTGGCTGGGAATCCCAAGTTCCATTGACCTTTTTGAACCTGAAAATGTGTTAGTTTCTTTATGAGATAGTAAAAGAAGGTTCAAATTGAACAGCTGCTGTCAACGGCCATTCTAAGCTGAATGTGCATGCTCTTGTCAGATCGCAGCAGCGTTGCAGCTTAAGGCTTGGCAAGTACCAGCATGGGAGACTGGCTGGGAATCCCAAGTTCTGTTGACCTTTTTGAACCTGAAAATTGTGTTAGTTTCTCTATGAGATAGTAAAAGAAGGTTCAAATTGAACAGCTGCTGTCAACGGCCATTCTAAGCTGAATGTGCCTGCTCTCGTCAGATCGCAGCAGCAATGCAGCTTAAGGCTTGGCAAGTACCAGCATGGGAGACTGGCTGGGAATCCCAAGTTCCGTTGACCTTTTTGAACCTGAAAATTGTTAGTTTCTCTGTCAAAGATGGTAAAAGAAGGTTCAAATTGAACAGCTGCTGTCAACGGCCATTGTAAGCTGAATGTGCCTGCTCTCGTCAGATCGCAGCAGCAATGCAGCTTAAGGCTTGGCAACTACCAGCATGGGAGACTGGCTGTGAATCTCAAGTTCCATTGACCTTTTTGAACCTGAAAATTGTGTTAGTTTCTCTATGAGATAGTAAAAGAAAGTAGAAATTAGGCAGCTGCTGTCAACGGCCATTCTAAGCTGAATGTGCCTGCTCTCGTCAGATCGCAGCAGCAATGCAGCTTAAGGCTTGGCAAGTACCAGCATGGGAGACTGGCTGGGAATCCCACGTTCCGTTGACCTTTTTGAACCTGAAAATTGTTAGTTTCTCTGTCAAAGATGGTAAAAGAAGGTTCAAATTGAACAGCTGCTGTCAACGGCCATTCTAAGCTGAATGTGCCTGCTCTCGACAGATCGCAGCAGCAATGCAGCTTAAGGCTTGGCAAGTACCAGCATGGGAGACTGGCTGGGAATCTCAAGTTCCGTTGACCTTTTTGAACCTGAAAATTGTGTTAGTTTCTCTATGAGATAGTAAAAGAAGGTTCAAATTGAACAGCTGCTGTCAACGGCCATTCTAAGCTGAATGTGCGTGCTCTTGTCGGATCACAGCAGCGATACGGCTTAAGGCTTGGCAAGTACCAGCATGGGAGACTGGCTGCGAATCCAAAGTTCCGTTGACGTTTTTGAACCTGAAAATTGTGTTAGTTTCTCTATGAGATAGTAAAAGAAGGTTCAAATTGAACAGCTGCTGTCAACGCCCATTCTAAGCTGAATGTGCCTGCTCTCGTCAGATCGCAGCAGCAATGCAGCTTAAGGCTTGGCAAGTACCAGCATGGGAGACTGGCTGGGAATCTCAAGTTCCGTTGACCTTTTTGAACCTGAAAATTGTGTTAGTTTCTCTATGAGATAGTAAAAGAAGGTTCAAATTGAACAGCTGCTGTCAACGGCCATTCTAAGCTGAATGTGCGTGCTCTTGTCGGATCACAGCAGCGATACGGCTTAAGGCTTGGCAAGTACCAGCATGGGAGACTGGCTGCGAATCCAAAGTTCCGTTGACCTTTTTGAACCTGAAAATTGTGTTAGTTTCTCTATGAGATAGTAAAAGAAGGTTCAAATTGAACAGCTGCTGTCAACGCCCATTCTAAGCTGAATGTGCCTGCTCTCGTCAGATCGCAGCAGCGATGCAGCTTAAGGCTTGGCAAGTACCAGCATGGGAGACTGGCTGGGAATCCCAAGTTCTGTGGACCTTTTTGAACCTGAAAATTGTGTTAGTTTCTCTATGAGATAGTAAAAGAAGGTTCAAATTGAACAGCTGCTGTCAACGGCCATTCTAAGCTGAATGTGCCTGCTCTCGTCAGATCGCAGCAGCAATGCAGCTTAAGCCTTGGAAAGTACCAGCATGGGAGACTGGCTGGGAATCCCAAGTTCCGTTGACCTTTTTGAACCTGAAAATTGTGTTTGTTTCTCTATGAGATAGTAAAAGAAGGTTCAAATTGAACAGCTGCTGTCAACGGCCATTCTAAGCTGAATGTGCCTGCTCTCGTCAGATCGCAGCAGCTTAAGGCTTGGCAAGTACAAGCATGGGAGACTGGCAGGGAATCCCAAGTTCCGTTTACCTTTTTGAACCTGAAAATTGTGTTAGTTTCTCTATGAGATAGTAAAAGAAGGTTCAAATTGAACAGCTGCTGTCAACGGCCATTCTAAGCTGAATGTGCCTGCTCTCGTCAGATCGCAGCAGCAATGCAGCTTAAGGCTTGGCAAGTACCAGCATGGGAGACTGGCTGCGAATCCCAAGTTCCGTTGACCTTTTTGAACCTGAAAATTGTGTTAGTTTCTCTATGAGATAGTAAAAGAAGGTTCAAATTGAACAGCTGCTGTCAACGGCCATTCTAAGCTGAATGTGCGTGCTCTTGTCAAATCGCAGCAGCGATGCAGCTTAAGGCTTAGCAAGTACCAGCATGGGAAACTGGCTGGGAATCCCAAGTTCTGTTGACATTTTTGAACCTGAAAATTGTGTTAGTTTCTCTATGAGATAGTAAAAGAAGGTTCAAATTGAACAGCTGCTGTCAATGGCCATTCTAAGCTGAATGTGCCTGCTCTCGTCAGATCGCAGCAGCAATGCAGCTTAAGGCTTGGCAAGTACCAGCATGGGAAACTGGCAAGGAATCCCAAGTTCCGTTGACCTTTTTGAACCTGAAAATTGTGTTAGTTTCTCTATGAGATAGTAAAAGAAGGTTCAAATTGAACAGCTGCTGTCAACGGCCATTCTAAGCTGAATGTGCGTGCTCTTGTCAGATCGCAGCAGCGATGCAGCTTAAGGCTTGGCAAGTACCAGCATGGGAGACTGGCTGGGAATCCTAAGTTCTGTTGACCTTTTTGAACCTGAAAATTGTGTTAGTTTCTCTATGAGGTAGTAAAATAAGGTTCAAATTGAACAGTTGCTGTCAACGGCCATTCTAAGCTGAATGTGCCTGCTCTCGTCAGATCGCAGCAGCAATGCAGCTTAAGGCTTGGCAAGTACCAGCATGGGAGACTGGCTGGGAATCCCAAGTTCCGTTGACCTTTTTGAACCTGAAAATTGTGTTACTTTCTCTATGAGATAGTAAAACAAAGTAGAAATTAGGCAGCTGCTGTCAACGGCCATTCTAAGCTGAATGTGCCTGCTCTCGTCAGATTGCAGCAGCAATGCAGCTTAAGGCTTGGCAAGTACCAGCATGGGAGACTGGCTGGGAATCCCAAGTTCCGTTGACCTTTTTGAACGTGAAAATTGTTAGTTTCTCTGTCAAAGATGGTATAAGAAGGTTCAAATTGAACAGCTGCTGTCAACGGCCATTTTAAGCTGAATGTGCCTGCTCTCGTCAGATCGCAGCAGCAATGCAGCTTAAGGCTTGGAAAGTACCAGCATGGGAGACTGGCTGGGAATCCCAAGTTCTGTTGACGTTTTTGAACCTGAAAATTGTGTTAGTTTCTCTATGAGATAGTAAAAGAAGGTTCAAATTGAACAGCTGCTGTCAACGGCCATTCTAAGCTGAATGTGCCTGCTCTCGTCAGATCGCAGCAGCAATGCAGCTTAAGGCTTGGCAAGTACCAGCATGGGAGACTGGCTGGGAATCCCAAGTTCTGTTGACCTTTTTGAACCTGAAAATTGTGTTAGTTTCTCTATTAGATAGTAAAAGAAGGTTCAAACTGAACAGCTGCTGTCAACGGCCATTCTAAGCTGAATGTGCCTGCTCTCGTCAGATCGCAGCAGCAATGCAGCTTAAGGCTTGGCATGTACCAGCATGGGAGACTGGCTGGGAATCCTAAGTTCTGTTGACCTTTTTGAGCCTGAAAATTGTGTTAGTTTCTCTATGAGATAGTAAAAGAAGGTTCAAATTGAACAGCTGCTGTCAACGGCCATTCTAAGCTGAATGTGCCTGCTCTCGTCAGATCGCAGCAGCAATGCAGCTTAAGGCTTGGAAAGTACCAGCATGGGAGACTGGCTGGGAATCCCAAGTTCTGTTGACCTTTTTGAACCTGAAAATTGTGTTAGTTTCTCTATGAGATAGTAAAAGAAGGTTCAATATGAACAGCTGCTGTCAACGCCCATTCTAAGCTAAGGCTTG